>NC_084754.1:41787911-42097911 GCF_033978785.1 Entelurus aequoreus
TATATATATATATATATGTATGTATGTATGTATGTATATATGTATATATGTATATATGTATATATGTATATATATATATATATATATATATATATATATATATATATATATATATGTGTGTGTGTGTATATGTAGTATTTTGTTAAATTTTTTCAATCATTTCTTACATTGCTTATTTTTGCACCTTAATTTTAAGAAGTTATTGTTAAGTGTTTATTGTGATTTTAGAATTTTGTTTATCGTATTTTTCGGACCCTAAGGCGCACTTCAAATCCTTTCATTTTCTCACAAATTACAACTCGGTGCGCTGGTGAGCTACGTGTGGACTACAGGTTGACGACCCCCAAAATTGTGTCTAAATGTTTTAGTACGACTTTGGTAAGCTGCAAAGCCCCAAAATGGCACCTATTAGGAGAAATTTTATTTGTTGTTTTGTTTCGACCTATTATGCAAAACCAACTTTTCTTACCTATTGGTACCTGTTGTTGTGTATTTGGGATCTGCATAAGTCCCGAAATTTGCGCTCGTCCGCCATTGTAGTCGGAGCCATAGTCAATAAGCTCCTTCTTTTTCTCCTTCCTCTTGTTGTGGGGCATTCATCCTCCGATGTTGCCATTCTAATACAAAGCAGCGTACAGTTCCAAACTTATATCCGTCAGTAGATTCGCTATGGAAGTGCTGAATACTACCAGTAAAACAAAGACGACGGGGAGCAGACGCTGTCGAAGTGGAGGCACACAAATAAGACCGCCACCAAAATGAAGCATCTTGAAAAGACGGTCAGAAAGCAGCTGGAAGATGATGTGTAAAACATCATCTATGCAGAATTTTGAGCAAAGAACCACCATCACATGTTATGTAGACCACAAGGAAGTCTTTTAAATGTATAAAAAAAAATCATAATATGACCCATTTAATGCGCCTTATGCACCTTTAGTATGAAAATGGACCTGAATACACCCGCTCTTTGGCAGTGCGCCTTATAATCCGGTGCGCCTTATGGTTTGAAAATACAGTACATTGATAGTTTGAGTGTTTTCCATGGTTGTGTTGAAATGTCCTATCCTTTCTGCCTTAATAGCTGAGGGGATTATAATCATGGGAAGGTTGCACTTGAAATAAAAATGTTTACATTTAATATATTTTTCTCCTGGTCCTTATTTTCCATAGGTCATAAAAAATGTCAATACCATATTTTTCCGGACCATAGGGCACACCGGATTAATAGGCGCACTGCCGATGAGCGGGTCTAGTCAGGTCTATTTTCATACAAAAGGATTATAAGGCGCATCAAAGGGGTCGTTTTATGATTTTTTTTTCTAAAATTAAAACACGCTACTTTATATTAGAAATGGCAACAGCGGAAAGTGAAGATAGAGAAAAAGAAGAAGCTTATCGACTACAGTGTCGACATGGGCTACATTGGCGGACGTGTGCACATTTTCAGGACTTATGCAGATCCCAAATACAGATCAGCAGGTACCAGAAGGTAAGAAAAGTTGCTTTTGCATAATATTGTGAATAGAGATGTCCGATAATATTGGCCTGCCGACATTATCAGCCGATAAATGCTTTAAAATGTAATATCGGAAATTATCGGTATCGTTTTTTTTATTATCAGTATCGTTTTTTTTTTGTTTTTGTTTAAATTAAATCAACATAAAAAACACAAGATACACTTACAATTAGTGCACCAACCCAGAAAACCTCCCTCCCCCATTTACACTCATTCACACAAAGGGGTTGTTTCTTTCTGTTATTAATATTCTGCTTCCTACATTATATATCAATATATATCAATACAGTCTGCAAGGGATACAGTCCGTAAGCACACATGATTGTGCGTGCTGCTGGTCCACTAATAGTACTAACCTTTAACAGTTAATTTTACTCATTTTCATTAATTACTAGTTTCTATGTAACTGTTTTTATATTGTTTTGCTTTCTTTTTTATTCAAGAAAATGTTTTTAATTGATTTATCTTATTTTATTTTGTAATTTTTTTTTAAAAGGACCTTATCTTCACCATACCTGGTTGTCTAAATTAGGCATAATAATGTGTTAATTCCACGACTGTATAAATCGGTATCGGTTGATATCGGTATCGGCAATTAAGAGTTGGACAATATCGGGATATCGGCAAAGAAGCCATTATTGGACATCCCTAATTGTGAAACAAAATGCCAGATAATGTCTTACCTTATACACACACCATAATAATACTCCTATGTTTAATGCGCTGACAATCCATCAAGTTCTTTAATTATTTAATAAATACTTAATAAAAAAAATAGATACTTCATAAAAGGCTTCAGAGCTTACCGAAATCGTACTTTTGAGCGCCGTGTGTAATGTTCTATATTCTCAATGGAACATTTAAAGTGTTAGTATTGTTTACCGGCGTCATATTGCAGTCTACACCAATCTCTTATGTGTGACTGCCATCTACTGGTCACACTCATCATTACACCATGTACCAAATTAAATAGCTTTGAGGTCGGTAAGCACAACCAGAATTACGCCGTACATTAGGTGCAACGGGTTATAAGGCACACTGTCAATGAAAGGATTTTAAGTGTGCCGTATAGTCTGAAAAATACAATAATTATCGGTATGAACCAATACATATATATATATATATATATATATATATATATATATATATATATATATATATATATATATATATATATATATATATATATATATATATATATATATATATATATGTATATATATGTATATATGTATATATATGTATATATATATATATATATATATATATATATATATATATATATAATACATATATATATATATATATACATATATATATATATATAATATATATATATATATATATATATACATATATATATATATATATATATATATATATATATATATATATATATGTATATATATATATATATATATATATATATATATATATATATATATATATATACATATATATATATATATATATATATATATACGTATATATATATATATATATATATGTATATATATATATATATATATATATATATATATATATATATATATATATATATATATATACATATATATATATATATATATATATATATGTATACATATATATATATATATATATATATATATATATATATATATATATATATATATATATATATATATATATATATATATATATATATATATATATATATATATGTATATATATATATATATATATATATATATGTATATATATATATATATATATATATATATATATATATATATGTGTGTGTGTTAATCATAATTAGACTAGTCTAAGTCTAGTCTAGTCTAGTTAATCATAACTACCGCATTTTTCGGAGTATAAGTCGCTCCGGAGTATAAGTCGCTCCGGAGTATAAGTCGCACCGGCCGAAAATGCATAATAAAGAAGGAAACAAACCATAAATAAGTCGCACTGGAGTATAAGTCGCATTTTTGGGGGAAATGTATTTGATAAAAGCCAACACCAAGAATAGACATTTGAAAGGCAATTTAAAATAAAGAATAGTGAACAACAGGCTGAATAAGTGTACGTTATATGAGGCATACGAACGTGCCTGGTATGTTAACGTAACATATTATGGTAAGAGTCATTCAAATAACTATAACATATAGAACATGCTATACGTTTACCAAACAATCTGTCACTCCTAATCGCTAAATCCCATGAAATCTTATACGTCGAGTCTCTTACGTGAATGAGCTAAATAATATTATTTGATATTTTACGCTAATGTGTTAATAATTTCACACATAAGTCGCTCCTGAGTATAAGTCGCACCCCCGGCCAAACACAGAAAAAAATGCGATTCATAGTCCGAAAAATACGGTACTTCATAAAAGGCTTCATAGCTTACCGAAATCGTACTAAAAACATTTTTGACGGATTTTTGCGCGCCGTGTGTAATGTTCTATATTCTCAATGGAACATTTAAAGTGTTGGTGTTGTTTACTGGCATCATGTTGCAGTCTACACCTATCTCTTATGTGTGACTGCCATCTACTGGTCACACTCATCATTAAACCATGTACCAAATAAAATAGCTTTGAGGTTGGTAAGCCCGTACATTAGGTGCAACGGGTTATAAGGCGCACTGTCAATGAAAGGATTTTAAGTGTGCCTTATAGTCTGAAAAATACGGTAATTATCGGTATGAACCGATACATATATATATATATACCGTATTTTTCGGAGTATAAGTCGCTCCGGAGCATAAGTCGCACCGGCCGAAAATGCATAATAAAGAAGGAAAAAAACATATATAAGTCGCACTGGAGTATAAGTCACATTTTTTGGGGAAATTCATTTGTTAAAAGCCAACACCAAGAATAGACATTTGACAGGCAATTTAAAATAAATAAAGAATAGTGAACAACAGGCTGAATAAGTGTACGTTATATGAGGCATACGAACGTGCCTGGTATGTTAACGTAACATATTATGGTAAGAGTCATTCAAATAACTATAACATATAGAACATGCTATACGTTTACCAAACAATCTGTCACTCCTAATCGCTAAATCCCATGAAATCTTATACGTCTAGTCTCTTACGTGAATGAGCTAAATAATATTATTTGATATTTTACGCTAATGTGTTAATAATTTCGCACATAAGTCGCTCCTGAGTATAAGTCGCACTATGAAACTATGAAAAAAACTGCGACTTATAGTCCGAAAAATACGGTATATTTATATATAGTCTAGTCTAGTTAATCATGACTACTTTTACTAGAAAATATGAACCCAGTCAAGCCAAATAGCACATGCAAAATGTTACTGCACGGACTAAATAGCAGGTTGTGAATAACCTTACGTTCTAGAACCATGCATTTAGTCCAATGAGTCCCACTGAGGACAAACAAGTTGATGACAGATGTGGTGACAACATGGTGACATGCATGCATGGACACACGGGCAGGACTACCCACGCTGCGCCTCGCTCGCGGGAGCCTGGTGAAAAAAGAAAAAGGCAGGACAAAGATGCAAAACTGCAAATAGGATTAAAGACTTACAAGAGCTGTGAAGGGAACTGAGAAGCCCGAGAGGTGCCCTGGCAGAGCAGGACCAGGAACACCCAGGTGCGCACCCTGCAGGGATCCATCTCACAACAATGTGTGGTGGTGATGATGATGAGGATGTGGTGATTCCACCACCAATAGATGACAATGAGTGACGCTCCCTCGTCCTCCCTAACCTGACTAGACTGACTCGTCCTCCCTAACCTGACTAGCACCGACTCCTCTAATCTGATCAGTGATCAGCAGCAGCCTCTACAGGTACTGATGCTCTCTCTCTCTCTCTCTCTCTCTCTCTCTCTCTCTCTCTCTCTCTCTCTCTCTCTCTCTCTCTCTCTCTCTTCTCTCTCTCTCTCTCTCGCTAACTCTCTCTCTCTCTCTGTCTTGCTCTCTCTCTCTGTTGCTCTCTCTTTTTATCTCTCTGTCGCTCTCACTCTCTCTCGCTCTCTCTGTCGCTCTCTCTCTCGCTCGCTCTCTGTCTCTCTCTCTCTCTCTTTCTCTCTCTCTTTTTCTCTCTTTCTCTCTCTGTCTCGCTCCCTCACTCTTTCTCTCTCTCTCTGTCGCTCTCTCGCTCTCTCTTTCTGTTAGAATAAACATGTACCGTATATTCCGCACTATAAGGTGCACCTAAAAACCTCCAATTTCCTGAGAAGCTGACAGTGCACCTTATAATCCGGTGTGCCTTATACAAACCCCGTTTCCATATGAGTTGGGAAATTGTGTTAGATGTAAATATAAACGGAATACAATGATTTGCAAATCCTTTCCAACCCATATTTAATTGAATGCACTACAAAGACAACATATTTGATGTTCAAACTCATAAACATTTTTTTTTTTTTTGCAAATAGTAATTAACTTAGAATTTCATGACTGCAACACGTGCCAAAGTAGTTGGGAAAGGGCATGTTCACCACTGTGTTACATGGCCTTTCCTTTTAACAACACTCAATAAACGATTGGGAACTGAGGAAACTAATTGTTGAAGCTTTGAAAGTGGAATTATTTCCCATTCTTGTTTTATGTAGAGCTTCAGTCGTTCAACAGTCCGGGGTCTCCGTTGTCGTATTTTACGCTTCATAATGCGCCACACATTTTTGATGGGAGACAGGTCTGGACTGCAGGTGGGCCAGGAAAGTACCCGCACTCTTTTTTTACGAAGCCACGCTGTTGTAACACGTGCTGAATGTGGCTTGGCATTGTCTTGCTGAAATAAGCAGGGGCGTCCATGAAAAAGACGGCGCTTAGATGGCAGCATATGTTGTTCCAAAACCTGTATGTACCTTTCAGCATTAAAGGTGCCTTCACAGATGTGTAAGTTACCCATGCCTTGGGCACTAATACACCCCCATACCATCACAGATGCTGGCTTTTCAACTTTGCGTCGATAACAGTCTGGATGGTTCGCTTCCCCTTTGGTCCGGATGACACAATGTCGAATATTTCCAAAAACAGTTTGAAATGTGGACTCGTCAGACCACAGAACACTTTTCCACTTTGCATGAGTCCATCTTAGATGAGCTCGGGCCCAGAGAAGCCGGCGGCGTTTCTGGGTGTTGTTGATAAATGGCTTTCGCTTTGCATAGTAGAGCTTTAACTTGCACTTACAGATGTAGCGACCAACTGTATTTAGTGACAGTGGTTTTCTGAAGTGTTCCTGAGCCCATGTGGTGATATCCTTTAGAGATTGATGTCGGTTTTTGATACAGTGCCGTCTGAGGGATCGAAGGTCACGGTCATTCAATGTTGGTTTCCGGCCATGCCGCTTACGTGGAGTGATTTCTCCAGATTCTCTGAACATTTTGATGATATTATGGACCGTAGATGTTGAAATCCCTAAATTTCTTGCAATTGCACTTTGAGAAACGTTGTTCTTAAACTGTTTGACTATTTGCTCACGCAGTTGTGGACAAAGGGGTGTACCTCGCCCCATCCTTTCTTGTGAAAGACTGAGCATTTTTTGGGAAGCTGTTTTTATACCCAATCATGGCACCCACCTGTTCCCAATTAGCCTGCACACCTGTGGGATGTTCCAAATAAGTGTTTGATGAGCATTCCTCAACTTTATCAGTATTTATTGCCACCTTTCCCAACTTCTTTGTCACGTGTTGCTGGCATCAAATTCTAAAGTTAATGATTATATGCAAAAAAATAAATGTGTATCAGTTTGAACATCAAATATGTTGTCTTTGTAGCATATTCAACTGAATATGGGTTGAAAATGATTTGCAAATCATTGTATTCCGTTTATATTTACATCTAACACCATTTCCCAACTCATATGGAAACGGGGTTTGTATATTCTCACTGGAACATTTCAAGTTTTGGTGTTGTTTACTGCCATCATATTGCAGTCTACATGTATCTCTTATGTGTGACCGCCATCTACTGGTCACACTTATCATTACACCATGTACCAAATAAATGTGCTTCCAGGTCGGTAAGCACAACCAGAATGGTGGCGTACATTAGGCGCACCGCGTTATAAGGCGCACTGTCGATATTTGAGAAAATGGAAGGATTTTAAGTGCGCCTTATAGTCCGAAAAATACGGTACTGTGTTACACTGAAACAACAACAAGTGGAACGTGATCGTAAACACATTTAGGGAAAGCGCAATATAAATATGTGTTAAATGTCATTCTTATTTATTTCAGTGAGTACCCTAAAGTTTTTGAGAATGGTGCAATTGTCAAGATATACATATGGCCCCGTTCCTAAGTGGATCTTGTGTAAGAGGAAGAGCGGTGGTTAAAATTTTTGCAATGCAGTCTGCTGAAAATGACGGAAAGCGGCAGTTTACATAGCAACTGGAATTTCCACCAAAGACATTTTAAGATATTCAACATGCTACTGTCATCTGGCGGCTATGGTTGATAGTGCAACCCCCCCCCCCCCATTTGTCTTGTTTTATGTGTCAGGTAAACTATGACCAATGGGGCCATATAAATGGGGAAAATGTGCAAGTAAAGTTAAAATAATTAAAAAATATCACAAAATATCTTGCATTTGAAAAAAGCCATCACATTGGTACAAAACATGGCGATCGTTGGACGCGAGGGTAACATAATATTCATGTTACAGATGAACGTTATGGATCAGGGGTTGATATCTCTGGGGACATTTGCTTTTGAGTTCCAAGCACGCAGAAGGCGGTCAGCTGCTGCCCGAGCTCAGCGCAGTCCAGACTGCAAATGGAACGTGCCTTCCAAGAGTGAGATGTAAACGTAAATATTCATTCACTGTCGCGTCACGCTCCAATAAATCTCTGCCATGTCCCGATCCCATCGTTTATGCTCAGGAACCAATCAATAGATGAGAATAATGTCACAAAGCTTCCAGTGTTTTGATCATATTTCATTCTCTCGCATTTCAAATGATTTAAATGTGAATAAAACACGCTAAGAATCTACAGAAGGAAGTTTAACATACTCGGCATCACCTTTTGTTCCTCGCACCTGCAGCATCCATGAGGTGATGACGTCATCTGGGGAATTTAGGACAGCAAATAGCTACTTTCCTTACTGAAGAGTTGGCAACACTGGTTAGAAACATATCATACACACATCACAAAGATTTGACAGCAGTAAATATGCTTCTTGGATTGCTTTTTCAAAGCCCCATGTAGGAACTTTCAGTTTTGGTGGATTTTGGCGGCGCCAGTGGACCAAAGCGGTATTGTTTTGCCAGAAGAAGACCACATTTCTGACACGATGTCCGCCGTAATGTTGCCACAAATATTCTGTCGCTAATGGCTACGCTGATGTTAAATAGCAGACTATTAAGAAACAATCTTTGTTTGCGCTACAAAAATGACCAATAATGTATCGGGGCGGATGCAGATGCGAAGCAAAGAAAGATGGGACACTGACATTTTAAAATTAGGACCAAAAAAAAAAACCCTCTTTGGAAAGATTGTGTGTACTGGAGTATCATAACAAACATGTTGTCCAAAACAGCTCCAGTTTGAGAGCAAGCTGCATTGAACGCGTCGTCTATCCACAGCCTGAAGCCTGCTTCTACAAACCCCCTTTCCCGTAAATATAAACGGAATACAATGATTTGCAAATCATTTTCAACCCATATTCAATTGAATGCACTACAAAGACAAGATATTTGATGTTCAAACTCATAAACTTTATTTTTTTTTTTGCAAATAATAATTAACTTAGAATTTCATGGCTGCAACACGTGCCAAAGTAGTTGGGAAAGGGCATGTTCACCACTGTGTTACATGGCCTTTCCTTTTAACAACACTCAGTAAACGTCTTGCTAAAATAATAAGCAGGGGCGTCCATGGTAACGTTGCTTGGATGGCAACATATGTTGCTCCAAAAGCTGTATGTACCTTTCAGCATCAATGGTGCCTTTACAGATGTGTAAGTTACCCATGTCTTGGGCGCTAATACACCCCCATACCATCACACATGCTGGCTTTTGTACTTTGCGCCTATAACAATCCGAATGGTTCTTTGCCTCTTTGGTCCAGAGGACACGACGTCCACAGCTTCCAAAAACAATTTGAAATGTGGACTCGTCAGACCACAGAACACTTTTCCACTTTGTATCAGTCCATCTTAGATGAGCTCAGGCCAAGCGAGGCCGACGGCGTTTCTGGGTGTTGTTGATAAACGGTTTTCGCCTTGCATAGGCGAGTTTTAACTTGCACTTACAGATGTAGCGACCAACTGTAGTTACTGACAGTGGGTTTCTGAAGTGTTCCTGAGCCCATGTGGTGATATCCTTTACACACTGATGTCGCTTGTTGATACAGTACAGGCTGAGGGATGGAAGGTCACGGGCTTAGCTGCTTACGTGCAGTGATTTCTCCAGATTCTCTGAACCCTTTGATGATATTACGGAGCGTAGATGGTGAAATCCCTAAATTCCTTGCAATAGCTGGTTGAGAAAGGTTTTTCTTAAACTGTTCAACAATTTGCTCACGTATTTGTTGACAAAGTGGTGACCCTCGCCCCGTCCTTGTTTGTGAATGACTGAGCATTTCATGGAATCTACTTTTATACCCAATCATGGCACCCACCTGTTCCCAATTTGCCTGTTCACCTGTGGGATGTTCCAAATAAGTGTTTGATGAGCATTCCTCAACTTTATCAGTATTTATTGCCACCTTTCCCAACTTCTTTGTCACGTGTTGCTGGCATCAAATTCTAAAGTTAATGATTATTTGCAAAAAAAAAGAAAATGTTTATCAGTTTGAACATCAAATATGTTGTCTTTGTAGCATATTCAACTGAATATGGGTTGAACATTATTTGCAAATCATTGTATTCCGTTTATATTTACATCTAACACCATTTCCCAACTCATATGGAAACGGGGTTTGTAGTTCAAATGTTATGTATAAGGAAGGCTGCAGAAGCAAGATAGCCGAAACTTGTCAGGTAGAAAACTTGACCTTACTAGCCTATATAAATCAACCATTTATAAATGTTATGTATCTTGTCTTTGAATATAAGTTGAAAAGGATTTGCAAATCATTGTATTCTGTTTTTATCTACCATGCTAGAGATGCTAGGAGCTAAGAAACATCAGTTTTATTGCAGTCCACCAATTATGTCACTCCCTGATATCGAAAACATCATGTTTTGGTCTATGTATTTCTTCAACAAAGAGTGGTCTTCTTATGTTGACTGTGAGGCCAACATACTAACCACTCGTCCAACGTGCAGTCCACGTTTAAGACTGTAACTGGGATTTAAGAAATGGTATAACACCCAACAAAGGTGAAAGGAGGGTTAAAGTTCCAACTGGGAATTGATTTCCCACAAGCATGACATAAATCACACCTTGCATTTTGAAGCCAAGGCTGAGTTAACCGTGATCAGCCATTATTTACTAGCTTATCAGGTACTGAGCAGGCATTTAGCAGGGTTCTGTACCAAAGCCATTGTATCATTAAAAATCATATTATTTAGCTCATTCACGTAAGAGACTAGACGTATAAGATTTCATGGGATTTAGCGATTAGGAGTGACAGATTGTTTGGTAAACGTATAGCATGTTCTATATGTTATAGTTATTTGAATGACTCTTACCATAATATGTTACGTTAACATACCAGGCACGTTCGTATGCCTCATATAACGTACACTTATTCAGCCTGTTGTTCACTATTCTTTATTTATTTTAAATTGCCTGTCAAATGTCTATTCTTGGTGTTGGCTTTTAACAAATGAATTTCCCCAAAAAATGTGACTTATACTCCAGTGCGACTTATTTATGTTTTTTTCCTTCTTTATTATGCATTTTCGGCCGGTGCGACTCATACTCCGGAGCGACTTATACTCCGAAAAATACGGTATATATACATATATGTATTGGTTCATACCGATAATTACCGTATTTTTCAGACTATACGGCACACTTAAAATCCTTTCATTGACAGTGCGCCTTATAACCCGTTGCACCTAATGTACGGGCTTACCAACCTCAAAGCTATTTTATTTGGTACATGGTGTAATGATGAGTGTGACCAGTAGATGGCAGTCACACATAAGAGATAGGTGTAGACTGCAACATGATGCCAGTAAACAACACCAACACTTTAAATGTTCCATTGAGAATATAGAACATTACACACGGCGCGCAAAAATCTGTCAAAAATGTTTTTAGTACGATTTCGGTAAGCTATGAAGCCTTTTATGAAGTACCGTATTTTTAGGACTATGAATCACATTTTTTTCTGTGTTTGGCCGGGGGTGCGACTTATACTCAGGAGCGACTTATGTGTGAAATTATTAACACATTAGCATAAATATATCAAATAATATTATTTAGCTCATTCACGTAAGAGACTAGACGTATAAGATTTCATGGGATTTAGCGATTAGGAGTGACAGATTGTTTGGTAAACGTATAGCATGTTCTATATGTTATAGTTATTTGAATGACTCTTACCATAATATGTTACGTTAACATACCAGGCACGTTCTCAGTTGGTTATTTATGCCTCATATAACGTACACTTATTCAGCCTGTTGTTCACTATTCTTTATTTATTTTAAATTGCCTTTCAAATGTCTATTCTTGGTGTTGGCTTTTATCAAATACATTTCCCCAAAAAATGTGACTTATACTCCAGTGCGACTTATATATGTTTTTTTCCTTCTTTATTATGCATTTTCGGCCGGTGCGACTTATACTCCGGGTTGAGCACCTTATAGTCCAAAAACTACGGTACACTTCATGCAATAACGGTGTTACAAGAAAGATCAGTTATAATAATACATCATGTTGGATATAGACAACATACAAACCCTTTATTTATTGAATCAAACATACTGAAATTCCATGACATAGTGAATTTGCAAACAGCTAAAATGATACACAAAGCAAACTATAACCTGATAGCCAAGAATGTTCAACAATTCTTCTCAACAAAAGAGGAGGAATATAATCTTAGAGAAAAATGTGATTTAAAACATTTGTACGCACGTACAACACTTAAGACCTTCAGTATATCAGTATGTGGAATTAAATGATGGAAAGGATTAAGCAAATACATCAAACAGGGGCGGCGTGGCGAAGTTGGTAGAGTGGCCGTGTCAGCAATCGGAGGGTTGCTGGTTACTGGGGTTCAATCCCCACCTTCTACCATCCTAGTCACGTCCGTTGTGTCCTTGGGCAAGACACTTCACCCTTGCTCCTGATGGCTGCTGGCTAGCGCCTTGCATGGCAGCTCCCGCCATCAGTGTGTGAATGTGTGTGTGAATGGGTGAATGTGGAAATAGTGTCAAAGCGCTTTGAGTACCTTGAAGGTAGAAAAGCGCTATACAAGTATAACCCATTTATCATATTTATTTATAAACAATGTACTAATATGATCCACTTCAAGAAACTCTTCAAACTTGAAGTGTTTACAAAGTACAAAGAAGAAGAACCATTATAAACATTCTGAATGTATTTCATCCATTCATTCATTTTCAAAATAATCTTACTCATCTGTGGACTCGTCAGACCACAGAACACTTTTCCACTTTGTATCAGTCCATCTTAGATGAGCTCAGGCCAAGCGAGGCCGACGGCGTTTCTGGGTGTTGTTGATAAACGGTTTTCGATTTGCATAGGAGAGTTTTAACTTGCACTTACAGATGTAGTGACCAACTGTAGTTACTGACAGTGGGTTTCTGAAGTGTTCCTGAGCCCATGTGGTGATATCTTTTACACACTAATGTTGCTTGTTGATGCAGTACAGCCTGAGGGATCGAAGGTCACAGGTTTAGCTGCTTATGTGCGATGATTTCTCCAGATTCTCTGAACCCTTTGATGATATTACGGACCGTAGATGGTGAAATCCCTAAATTCCTTGCAATAACTGGTTGAGAAAGGTTTTTCTTAAACTGTTCAACAATTTGCTCACGTATTTGTTGACAAAGTGGTGACCCTCGCCCCATCCTTGTTTGTGAATGACTGAGCATTTCATGGAATCTACTTTTATACCCAATCATGGCACCCACCTGTTCCCAATTTGCCTGTTCACCTGTGGGATGTTCCAAATAAGTGTTTGATGAGCATTCTTTAACTTTATCAGTATTTATTGCCACCTTTCCCAACTTCTTTGTCACGTGTTGCTGGCATCAAATTCTAAAGTTAATGATTATTTGCAAAAAAAAAATGTTTATCAGTTTGAACATCAAATATGTTGTCTTTGTAGCATATTCAACTGAATATGGGTTGAACATGATTTGCAAATCATTGTATTCCGTTTATATTTACATCTGACACAATTTCCCAACTCATATGGAAACGGGATTTGTATCATGTTGTATGCATGCATGTGTGATGTATCATGTTGTATGCATGCATGTGTGATGTATCATGTTGTATGCATGCATGTGTGATGTATCATGTTGTATGCATGCATGTGTGATGCATCATGGCGTATGCATGCATGTGTGATGTATCATGTCGTATGCATGCATGTGATGTATCATGTTGTATGCATGCATGTGTGATGCATCATGTTGTATGCATGCATGTGTGATGTATCATGTTGTATGCATGCATGTGTGATGTATCATGTTGTATGCATGCATGTGTGATGTATCATGTCGTATGCATGCATGTGATGTATCATGTCGTATGCATGCATGTGTGATGCATCATGTCGTATGCATGCATGTGTGATGTATCATGTCGTATGCATGCATGTGTGATGTATCATGTTGTATGCATGCATGTGTGATGTATCATGTCGTATGCATGCATGTGTGATGTATCATGTTGTATGCATGCATGTGTGATGTATCATGTCGTATGCATGCATGTGTGATGTATCATGTTGTATGCATGCATGTGTGATGCATCATGTCGTATGCATGCATGTGTGATGCATCATGTTGTATGCTTGCATGTGTGATGTATCATGCTGTATGCATGCATGTGTGATGTATCATGTCGTATGCATGCATGTGTGATGTATCATGTTGTATGCATGCATGTGTGATGTATCATGCTGTATGCATGCATGTGTGATGTATCATGCTGTATGCATGCATGTGTGATGTATCATGCTGTATGCATGCATGTGTGATGTATCATGCTGTATGCATGCATGTGTGATGTATCATGCTGTATGCATGCATGTGTGATGTATCATGCTGTATGCATGCATGTGTGATGTATCATGCTGTATGCATGCATGTGTGATGTATCATGCTGTATGCATGCATGTGTGATGTATCATGTCGTATGCATGCATGTGTGATGTATCATGTTGTATGCATGCATGTGTGATGTATCATGCTGTATGCATGCATGTGTGATGTATCATGCTGTATGCATGCATGTGTGATGTATCATGTTGTATGCATGCATGTGTGATGTATCATGTTTTTAAATCAATATTTGCTTGAATTAATTTGACTGATTTCATTTTTTTTTAATTAAAAAAAGACCATTTGATTTGAATTTTACTTTATTTCTCCTAACCGTTTCCAAAAAACAAATCAATAAATAAGTGTTTAAAAAAAAAGAACCCCTTTATTTTGACACAATTTGTATCAGATTTGTATTTGTTTTTGTTTA
This sequence comes from Entelurus aequoreus, assembly GCF_033978785.1. Classification (NCBI taxonomy): domain Eukaryota; kingdom Metazoa; phylum Chordata; class Actinopteri; order Syngnathiformes; family Syngnathidae; genus Entelurus; species Entelurus aequoreus. Next base: position 41,803,026 of record NC_084754.1, read on the forward strand.
ACTTAAATGTACGTAATGTATTCAATTACAAATTTGGTATTGGTTTTATCGAAAGTCCCATCTGTGAGTATTCTGAGGTGACATTTGCCAGTCTAGGTCGCCTCACTCAGGTATGTGGTCACCTGATCAGGTAGGAACATGTACATTTCTAATAATTGGTGTGATTAATCTGCCTTTTTCGTGATTAACGTGATATTTTGTGATTAATCACTTGAGTTAACTTGTTATTTTTGACAGCCCAAGTAAAAATTGTAGCACTCGTTGTTTTAATTGTATTTACTCTTTGTATGAAACAGTACAAATAGTCAGGTTTAGCGTTGTACGGTGAACCAGTACTACTAAAATACCGCGATACTAATGAATCATATTCGGTACTAGACCTCCTCTAAAAAGCACAGGTCCGCCACCCGTGTAACTACTTGGTATCGGATCGATACCTAAATGTGTGGTATCATCCAAAACTAATGTAAAGTATCAAAGAAGAGAAGAATAAGTGATTATTACATTTGAACAGAAGTGTAGATAGAACATGTTAAAACAGAAAATTATCAGATATTAACAGTAAATGAACAAGTAGATCATTAATAAATGTTTACAGTTTGTCCCTCATAATGTTGACAAAATAATAGGTAGATAAATGACACAATATGTTACTGCATACGTCAGCAGACTAAATTAGGAGCCTTTGTTTGTTTACTTACTACTAAAAGACAGGTCGTCTAGTATGTTCACTATTTTATTTAAGGACTAAATTACAATAATAAAAACATGTTTCATGTACCCTAAGATTTTTTTGTTTAAAAAAAAGAGCCAATAATGAAGTTTTTTGTGGTCCCCTTTATTTAGAAAAGTACCAAAAAGTATAGTGAAGAATGTATGTATATATATATATATATATATATATATATATATATATATATATATATATATATATATATATATATATATATATATATATATATATATATATATATATATATATATATATATACAGTATATATATATATATATATATATATATATATATATATATATATATATACAGTATATATATACAGTATATATATATATATATATATATATATATATATATATATATATATATATATATATATATATATATATATATATATGTATGTATATGCATATGCAAGAGTTGTTTCTTTCTATTCATAGTCATATTTGAAAACAGCTAGTGTTTTTCCATTTGTTCTCTTTCTATTGGCGAAGTTGGTAGAGTGGCTGTGTCAGCAATCGGAGTGTTGCTGGTTACTGGGGTTCAATTCCCACCTTCTACCTTCCTAGTCACGTCCGTTGTGTCCTTGGGCAAGACACTTCACCCTTTGCCTCTGATGGCTGCTGGTTAGCGCCTTGCATGGCAGCTCCCGCCATCAGTGTGTGAATGTGTGTGTGAATGGGTAAATGTGGAAATACTGTCAAAGCGCTTTGAGTACCTTGAAGGTAGAAAAGCGCTATACAAGTATAACCCATTTATCATTTATCATGTATTTGTCCGCAAGTAAACTGTGTGTTAATCTTGAAGACTTGGAATGCAGGACTTGGAGTACTCCCTTATATCTTATCTTTAGTTGAACAATGAGCCTGTATGTCTTTCTGGGGAGGGTGGGGGCTGTTTGCAGATTCAAGACGTAGTCTCTTCCATATGAGTGTTAGAGCAACTTAGGAAGGTGAATGTATTAGTCTAGCTTGTTCTCCTGAAATTTCAGTAAAACTTGATGATATTCCTATTCTGTCCTGGTGATCCTTCTTACTCAGCGAATATGTCATCCAAAAGAACTTGGGATTGACCAGTAACTTAAATTCCCTTGGAGGAAGAACTGGTCGAGACGCAACAGTATCAAAATACATGTTGGTGCCGGGAACAAAATATAGTTATGGGGACAACCCTAGTCAGGTTTTGTACAACATACTGATAAAAATGATTGGGGAAAGTTAATTTGCAATCTATAAAAAATATATATTTTCTGTTACTGCTTGGAAATAGTGGAATCGAGATAAAGCGTGTGTGTGTGTGTGTGTGTGTGTGTGTGTGTGTGTGTGTGTGTGTGTGTGTGTGTGTGTGTGTGTGTGTGTGTGTGTGTGTGTGTGTGTGTGTGTGTGTGTGTGTGTGTGTGTGTGTGTGTGTGTGTGTTAATGTAGCCCAGGAGGGAGAATAGGGCAGCACATAGGCAGGATGCTCGGGGAGTTGGTTATCAATGGTTGCTTAGCAACCACCCACCATCTCTGGTGTCCTCTCACCCTCCTCCTCCTCCTGTTTCCCCTCTTTCCCCCGCTCTTTGTCTCTCCCATCCCTTCACCTCGCCCCACTATTCTCGCCTCCTCATCTCGCCGGCCATCAAATCCCAATCCCGTCTATCTATATGGCGTGGAGGACATGTTGGAAAAGTGCAGGAGTGGTCCGAAGTGGACATGAGTGCAGGAAAACCCAGGCAAGGCAGAGTGAAGCGAGGGCTGCGAGCAGATATATATATATATATTTTTTTATAAATAAAGGAACATCCAGAATAATAGGAGGTGTCAGACTAATCCCAACACCTCTCTCTTTGACAATGCATCTCTATCTAAAAGATAATGCATCCCCTACCTCCATCATCCACAGCCCTGCAGGACCACGGTCACATTTGACAACTTTCCCACACTACATATTCAATGCCTGAGAGTAATATTGCATATTTAATGCTTGTTTCAGGGACACCATGTGAGTGAGACATCTTTATTTAGTCCATCTTTGTTGGGAAGTATGCAGCCCTCCTTTATATCACACATCTCATTCACAAGGTAGCACTGCCCCCTACAGGCGACACATGAGCATCACAAGACTCTTGGTTTACACTTTGGTACCAGCATTATCCCGTGAATAATAATGTAAAGAAATAAAAAATATATAGATGTATGTTTTTGTTCAAATGCAATAAGTCTTCCCGGTGGGGTCTACTCAGGTGTACTGGAGAGGAGGCTACACCGTATGGTCAAACCTCGGATTCAGGAGGAACAGTGTGGTTTTCGTCCTGGTCATGGAACTGTGGACCAGCTCTGTACTCTCGGCAGGGTCCTTGAGGGTGCATGGGAGTTTGCCCAACCAGTCTACATGTGCTTTGTGGACTTGGAGAAGGCATTGGACCGTGTTTCCTCGGGAAGTCCTGTGGGGAGTGCTCAGAGAGTATGGGGTATCGGACTGTCTGATGGTGGCGGTCCGCTCCCTGTATGATCAGTGTCAGAGCTTGGTCCGCATTGCCGGCAGTAAGTCGGACACGTTTCCAGTGAGGGTTGGACTCCGCCAAGGCTGCCCTTTGTCTCCCATTCTGTTCATAACTTTTATGGACAGAATTTCTAGGCGCAGTCAAGGCGTTGAGGGGATCCGGTTTGGTGGCTGCAGGATTAGGTCTCTGCTTTTTGCAGATGATGTGGTCCTGATGGCTTCATCTGGCCAGGATCTTCAGCTCTCACTGGATCGGTTCGTAGCCGAGTGTGAAGCGACTGGGATGAGAATCAGCACCTCCAAGTCCGATTCCATGGTTCTCGCCCGGAAAAGGGTGGAGTGCCATCTCCGGGTTGGGGAGGAGATCCTGCCCCAAGTGGAGGAGCTCAAATACCTCGGAGAGTGAAGGAAGAGTGGATCATGAGATGGACAGGTGGATCGGTGCGGCGTCTTCAGTAATGCGGACGCTGTATCGATCCGTCGTGGTGAAGAAGGAGCTGAGCCGGAAGGCAAAGCTCTCAATTTACCGGTCGATCTACGTTACCATCTTCACCTATGGTCATGAGCTTTGGGTTATGACCGAAAGGACAAGATCACGGGTACAAGCGGCCCAAATAAGTTTCCTTCGCCCAGTGGTGGGTCTCTCCCTTAGAGATAGGTTGAGAAGCTCTGCCATCCGGGAGGAACTCAGAGTTATGCCGCTGCTTCTCCACATGGAGAGGAGCCAGATGAGGTGGTTCGGGCATCTGGTCAGGATGCCACCCGAACGCCTCCCTAGGGAGGTGTATCGGGCGCGTCCGACCGGTAGGAGGCCACGGGGAAGACACAGGACATGTTGGGAAGACTATGCTGGCCTGGGAACGCCTCGGGATCCCCCGGGAAGAGCTGGACGAAGTGGCTGGGGAGAGGGAAGTCTGGGCTTCCCTGCTTAGGCTGCTGCCCCCGCGACCCTACCCCGGATAAGCGGAAGAAGATGGATGGATGGATGCAATAAACATTTGAACCTATTTGATTGAAAAAAACTAAACAATATTATATGATAATATTGATTTTGTCTTAAGTTCAAGTGGAAGACTTGGTTACATATACAATATATAATTTAAAACATATAATAATGTATGATTATTATAAAATATGATTATTTTAATATGATTATTATATTTTGTATTGTTATTATTATTATTATTATTATTATTATTATTATTATATGTTTTATATACTGTACAACCATGTCCTCCACTTTGATTTAACACGTCTTTATTATTATTATATATAATATAATAGTTTGACTTTGGGCTTTAATATAATATATATATATATGTTTATAATAAAAATAATAATAATATATGATCATTATTGTTACATTATTAATACCATTATATAAACTAGTATTACTACTACTAATAGTATAATAATAACATTATTAATAATGTATTATTAGTATTATGATTATTATGTTTTTTATACAACCATGTCCTCCACTTTCATTTAACACATATTTATTATTATATATAATATAATAGTTTGACTTTAATATATAATATATTTATGTATATAATAATAATAATAATATATCATGATTATTGTTATATTATTACTATCATTATATAAAATAGTATTATTACTACTAATAGTATAATAATAATATTATTAAGAATATATTAAAATAATATATTATTATTATTAGTATTATTATTGGTAATGCGTTTTATTATTCTGATGTTATCCTCATTATTAATACTACTACTACTAATAATAGTATTAACTGGGGTTTTATTTGGTTTGGTTTGTCATAGCTTTTCATTCTATTTAGACTACAATGTATTCTATTTTTCCATTTATTTTATTCTATTTATAATATATTCCTATCAACCTATGCTATTCATAACCTACTCTATTTAAATATCTGTTCTCGTTCTTGTTCTTCTTTTTCATAAATAAATAAATAAATAAATCCTCTTCTTCTTCTTAAATTAATTCAATCCTTGAATAATAATACATTTATAGTAACATACCATTGATATAAAATATTATTGTTGTCATCAAGCTTGTTGTTTCATCATTACTCAAAAATACTTCATCAAACATTGGCACCATCTTGTGGTTGGAAATAGAATTACAGTTTGACTGAGAACTGCCCTCAATTACCAGGCAGCATTTTAATGATTGTTTACACTTTTGACCCAAGTTTCCCACTTAATGAGAAAACAACTTGAGGTAACTTAAGTTCACACTGAGTCTAGCTCAATAGGAGGTGTTTTTAATGAGAAAAAAAAAAAGAAAAGTGTCCAAGTAAGTATTTTATTAAAGCTTTGTTGTTATTAATATTTATAATAAAACGTTTCGAGTAGCAGCACCATCTTGTGTTCTAAATAGGAATTACACTTTAACTGAAATCTGCTTTAGTTATGGGTAGGGATGATGTTCGAAATCGGTTCTCCCGGTTGTTCGATAAGAAAAGAACCGATTCCATGGACTCGAATCCCTTTTTGAGAACCGGTTCCCGTTATCGAGGCCACTATAGTAAAGAAAAAGAGTTGGTTCTTTATTCGAATCCCTGGGAACGAATCCCTTCCCACGTACAGGAAATACCCTGTGGGACCTGCAATGTTATGCCCATTTGATTGTAGAATCTTACTGACACCTTGTGGCGATTTGAAAATACTACGCGTCATTAGTTTGGGCACTTCCGGGTTGAGACAATTGAGAAGTAGACAAGTTGTGTTAGCTCTTACAAGCCTTGGAAAAGATAAGTCTGTAAGTAAACTGTTTAACTTGTTTATGTAACTCAATATTAAGGTGGAAAGTGTTTAAGTTTGATACTAAGATGTTTATTGAAAAACGATTTTTGTGCACTGTTTCAATGGATGTTTTGAGGACTTAAAATGGCTGCCAGTCGTGTATTTCCACCATCGAAATAGTTTCAACACTCAGAAGTATTTGTTTGATGATAGTACTGTATATTTGTGTGAAGCTAATATTTACATATTGTGTATTACATTTCAGTATGTTAATTGAATCACATAGCTTATACATTTGTCATTGTGTGTATTTCAGTTTTTAAAAAAAATAACAGTCCAGTGCAAGACAAAAATAAAGATAGGAAAAGACAAAGCAAGATCAACAACAATAAAGAGCCTAAATGGATTAATCTGCTTTGGATTGTTTGTTAGCTGTCTGCCAAGCTGTATAACCTCAACACGTATAGTGAGGGCAGAACAGGCAATATGCAATTATTGCCAGGCTACGCTCTCATGCAAGGGGGGAAGAATTGTTGATTGATGTCTGTGGTGTTCTTAGTGTCATAGTGTGTGTAGTTAGTATGTTCCAATAGCAGCAGAAGTGCACTTTTTGGAGAGCTGTATTATTTTCAGTTTTGTGCCCAAGGGACTGATTTTATTTGACACTATATTATTATTTATACACCTATAGTGATCACAGAGACAGGTTGTTTTTGTGTTACTGTATATATTTGTTTTTCAGAAAAATCCCACTTAATATACTTTGGGTAACAGTCAATATTTTTAAAAACATTTTTTAGGGGGGGTAACAGTCAGTATTTATTTATTTATTTTATTTTATTTTTTTCTTATAAAATAAAAGTGACCAAATATTGTGTTTTTTTCCATATACAACAATCTATCTGGATTCGATAAGAGAATCGATAAGGAATCGGTTCGATAAGAGGATTCGATAATGGGCTCGAACTCGATCATTTCTTATCAAACATCATCCCTAGTTATGGGGGGTGAGGACTTAAATGATGAAGTATTAAAAATACATGTTTGAATCATCAAATGAAAGCGACAACTGCATTTTTAATATAGTCTCTTTTTAATCTTTATTCTTTTGATTCATGGGAGGGCGGGGATATTTTTTTTTTACAGCACAATTTGCATAATATCTCAACACATCCTGTGTACAACCACAAAACCGTTACATCAGATTATTTTTTTTTGTTTCTCCATGTCTTTTTTTTTTTTGGAACACGGCGTGAAAAACAAGACAATTGTACAAGCGTATTTCTTTCCAGTCAGCATACAGATAAATCTATACATCCCTCTTTTCAAACGATAATCTCTGAGGCACATGCAACATCCAAAACTAAGTCTCAGGGAACATTTTTTTTTTGTCTTTTCAACTGTAGACATTTACTTCTGTACATTTATAAGTCTTTTTTTTTTTTTGTGTGTGTGTGTGTGTCTATTCTCCACTCTCCCAGCACTCGTGCATGCTGACGTTTTGGACAAAATAAACATTCACTCTGTAGAAAATAAAGACTTTATGTACAACGTCGAACGACATTCACGCCCTGCGGGACGACGACAAAGTGGATGATTGCACGTCAACAGGCAACGGGACAAACAGTAGTGAGGGGAGTCTCGTAGGGGAAACAGTCGTTAGCGAGCATTTTGCATTTGCTGGAATCGCAGTAGGAAGGAGATTCCGTCGCGGTTCCCCTGACACATGAAACGTGACAAATTTGATGCCAGATGGCAGGAAAGTGTTGAATTTCTTCAAATGTGTTTTGTGGCAATTCCGACTTTAGTAGAGTGGCGCTTTCCATCATTTTCAGCAGACTGCTGAACATGATGGATATTAATCCCTTCCTTTTATGTTAAGTAATCCCTCCTCTAAACTGCATTGCCTTTTGGAACTCCCCCATGTTTTTTTTTTTGTTTGTTTTTTTTTTCCTTAAAAATGTGCTACATAGACACCAACAAACGCACATCAACTTGTTTTCATTTCATTCCAGTGCAGAACAAACCAAAAAAAATGATGAGGAAATGAACACGGTGATAAAGTGCAGGAGCCAACCGTAGATTTAAATCAGTTAGAAAATAAATACTTTCCTATACATGTCATTAAAATACAAATAAAAAACATGTTGCATAGAAGTACCTCAAAAGAACCGATGGGTCTCGAGAAAAAGGGAAAATAAAATGGCACGATAAAACACGTTTCTTTCTTTTTGTTTTGATATTTTCTTTTTTTGTGTCTTGTTTTTTTTGCTGTTGAAGTGACATCTTTTAAACATTTTAAGAGAAAAAAAAAATGCTTGATTGTGGGTTTTTTTACACCTTTTTGAAGATGATAACGACCTTTTTCAAATGCAGTGCTGACATTTGACCCCCCGTTTTGGGCTGAGGGAGTGTTTTGGTCACAGGCAGTGGGAAGAAGGCTGGTTCACCATGTTGCACCGCCAGTCACACACAGGCGGTGAGAGGGGCGGGGCTTCACAAATACTCGCGAGCGTGTGCAGAAGAGTGTTGGTTTGGCATGTACGATAAATGACCTCGATGCCCTATTTGTACGATGCATCTTCATATTCATAAAGAGCAAGGAAATGTCTAGCAGATTGTCAGGACGCCACCTGCAGGCCAGAAAATACCCATTTTTTGATGCAATGTCATATATTTTCATTTACCGCATTTTTCGGAGTATAAGTCGCACCGGAGTATAAGTTGCACCTGCCGAAAATGCATAACAAAGAAGGAAAAAAACATGTATAAGTCGCACTGGAGTATAAGTCGCATTTTTGGGGGAAATGTATTTGATAAAAGCCAACACCAAGAATAGACATTTGAAAGGCAATTTAAAATAAATAAAGAATAGCGAACAACATGCTGAATAAGTGTACGTTATATGAGGCATACGAACGTGCCTGGTATGTTAACGTAACATATTATGGTAAGAGTCATTCCAATAACTATAACATATAGAACATGCTATACGTTTACCAAACAATCTGTCACTCCTAATCGCTAAATCCCATGAAATCTTATACGTCTAGTCTCTTACGAGCTAAATAATATTACTTGATATTTTACGCTAATGTGTTAATAATTTCACACATAAGTCGCTCCTGAGTATAAGTCGCACCCCCGGCCAAACTATGAAAAAAAACTAGACTTATAGTCCGAAAAATACGGTATTTATCTTTAATTTGTGATGGCAATTTTTTTAAAGACTTTCCTTACCTAAAAAAAACACATCAAAAACAGAATTAATGCAATCAATAGCATCTCTTAGCTGAGGTGAGGCCACTGCCTCCCATATAAGTGACATGAGGTATAATTTATGGTTTTATTCGTATTGATCGGAATCAGTGTGTTAGATATTTGCTCAATTCAACCCTGGCAGGCACGAGACGTTGATACAACGTTGATTACACGTACATGTCCTTTTAAAAGTGACTTTGAAACAACGTTGCAAAATAGTTGTGTTGGTACATTGAGACAACGTTGTTGGTTGGGAAACGACCAAAATTCAATGGTCCAATCAACGTCAGAACCCAACATTGATTAAATGTTGTCAACAAGCATGTTGTTTCAACGTTGTATTTGTGTTATAGAATTTTGGTCGGGAAATGACCAAATTTCAATGGTTTGTTGTTGTTTCAACGTTGTATTTGTGTTGTAGAATATTGGTTGGAAAATTACCAAAATTCAATGGTCAAATCAACGTCAGAACCCAACATTGATTAAACGTTGTCTATAAGCTTGTTGTTTCAAGGTTGTATTTGTGTTATAGAATTTTGGTCGGGAAATGACCAAATTTCAATGGTTTGTTGTTGTTTCAACGTTGTATTTGTGTTGTAGAATATTGGTTGGAAAATTACCAAAATTCAATGGTCAAATCAACGTCAGAACCCAACGTTGATTAAACGTTGTCTATAAGCTCGTTGTTTCAACGTTGTATTTGTGTTGTAGAATATTGGTTGGGAAATGATCAAATTTCAATGGTCAAATCAACATCTGAACCCGACATTGATTAATTGTTGTCAAAAAGCATGTTGTTTCAACGTTGTATTTGTGTTGTGGAATATTGGTTGGAAAATGACCAAAATTCAATGGTCAAATCAACGTCACAACCCAACATTGATTAAACGTTGTAAAAAAAAGCATGTTGTTTCAACGTTGTATTTGTGTTGTAGAATATTGGTTGGGAAATGATCAAATTTCAATGGTCAAATCAACATCTGAACCCAACATTGATTAATTGTTGTCAAAAAGCATGTTGTTTCAACGTTGTGTTTGTGTTGTGGAATATTGGTTGGAAAATGACCAAAATTCAATGGTCAAATCAACGTCAGAACCCAACATTGATTAAACGTTGTAAAAAAGCATGTTGTTTCAACGTTGTATTTGTGTTGTGGAATATTGGTTGGAAAATGACCAAAATTCAATGGTCAAATCAACGTCACAACCCAACATTGATTAAACGTTGTAAAAAAAGCATGTTGTTTCAACGTTGTATTTGTGTTGTGGAATATTGGTTGGAAAATGACCAAAATTCAATGGTCAAATCAACGTCAGAACCCAACATTGATTAAACGTTGTAAAAAAAGCATGTTTCAACGTTGTATTTGTGTTGTACAATATTGGTTGGGAAATGATCAAATTTCAATGATCAAATCAACGTCAGAACCCAACATTGATTAAACGTTGTCTATAAGCTTGTTGTTTCAACGTTGTATTTGTGTTGTAGAATATTGGTTGGAAAATTACCAAAATTCAATGGTCAAATCAACGTCAGAACCCAACATTGATTAAATGTTGTCAACAAGCATGTTGTTTCAACGTTGTATTTGTGTTGTGGAATATTGGTTGGAAAATGACCAAAATTCAATGGTCAAATCAACGTCAGAACCCAACATTGATTAAACGTTGTAAAAAAAGCATGTTTCAACGTTGTATTTGTGTTGTAGAATTTTGGTCGGGAAATGACCAAATTTCAATGGTTTGTTGTTGTTTCAACGTTGTATTTGTGTTGTAGAATATTGGTTGGAAAATGACCAAAATTCAATGGTCAAATCAACGTCAGAACCCAACATTGATTAAATGTTGTCAACAAGCATGTTGTTTCAACGTTGTATTTGTGTTGTGGAATATTGGTTGGAAAATGACCAAAATTCAATGGTCAAATCAACGTCACAACCCAACATTGATTAAACGTTGTAAAAAAAGCATGTTTCAACGTTGTATTTGTGTTGTAGAATATTGGTTGGAAAATTACCAAAATTCAATGGTCAAATCAACGTCACAACCCAACATTGATTAAACGTTGTAAAAAAAAAGCATGTTTCAACGTTGTATTTGTGTTGTAGAATATTGTTTGGGAAATGATCAAATTTCAATGATCAAATCAACGTCAGAACCCAACATTGATTAAATGTTGTCAACAAGCATGTTGTTTCAAAGTTGTATTTGTGTTGTGGAATATTGGTTGGAAAATGACCAAAATTCAATGGTCAAATCAACATCTGAACCCAATATTGATTAAAGATTGTCAACAAGCATGTTGTTTCAACGTTGTATTTGTGTTGCGGAATATTGGTTGGGAAATGACCAACTTTCAATGATCAAATTAACGTTAGAACCCAACATTTAATTAACGTTGACAAAAAGCATGTTGTTTCAACGTTGTATTTGTGTTGTAGAATATTGGTTGGGAAATGACCAAAATTCAATGGTCAAATCAACGTCAGAACCCAACATTGATTAAACGTTGTCTATAAGCTTGTTGTTTCAACGTTGTATTTGTGTTGTAGAATATTGTTTGGAAAATTACCAAAATTCAATGGTCAAATCAACGTCAGAACCCAACATTGATTAAATGTTGTCAACAAGCATGTTGTTTCAAAGTTGTATTTGTGTTATAGAATTTTGTTCGGGAAATGACCAAATTTCAATGGTTTGTTGTTGTTTCAACGTTGTATTTGTGTTGTAGAATATTGGTTGGAAAATTACCAAAATTCAATGGTCAAATCAACATCAGAACCCAGCATTGATTAAACGTTGTCTATAAGCTTGTTGTTTCAAAGTTGTATTTGTGTTGTGGAATATTGGTTGGAAAATTACCAAAATTCAATGGTCAAATCAACGTCAGAACCCAACATTGATTAAATGTTGTCAACAAGCACGTTGTTTCAATGTTGTATTTGTGTTGTAGAATATTGGTTGGAAAATTACCAAAATTCAATGGTCAAATCAACGTCACAACCCAACATTGATTAAACGTTGTAAAAAAAGCATGTTTCAACTTTGTATTTGTGTTGTAGAATATTGGTTGGGAAATGATCAAATTTCAATGATCAAATCAACATCTGAACCCAACATTGATTAAACGTTGTCTATAAGCATGTTGTTTCAATGTTGTATTTGTGTTGTGGAATATTGGTTGGAAAATGACCAAAATTCAATGGTCAAATCAACATCTGAACCCAATATTGATTAAAGATTGTCAACAAGCATGTTGTTTCAACGTTGTATTTGTGTTGCGGAATATTGGTTGGGAAATGACCAACTTTCAATGATCAAATTAACGTTAGAACCCAACATTTAATTAACGTTGACAAAAAGCATGTTGTTTCAACGTTGTATTTGTGTTGTAGAATATTGGTTGGGAAATGACCAAAATTCAATGGTCAAATCAACGTCAGAATCTGACATTGATTAAACGTTGTCAATAAGCAAGTTGTTTTAACGTTGTATTTGTGTTGTAGAATATTGGTTGGGAAATTACCAACTTTCAATGATCAAATAAACGTCGGAACCCAACATTTAATTAACGTTGTCAAAAAGCATGTTGTTTGAACATTGTATTTGTGTTGTAGAATATTGGTTAGGAAACGACCAAATTTCAATGGTCAAATCAACGTCGGAACCCAACATTTAATAAACGTCAAATAGTACGTTGTTTCAACGTTGTATTTGCGTTGTAGAATTTTGGTTGCGAAATGACCAAATTTCAATGGTCAAATCAACGTCAGAACCCGACATTGATTAAACATTTTTTAAAAGCACGTTGTTTCAATGTTGAATTTGTGTTGTAGAATTTTGGTTGGGAAACGACAAAAATTTGAAAGGTCAAATCAACGTCAGAACCCAACATTGATTAAACGTTGTCAAAAAGCATGTTGTTTCAACGTTATGTTTGAGTTGTTCAAAGTCAGGACCGAATTCAACAAGTTTTCAACGTTGTTTCAACGTCTTGTGCCTGCTGGGACATGTCGGAAAAGGAACAGGAAGAAGTAGAGCTTATTTTAATCCTACCCCTTTCCGTGTTTCTTGACTTCCTGCGTTTAAGTGTCGCCGTTTTCTATAATTGGGATTGTGTAGCAATAACTGCGGAAAAAAGTCAAGAACACTTTAAAATGAAAAATAAATAATGATAAAATGAGTTAAAAAAAAAATTAACATTATTAACTTATTATTGATGAATGAAGGAAATAAGTTAAATTAAATTGCCATTTATGCTTTCAGGGCTGTTGACGTTTATCTCTCCTGCCGTGTTGTGTTGGAAGCAATTGCTGCTATTGTTGCGTATTTGAACGCACCACGGCTGTATTCAGTGTGTAGAAATGCCCGATCTTTCGTCACGGCTGTATTCAGTGTGTAGAAATGCCGATCTTTCGTCACGGCTGTATTCAGTGTGTAGAAATGCCCGATCTTTCGTCACGACTGTATTCAGTGTGTAGAAATGCCCGATCTTTCGTCACGGCTGTATTCAGTGTGTAGAAATGCCCGATCTTTCGTCACGGCTGTATTCAGTGTGTAGAAATGCCCGATCTTTCGTCACGGCTGTATTCAGTGTGTAGAAATGCCCGATCTTTCGTCACGGCTGTATTCAGTGTGTAGAAATGCCCGATCTTTCGTCACGGCTGTATTCAGTGTGTAGAAATGCCCGATCTTTCGTCACGGCTGTATTCAGTTTGTAGAAATGCCCGATCTTTCGTCACGGCTGTATTCAGTGTGTAGAAATGCCCGATCTTTCGTCACGGCTGTATTCAGTGTGAAGAAATGCCCGATCTTTCGTCACGACTGTATTCAGTGTGTAGAAATGCCCGATCTTTCGTCACGGCTGTATTCAGTGTGAAGAAATGCCCGATCTTTCGTCACGGCTGTATTCAGTGTGTAGAAATGCCGATCTTTCGTCACGGCTGTATTCAGTGTGTAGAAATGCCCGATCTTTCGTCACGACTGTATTCAGTGTGTAGAAATGCCCGATCTTTCGTCACGGCTGTATTCAGTTTGTAGAAATGCCCGATCCTTCGTCACGGCTGTATTCAGTGTGTAGAAATGCCCGATCTTTCGTCACGGCTGTATTCAGTGTGAAGAAATGCCCGATCTTTCGTCACGGCTGTATTAAGTGTGAAGAAATGCACAATCTTTCGTCATGGCTGTATTCAGTTTGTAGAAATGCCCGATCTTTCGTCACGGCTGTATTCAGTGTGAAGAAATGCCCGATCTTTCGTCACGACTGTATTCAGTGTGAAGAAATGCCCGATCTTTCGTCACGGCTGTATTCAGTGTGTAGAAATGCCCGATCTTTCGTCACGGCTGTATTCAGTGTGAAGAAATGCCCGATCTTTCGTCACGGCTGTATTAAGTGTGAAGAAATGCACAATCTTTCGTCATGGCTGTATTCAGTTTGTAGAAATGCCCGATCTTTCGTCACGGCTGTATTCAGTGTGAAGAAATGCCCGATCTTTCGTCACGACTGTATTCAGTGTGAAGAAATGCCCGATCTTTCGTCACGGCTGTATTCAGTGTGTAGAAATGCCCGATCTTTCGTCACGACTGTATTCAGTGTGAAGAAATGCCCGATCTTTCGTCACGGCTGTATTCAGTGTGAAGAAATGCCCGATCTTTCGTCACGGCTGTATTCAGTGTGTAGAAATGCCCGATCTTTCGTCACGGCTGTATTCAGTTTGTAGAAATGCCCGATCTTTCGTCACGGCTGTATTCAGTGTGTAGAAATGCCCGATCTTTCGTCACGGCTGTATTCAGTGTGAAGAAATGCCCGATCTTTCGTCACGACTGTATTCAGTGTGTAGAAATGCCCGATCTTTCGTCACGGCTGTATTCAGTGTGAAGAAATGCCCGATCTTTCGTCACGGCTGTATTCAGTGTGAAGAAATGCCGATCTTTCGTCACGGCTGTATTCAGTGTGTAGAAATGCCGATCTTTCGTCACGGCTGTATTCAGTGTGTAGAAATGCCCGATCTTTCGTCACGGCTGTATTCAGTGTGAAGAAATGCCCGATCTTTCGTCACGACTGTATTCAGTGTGAAGAAATGCCCGATCTTTCGTCACGGCTGTATTCAGTGTGTAGAAATGCCCGATCTTTCGTCACGGCTGTATTCAGTGTGAAGAAATGCCCGATCTTTTGTCACGGCTGTATTAAGTGTGAAGAAATGCACAATCTTTCGTCATGGCTGTATTCAGTTTGTAGAAATGCCCGATCTTTCGTCACGGCTGTATTCAGTGTGAAGAAATGCCCGATCTTTCGTCACGACTGTATTCAGTGTGAAGAAATGCCCGATCTTTCGTCACGGCTGTATTCAGTGTGTAGAAATGCCCGATCTTTCGTCACGACTGTATTCAGTGTGAAGAAATGCCCGATCTTTCGTCACGGCTGTATTCAGTGTGAAGAAATGCCCGATCTTTCGTCACGGCTGTATTCAGTGTGTAGAAATGCCCGATCTTTCGTCACGGCTGTATTCAGTTTGTAGAAATGCCCGATCTTTCGTCACGGCTGTATTCAGTGTGTAGAAATGCCCGATCTTTCGTCACGGCTGTATTCAGTGTGAAGAAATGCCCGATCTTTCGTCACGACTGTATTCAGTGTGTAGAAATGCCCGATCTTTCGTCACGGCTGTATTCAGTGTGAAGAAATGCCCGATCTTTCGTCACGGCTGTATTCAGTGTGAAGAAATGCCGATCTTTCGTCACGGCTGTATTCAGTGTGTAGAAATGCCGATCTTTCGTCACGGCTGTATTCAGTGTGTAGAAATGCCCGATCTTTCGTCACGACTGTATTCAGTGTGTAGAAATGCCCGATCTTTCGTCACGGCTGTATTCAGTTTGTAGAAATGCCCGATCCTTCGTCACGGCTGTATTCAGTGTGTAGAAATGCCCGATCTTTCGTCACGGCTGTATTCAGTGTGAAGAAATGCCCGATCTTTCGTCACGGCTGTATTAAGTGTGAAGAAATGCACAATCTTTCGTCATGGCTGTATTCAGTTTGTAGAAATGCCCGATCTTTCGTCACGGCTGTATTCAGTGTGAAGAAATGCCCGATCTTTCGTCACGACTGTATTCAGTGTGAAGAAATGCCCGATCTTTCGTCACGGCTGTATTCAGTGTGTAGAAATGCCCGATCTTTCGTCACGACTGTATTCAGTGTGAAGAAATGCCCGATCTTTCGTCACGGCTGTATTCAGTGTGTAGAAATGCCCGATCTTTCGTCACGGCTGTTTCTCACAGTCGCCGCGTGAAAGTGGCGAGTTGTGGCGTCCACCAGCAGGGGGCAGGGCGCCTTCTCCTCATGTAGTTCCTTCACATGAGGATGTGGAAGGTGGATGGCTGTGAATTAAAATAATAGTCCTATATTTATTGTATTTATTTTTTTGGGACATCTGCAAGTAGCAGAAGTCATTTCAGAGGTTGGTGGGCGTGGAGCTGACGAGCAGCTTGTGCCAGCTCACCACCCGCTTCCTCATGTCCACCTTGTCCAGCCAGATGTAGGCTTCCCCGATGAGGGTCTTCTTCACAAATTTCCCTCCGTTGGACACCAGGAAAAGCTGTAGGAAAAGAGAAGCTGGATTTAACTGCCTCTAGGGCTATTTTGCTGTCGGCTCATTTTTTTTGTATTTTTTTTTTTTTTCATTTATTTATTTATTTCAGGCAATGACATAAAAAAGTACAAAGTTGACAACACATAATAATGTAAATTAATATAGTGCATGATTTGCCTGAAAGGGAGTGGGAAGAAGATAATCCATTCAGTGATTATTCACATGAGTTTCACTCTTACTTTGTTCATGAATTATAATACAGATGTTGTATCATAGTGGCATTACCACAGGTAACAATAATTATTACACTGTAACAATAAATTGTATCAACAATGTAGGAATAATGAATATACCAACAATGGTAATAGACAACATAGCAATAATGGTAATAGACAACATAGCAATAATGGTAATAGACAATATAGCAATAATGGTAATACACAACATAGCAACAATGGTAATAGACAACATAGCAATAATGGTAATAGACAACATAGCAACGATGGTAATAGACAACATAGCAATAATGGTAATAGACAACATAGCAATAATAGTAATAGACAACATAGCAATAATGGTAATAGACAACATAGCAATAATGGTAATAGACAACATAGCAATAATGGTAATAGACAACATAGCAATAATGGTAATAGACAATATAGCAATAATGGTAATACACAACATAGCAACAATGGTAATAGACAACATAGCAATAATGGTAATAGACAACATAGCAACAATGGTAATAGACAACATAGCAATAAAGGTAATAGACAACATAGCAATAATGGTAATAGACAACATAGCAATAATGGTAATAGACAACATAGCAATAATGGTAATAGACAACATAGCAATAATGGTAATAGACAACATAGCAATAATGGTAATAGACAACATAGCAATAATAGTAATAGACAACATAGCAATAATGGTAATAGACAACATAGCAATAATGGTAATAGACAACATGGCAACAATGGTAATAGACAACATAGCAATAATAGTAATAGACAACATAGCAATAATAGTAATAGACAACATAGCAATAATGGTAATAGACAGCATAGCAATAATGGTAATAGACAACATAGCAATAACTGTAATAGACAACATAGCAACAATAGTAATAGACAACATAGCAATAATGGTAATAGACAACATAGCAATAATAGTAATAGACAACATAGCAATAATGGTAATAGACAACATGGCAATAATGGTAATAGACAACATAGCAATAATGGTAATAGACAACATAGCAATAATGGTAATAGACAACATAGCAATAATGGTAATAGACAACATAGCAATAATGGTAATAGACAACATAGCAATAACTGTAATAGACAACATAGCAACAATGGTAATAGACAACATAGCAACAATGGTAATAGACAACATAGCAATAATGGTAATAGACAACATAGCAATAATGGTAATAGACAACATAGCAATAATGGCAATAGACAACATAGCAATAATAGTAATAGACAACATAACAATAAGGGTAATAGACAACATAGCAATAATGGTAATAGACAACATAGCAATAATGGTAATAGACAACATAGCAATAATAGTAATAGACAACATAACAATAAGGGTAATAGACAACATAGCAATAATGGTAATAGACAACATAGCAATAATGGTAATAGACAACATAGCAATAATGGTAATAGACAACATAGCAATAATAGTAATAGACAACATAACAATAATGGTAAGGAAACATTGAGCACATGTTAACACTTTGAGACAGAGTACAGCAGCAGGTCAAATTAAAGATCGTCATCTCTATATTTGAACCAGACCCCATGTTTGTATAATAGTTTAAATCAATGAATAGTTTGGCATTGCTGGTGTTGTAAGTCCAGTTTGTTCCATAGTTTTACTCCGCATACAGACACACAAAAACATTTACGAGTGGTTTGAGCTCTCGGCATTAAGAAATATCCAAAGCCTCTCAAGTTATGAGCCTGCACTCGTGTTATAAAAAAACGTTGTAGATTAGGCGGCAATAACTTGTTAAATGTTTTATATAAGATTATTAATGTATTATATTTAACAAGGTCATCACATTTGAGCAACTTTGATTGCATAAACAGATTATGATTATGTTTTAAATAACCAACGTTGTGAATGATCCGCACTGCTCTTTTCTGTAATATGATCAGAGGATGAATTGTGTTGTGGTAAGTATTCCCCCATACTTCAACACCGTATGTAAGGTATGGCAGTACCAAGGTGCAGTGTAGAGTACGGAGTGCATTTTCATTGAGGTATAGTTTTGCTTTGTTTATAATTGAGAGGCATTTGGAGATTTTTGTTTTAATGTGTCTGACATGAGGTTTCCATGATAGTTTACAATCAATTATTACTCCCAAAAATGTATTCTCATTTACAATTTCAATTTGGGTACCATCAATACTTATTTTCTGTTCAGACGTTATGTTGCCATTTCCAAACATCACTATATTAGTTGTATTTATATTCAAAGATAATTTATTCGTGTCCATCCATTTTTTTACTATGTTTAGTTCTGTGTTTACTGTATTTATGAGCTCATTATAGTCATCACTACTGTAGAATATATTTGTGTCATCTGCAAATAGTATACATTTCAGTACTTTGGATGTATTAAACATATCATGAATATATACATTAAACAGTTTTGGCCCCAACACGGACCCTTGGGGGACACCCCAAGCAATGCCAAGAGTATCAGAACATGAAACTATTATCCAACATGAATAATAGAAGATAGCCTATTGCTGCGGTCAAAGGTGAGGTTGCAAAAACATACCCTTTGTGTTGGACTTGATCGGGTTTTTAATCAAATGGGCTTTTAGTAGAACATTTCCGTATTTCCTGGACCATAGGGCGCACCGGATTATAAGGCACACTGCGGATGAGCGGGTCTAGTCAGGTCTTTTTTCATACATAAGGCGCATTAAAGGAGTCATATTATTGTATTTTTTTTTTCTAAATGTAAAATACTTCCTTGTGGTCTACATAACATGTAATGGTGGTTCTTTGCTCAAAATGTTGCATAGATGATGTTTTACACATCATTTTCAAGTCGCTTTCTGACAGTCGCTTCAGGATGCGCCGTTTTGTGGGTGGTCTTATTTACGTGCCTCCACTTTGACAGCGTCTTCTCCCCGTCATCTGTGTTGTAGTGGTGTAGAGTGCAAGGACGGGAGTGGAAGAAGTGTCAAAAGATGGAGCTAACTGTTTTAATGACATTCCCACTTTACTTTGAAAACCGTTCGACCGGAACTCTCTAATAACTAAAGTTCCTTGAGTGAATAATGTAAACTCACTACACCGGTATGTTTTAGTGCTTTCATGGCGAGTTTAATGACAGATATAAGTAAGAACTTTACACTACTTTATATTAGAAATGGCAACAGTGGAGGATGAATGTCCCATAACAAGGAAATAGAGAAAAAGAAGAAGATTATCGACTACGACCACGGATTACAAAGTCGGACGCGTGCACATTTTCAGTACTTATGCAGATCCCAAATACAGATCAGCAGGTACCAGAAGGTAAGAAAAGTTGCTTTTGCATAATATTGTGAAACAAAACGCCAGATAATGTTTTACCTTATACACACACCGTAATAATACTCGTACGGGAACCGGTACTTTTTATAGGCAGTATAGTACCGAATATGATTCATTAGTATCGCAGTACTATACTAGTACCGGTACACCGTACAACCCTATCGGACACCAAACAATTTGATTTGATTGTGGTTCTTGAGGTTCCAATTCAATTAAGAATCAATTCTCGATTTAATCCGATTCTCGTAATATACATTATGTGGTATACAAACTACAATAAAATCTTGTCAAAACAGGTTACAAACGCTCCTCTTGGCTGCTGACATATGGCTTATAATGGCAGTGTTGGCCTAAAAAAACCTCATTCCATTGTATTTTTGATTTTTTTTAATTTACAAAAATAATATTAATCAATCAAAGAAAAAAAATAGGGCAAATCCAACTCAATCCCATTTTTTATAATACTTAAGATAGAAATTTACAAAGCAATTGAGAAGATATATAAATACAATACTTATTAAATACAATACTTATACAAAGGAAAACCAAAAATTATTAAAAACAAAAGTATCAATAATACTAATAATGTCAGTAATCTATTTATTTACGTATATCTGCACCTTATTGCTTTTTTTATCCTGCACTACCATGAGCTAATGCAACGAAATTTCATTCTTATCTGTACTGTAAAGTTCAAATTTGAATGACAATAAAAATGAAGTCTAAGTTTAGTCTAAGTCTAAGTAATAATTTATTTTTTAATCTAAGAATAGATTAAAAAAACTAAACATTTTGTAATTTTTTTTTTTATTATTTAAATTGATTTTCAAAAATTATCAGACTGAATAAAAATCGCAATTTGGATGTGAATCAATTTTTTGGAGCATACATTAGAAGCTTGGGCCATATAAAAAAAATAAAATGGAATTGACTATTCACATAGACATAAAAGAAAATCAGATACATTTGACCTGCAGTGTGTTAATCAAACAATCACGATGTGAATAAAGTATGGAATTTCGTTTTTTGGGGGGGAGATTTCACTAATATATGGAATTGACATTCATGAATTACAGCCATGGTGTATAAATGGCTACTTTTGTGTGTACCCTTAACTTTATACAATGTTGTTGCTAATTTATGTATTATTCCCGGGTTCACAAACTTGCCACCAATAAATTTAGACATTGAGGGTCACGGTGGGCCCATAAAATTGTTCACATTAAATTAAACACAATTGCACAATCATTCAGTCAGCCATTTAGCGCGTTATGGACTCACTCTCATCAAGGCACGACAAAACGCACACAACGCCTTTGACCAGGCCAGGGGTTGGCAACCCAAAACGTTGAAAGAGCCATATTGGACCAAAAATGCAAAAAACAAATCTGTCTGGAGACGCAAAAAATTAAAAGCCGTATACAAGTCTTATAATGAAGACAACACATAACGTAAGGTATTAGCCTCCTATCAAAATGACTATGTGTCGCAGGTCTTCGTTGATCAAAAATGTTGAAATGTAATATTTATTCTACACATTTTTACAACATTAGAAACCATTAGTAAATCAGAGACTACTCAGAATGTGACATAACTCCTGTAAATCACTGGCTTTTAATGGTCAAAGGTGTGTACAACTTCTGTCCAAGTTAAAGGAAACGGCAGGCTGTCTTCTTTTAATACATTTTTTACAATCTTTGGCAAGCTAGGTAATGTTTGCTGTGGTCTGGAACAACATGGCACACAAACAACTTTCTGAAATGCAGCCAATATTACTTACAGATAATGTGTCATGAGTAGGGATGATGTTTGATAAGAAATTATCGAGTTCGAGCCCATTATCAAATCCTCTTATCGAACCGATTCCTTATCGATTCTCTTATCGAATCCAGATAGGTTGTTGTATAATGAAAAAAACACAATATTTGGTTTAACAAAAGCTCACTTTTATTTTATAAGAAAAAAAAATAAACATAAATATTGACTGTTACCCCCCTAAAAAAAATAAAATTAATGAATTTTGACTGTTGTTACCCAAAGTATATTAAGTGGGATTTTTCAGAAGAAAAAAAAATATATAGTAACACAAAAACAACCTGTCTCTGTGATCATTATAGGTGTATAAATAATAATATAGTGTTAAATAAAATCAGTCCCTTGGGCACAAAACTGAAAATAATACAACTCTCCAAAAGTGCACTTCTTCTGGTATTGGAACATACTAACTACACACACAGGCAGATAGCTAACAAACAATCCAAGACTTCTAATAAAGGTCCAAAGCAGATTAATCCATTTAGGCTCTTTATTGTTGTTGATCTTGCTTTGTCTTTTCCTATCTTTACTTTTGTCTTGCACTGGACGGTTATTTTTTATTTTTTTAAACTGAAATACACACAATGACAAATGTATAAGCTATGTGATTTAATTAACATACTGAAATTGAATACACAATATGTAAATATTAGCTTCACACAAATATACAGTACTATTATCAAACAAATACTTGAAACTATTTAGATGGTGGAAATACACGACTGGCAGCCATTTTAAGTCCTCAAAACATCCATTGAAACAGTGCACAAAAATCGTTTTTCAATAAACATCTTAGTATCAAATTTAACCACTTTCCACCTTAATATTGCGTTACATAAACAAGTTAAACAGTTTACTTACAGACTTATATTTTCCAAGGCTTGTAAGAGCTAACACAACTTGTCTACTTCTCAATTGTCTCATGAACTGAACTGACGTCGCCAAACCGGAAGTGCCCAAACTAATGACTCGTAGTATTTTCATATCGCCACAAGGTGTCAGTAAGAGTCTACAATCAAATGGGCATAACATTGCCGTCCCACAGGGCATTTCCTGTGGGAACGGATTCGTTCCCAGGGATTCGAATAAAGAACCAACTCTTTTTCTTTACTATAGTGGCCTCGATAACGGGAACCGGTTCTCAAAAAGGGATTTGAGTCCATTGAATCGGTTCTTTTCTTATCGAACAACCGGGAGAACCGGTTTCGAACATCATCCCTAGTCATGAGACATGCAAAACTAAATGATATACAAAGAGGATAAAATTAAAGGATATTAAATGAGCTCAAATATACCTACAAATGAGGCATAATGATGCAATGTGTACATACAGCTAGCCTAAATAGCATGTTAGCCCTAATTAGCTTGCAGTCATGCACTGCAACAAGTCAATAACCTCAACAAAGCGCACCTTTGTGCATTCACGCACAGCATAAAACTTTTGGTGGACAAAATGAGACCAAGAAGGAGTGGAAGATTTGACATGTAAACCAACGGTTGCGTCACACTATGGTGAGTTCAAGAACCACCGGAATTAGTAGGACAAAACGATGTTCACCATAACTGTCATCAGTGAAGCATACACACCAACATATTAAACAGTGGTAGTTCTCACAATTGGGAAGGTTTGTGTCATGTTTGTCCTCAAATTAAAAACATACTAAAACAAGACAATTATTTTCCCCCATCTTTTTCAATCATTTTTTAAAAATGCTGCAGGGAGCCACTAGGGCGGCACTAAAGAGCCACGAGTTGCTGACCCCCGGACTAGGTCAACAGTACAGAATCAAATTTGTCAAAATATTAAGAGGTTGCAGCTTATAATTAGATGCGCTTTATAGCCTGGTAATTACAGTAGGTCTAATTTCAGGGCCTCAAAACAAACAGTTTATCACCCAAAATAGGTCTTAAAAATAAGTGTTTAAAAAAAAAAAAATGTAGTTATTGACGTTGGTGGTCAGAGGTCATTCTAGTGCATGTTGTTTCGGTGGAGAAAACAAATATTATCCAAAATAAACCATAACTATGTGATTCGTGGCTGCGTACCTGTAGGGAGTGTCCGTGGGGTTGAGGGGGAATCGGAAGGTCTCGTTGAAAGAAGGCTCCCTGTCATGACGACACACTCTGGTTTTCTTCTTGATGATCCTCTTCTGAGTGGCCACGTTGACCACGTACAACTTCACGTACAGGTCTGGAGGGAGGGCATCAAAGTGGACGTCATGGGTGACCCGAGAGTGCAACCCGTAAAGAGCAGCTCACCCGCGTCCAGGCGCTCGCTCATGCGTGCACAAACACTCACATATCCACACACAAAAGCTGTGTCGGTTTCGCACCTGGCAGGTGGTCCGGGCTTTTGAACTTGTAAGTAATGTTTCGGCACTGCAGGATCTCCAGGACCAACTGGTCACCGTCCGTCTTCACCTCCTTCTTGAGTGCCACTTTGATCTCTCCCATCACTTGGGTTTTACCTGCAAGGACGACAAGACACTCTGTATATTGATATTATAACTAGATGAGTCAATTCCTGAAGGAATTGCGTGTGAATGCTCCAATGCTGAAGTTGAACTGAAATCCTGGAATTTTTTGGGGGGGAATTGTTGAAGTAGAGCACACAATTCCCAAACAGGCTGAATATATTTAAGTTGGAACAGTTCGAATCAGATGAAAAATGTGGGATTTGTGAAACTTTGAAGATTGTCCCATTGATTTTAATGGGAATTTCCCCCGAAATTGGGAATTTCGAGAAAAGCGGGAACTTTTGAAAATGGTAAAACAACTTGAATGTTCTGAATGAGTTGGGGTTGGTTGGTGTTGGAATTTAAAAAATCAGTAAAGAAATGTTAAAGTAGTAACTTGTTGAATTGAGAAATGGCATTACGGAATTCCTGGAATTTCAAGAAAACCGGGAATTTTTCCACTTTATTTTTGTCCTAATTAAGAGGAATGTTTTGATGGTGGAATGGTTGAAATGCGTTGAAAAACGTCGAAGGAGTAGTCATCAGAAAAAAGGGTGGAAATAGGGCTTTGGAAAACCAGGAATTTTGGAAAATCCTGGAATTTTTTGGAATTTGGAAAAAACGTAGAGTGAATTTCCAGGATGGTGAAATGTGTTGAACATGGAATGGTTTGAATCGGTTTAAAAATGTGGAAATGGTGGAAGTTTGAAAAATGGCCAATTCATTTTGAATGGGAAAAATGTCCCGGAAAACCTGGACTCCTGGGAAATCGGGAATTTTTTGGAATTTGTCAAGGGAAAGCCCACAATTCCCAAACAGGCTAAATATATTTAAGTTGGAACAGTTCGAATCAGATGAAAAATGTGGGATTTGTGAAACTTTGAAGATTGTCCCATTGATTTTAATGGGAATTTCGAGAAAAGCGGGAACTTTTGAAATGGTAAAACAACTTGAATGTTCTGAATGAGTTGGGGTTGGTTGGTGTTGGAATTTAAAAAATCAGTAAAGAATATTAAAGTAGTAACTTGTTGAATTGAGAAATGGCATTACGGAATTCCTGGAATTTCAAGAAAACCGGGAATTTTTCCACTTTCTTTTTGTCCTAATTAAGAGGAATGTTTTGATGGTGGAATGGTTGAAATGCGTTGAAAACGTCGAAGGAGTAGTCATCAGAAAAAAGTGTGGAAATAGGGCTTTGGAAAACCAGGAATTTTGGAAAATCCTGGAATTTTTTGGAATTTGGAAAGAACGTAGAGTGAATTTCCAGGATGGTGAAATGTGTTGAACATGGAATGGTTTGAATCGGTTTAAAAATGTGGAAATGGTGGAAGTTTGAAAAATGGCCAATTCATTTGGAATGGGAAAAATGTCCCGGAAAACCTGGACTCCTGAGAAATCGGGAATTTTTTGGAATTTGTCAAGGGAAAGCCCACAATTCCCAAACAGGCTAAATATATTTAAGTTGGAACAGTTCGAATCAGATGAAAAATGTGGGATTTGTGAAACTTTGAAGATTGTCCCATTGATTTTAATTGGAATTTCCCCCGAAATTGGGAATTTCGAGAAAAGCGGGAACTTTTGAAAATGGTAAAACAACTTGAATGTTCTGAATGAGTTGGGGTTGGTTGGTGTTGGAATTTAAAAAATCAGTAAAGAATTATTAAAGTAGTAACTTGTTGAATTGAGAAATGGCATTACGGAATTCCTGGAATTTCAAGAAAACCGGGAATGTTTCCACTTTATTTTTGTCCTAATTAAGAGGAATGTTTTGATGGTGGAATGGTTGAAATGCGTTGAAAAACGTCGAAGGAGTAGTCATCAGAAAAAAGGGTGGAAATAGGGCTTTGGAAAACCAGGAATTTTGGAAAATCCTGGAATTTTTTGGAATTTGGAAAAAACGTAGAGTGAATTTCCAGGATGGTGAAATGTGTTGAACATGGAATGGTTTGAATCGGTTTAAAAATGTGGAAATGGTGGAAGTTTGAAAAATGGCCAATTCATTTTGAATGGGAAAAATGTCCCGGAAAACCTGGACTCCTGGGAAATCGGGAATTTTTTGGAATTTGTCAAGGGAAAGCCCACAATTCCCAAACAGGCTGAATATATTTAAGTTGGAACAGTTCGAATCAGATGAAAAATGTGGGATTTGTGAAACTTTGAAGATTGTCCCATTGATTTTAATGGGAATTTCCCCCGAAATTGGGAATTTCGAGAAAAGCGGGAACTTTTGAAAATGGTAAAACAACTTGAATGTTCTGAATGAGTTGGGGTTGGTTGGTGTTGGAATTTTAAAAATCAGTAAAGAAATGTTAAAGTAGTAACTTGTTGAATTGAGAAATGGCATTACGGAATTCCTGGAATTTCAAGAAAACCGGGAATTTTTCCACTTTATTTTTGTCCTAATTAAGAGGAATGTTTTGATGGTGGAATGGTTGAAATGCGTTGAAAAACGTCGAAGAAGTAGTCATCAGAAAAAAGGGTGGAAATAGGGCTTTGGAAAACCAGGAATTTTGGAAAATCCTGGAATTTTTTGGAATTTGGAAAAAACGTAGAGTGAGTTTCCAGGATGGTGAAATGTGTTGAACATGGAATGGTTTGAATCGGTTTAAAAATGTGGAAATGGTGGAAGTTTGAAAAATGGCCAATTCATTTTGAATGGGAAAAATGTCCCGGAAAACCTGGACTCCTGGGAAATCGGGAATTTTTTGGAATTTGTCAAGGGAAAGCCCACAATTCCCAAAAAGGCTGAATATATTTAAGTTGGAACAGTTCGAATCAGATGAAAAATGTGGGATTTGTGAAACTTTGAAGATTGTCCCATTGATTTTAATGGGAATTTCCCCCGAAATTGGGAATTTCGAGAAAAGCGGGAACTTTTGAAAATGGTAAAACAACTTGAATGTTCTGAATGAGTTGGGGTTGGTTGGTGTTGGAATTTAGAAAATCAGTAAAGAAATGTTAAAGTAGTAACTTGTTGAATTGAGAAATGGCATTACGGAATTCCTGGAATTTCAAGAAAACCGGGAATTTTTCCACTTTATTTTTGTCCTAATTAAGAGGAATGTTTTGATAGTGGAATGGTTGAAATGCGTTGAAAACGTCGAAGGAGTAGTCATCAGAAAAAAGGGTGGAAATAGGGCTTTGGAAAACCAGGAATTTTGGAAAATCCTGGGAATTTTTTGGAATTTGGAAAAAACGTAGAGTGAATTTCCAGGATGGTGAAATGTGTTGAACATGGAATGGTTTGAATCGGTTTAAAAATGTGGAAATGGTGGAAGTTTGAAAAATGGCCAATTCATTTTGAATGGGAAAAATGTCCCGGAAAACCTGGACTCCTGGGAAATCGGGAATTTTTTGGAATTTGTCAAGGGAAAGCCCACAATTCCCAAACAGGCTAAATATGTTTAAGTTGGAACAGTTCGAATCAGATGAAAAATGTGGGAATTGTGGAACTGTGAAGAATGTCCCATTGATTTTAATGGGAATTTCCCCCGAAATTGGGAATTTCGAGAAAAGCGGGAACTTTTGAAAATGGTAAAACAACTTGAATGTTCTGAATGAGTTGGGGGTTGGTTGGTGTTGGAATTTAAAAAATCAGTAAAGAAATGTTAAAGTAGTAACTTGTTGAATTGAGAAATGGCATTACGGAATTCCTGGAATTTCAAGAAACCGGGAATTTTTCCACTTTATTTTTGTCCTAATTAAGAGGAATATTTTGATGGTGGAATGGTTGAAATGCGTTGAAAAACGTCGAAGGAGTAGTCATCAGAAAAAAGGGTGGAAATAGGGCTTTGGAAAACCAGGAATTTTGGAAAATCCTGGAATTTTTTGGAATTTGGAAAAAACGTAGAGTGAATTTCCAGGATGGTGAAATGTGTTGAACATGGAATGGTTTGAATCGGTTTAAAAATGTGGAAATGGTGGAAGTTTGAAAAATGGCCAATTCATTTTGAATGGGAAAAATGTCCCGGAAAACCTGGACTCCTGGGAAATCGGGAATTTTTTGGAATTTGTCAAGGGAAAGCCCACAATTCCCAAACAGGCTAAATATGTTTAAGTTGGAACAGTTCGATTCAGATGAAAAATGTGGGAATTGTGGAACTGTGAAGAATGCCCCATTGATTTCAATGGGAATTTCCTCCAAAATTGGGAATTTTGAGAAAAGCGGGAACTTTTGAAAATGGTAAAAAACTTGAATGTTCTGAATGAGTTGGGGTTGGTGTTGGGATTTTAAAAATCAGTAAAGAAATGTTAAAGTAGTAACTTGTTGAATTGAGAAATGCATTACGGAATTCCTGGAATTTTGGGAAAACTGGGTATTTTTCCACTTCACTTTTTGTCCTAATTAAGAGGAATGTTTTGATGGTGGAAACAGTTGAAAAACGTGGAAGGAGTAGTCGCCAGAAAAAAAGGGTGAAAATAGGGCTTTGGAAAACCAGGAAATTTGGAAAATCCTGGAATTTTTTAACTTGGAAAGAGAATAGTTAAATTTACAGGATTGTGAAATGTGTTGAACGTGGAATAGTTTGAATCGGTTGAAAAATGTGGAAATGGTGGAAGTTTGAAAAATGACATTCATTTGGAATGGGAAAAATGTCCCGGAAAACCTGGACTTCTGGGAAATCGGGAAATTTGTGGAATTTGTCAAGGGAAAGCCCACAATTCCCAAACAGGCTGAATATTTTTAAGTTGGAATAGTTTGAATCAGAGGGAAAATGTGGGATTTGTGGAACTTTGACGAATGTCCCATTGATTTCAATGGGAATTTCCCCCAAAATTAGGAATTTCTGGAAAAGCAGGAACTTTTGAAAATGGTAAAAAACGTCAATGTTCTGAATGAGTTGGGGTTGGTGTTGGAATTTTTAAAATCAGTCAAAAAATGTTAAAGTAGTAACATGTTGAATTGAGAAATGGCATTACGGAATTCCTGGAATTTCGGGAAAACCGGGAATTTTTACACTTCACTTTTTGTCGTAATTAAGAGGAATGTTTTGACGGTGGAACGGTTGAAATGCGTTGGAAAAACGTGGAAGGAGAAGTCGCCAGAAAAAAGGGTGGAAATAGGGCTTTGGAAAACCAGGAATTCTGGAAAATCCTGGAATTTTTTTTAACTTGGAAAAATATTAGTTTGAATATCCAGGATGGGGAAATGTGTTGAACATAGAATGATTTGAATCGGTTGAAAAATGTGGAAATGGTGGAAGTTTGAGAAATGGCAAATTCATTTTGAATGGAAAAAATGTCGCTGAAAACCTGGACTTCTGGGAAATCCGGAAATTTTTGGAAATTGTCAAGGGAAAGCCCACAATTCCCGAATAGGCTGAACAGTTTGAAATTGGAATGGTTTGAATCGGGTGAAAAATGTGGAAGGTAGAACGCGCCAAAATCTGTAGAAAAAGAAGAAGTTGAATAATAAATAGATTAATTTTGGTGCTGAAAACCATATGTGTGAATGCTCGCCGCAGATGTTTTCTTTGCTTTAGCCCGCTAACAGCTAACAGCACGCAGACGAAGCAGAGACAAGGCAATCACAAGGCCCCCAGCACATGCCGTCACGTATTGTGCATACTGGAGCTGCTTTGCATGATATGTGTGACCACTCCCTTTAGAAGCAGCCTCAGTAATGTTAACTATGGAACTCCTGAATATATAGAGGAGCGTGTGGGGCTGTACCTTAGAGCGTGGTGGGAGACTGTAACTGAGTATGCAGCCCCAAATGTTTCTCCTCATGAGCTAAATTGAACTCTGTCTCTGCCTGATTCCTTTCTTCTTGTCTTGTGTAATAGATAGTTCGGTGTTTGAACCTGACACTTTAATGGTACCCGGGGGTAAAATAGTTGTGCAGACATTTGTAATTCAGCGTCAAGACAGGATGAAGCAAGTAAACAGAAATCATATAAAACATAAAAACATTTTTAAAAATCCACAAACGATCACCAGTGTACAGGCACACAGTAGAACAATAAAATACAATACCTAATTAAAGCTGCAAGCAGCGATGGACGGGACCGACTTTGAGGGCTCATAAAATCCAAACCGGAGCAGTAATGAAAACTCTTTCATTAACTTTTAGTCAGAAGGGTTCAATCTCTCTCCTGTGCTAATTTGAAGCCGACACGACAAACGCGCTCAAAGGAGATAATGTTTGGAAAAAGGTGACTGTTTTTACACAACTTTTGTTTTGAAGGGGGAATTGCAAACTTCCTGTTGATTTTTGCTGGGGGTTGTCAGTGTATGAAATATAGGTCTAAGTGAGACCTACATAGAGGTTTTTGTTTCATGTCTCTATGACATTCCTACTGGGAGTTACAGGCAGTTGTGTCTGTGTTTTCTTCCTAGGGGGCGCTAGAGTGCAATTTTGAATTTTGGGGTTTGTTTTTTTTGATTGGATCGCAATTTTCGCCAGTCCTGATGTGTGTGTCCACGTTGGTGAGTTTTGAAGCATGTTAAGGGGGTCAAATTACAGCTCAAAGAGGCGGCGGTATAATAATAAAACGCTAGAAATACAATAGGGTCCTCGGTCCCAAAGGGACTCATTCCCTAATAAACCGATAAAATCATTGTGATTAAAAGCCTACTGAAATGATTTTTTTTTATTTAAACGGGGATAGCAGATCCATTCTATGTGTCATACTTGATCATTTTGCGATATTGCCATATTTTTGCTGACGATAAAGTTCGCAACTTTTGGTCTCTGATTAAAAAAAAGCCTTGCCCCTACCGGAAGTAGCATGACGTAGTCAGTTGTACACCTCCTCATATTTTCCTATTGTTTTCAACGCAGCTCGAGCGATTCGGACCGAGAAAGCGACGATTACCCCATTAATTTGAGCGAGGATGAAAGATTTGTAGTTGAGGAACGTTAGAGTGACGGACTACAATGCAGTGAAAGACGTATCTTTTTTCGCTCTGACCGTAACTTAGGTACAAGCTGGCTCTTGGGATTCCACACTCTCTCCTTTTTCTATTGTGGATCACGGATTTGTATTTTAAACCATCTCGGATACTATATCCTCTTGAAAATGAGAGTCGAGAACGCGAAATGGACATTCACAGTGACTTTTATCACCACGACAATACATCGGCGAAGCTCTTTAGCTACTGAGCTAATGTGATAGCATCTGGCTCAAATGCAGATAGAAACAAAAGAAATAAATCCCTGACTGGAAGGATAGACAGAAGATCAACAATACTATTAAACCATGGACATGTAACTACACGGTTAACAATTCTCAGCCTGGCAAAGCTTAACAATGTTGTTGCTAACGACGCCATTGAAGCTAACTTAGCAACCGGACCTCACAGAGAGCTATGCTAAAAACATTAGCGCTCCACCTACGCCAGCCAGCCCTCATCTGCTCATCAACACCCGTGCTCACCTGCGTTCCAGCGATCGACGGCGCGACGAAGGACTTCACCCGATCACAGATGCGGTTGGCGGCTAGCATCGGCTAGCGCGTCTGCTATCCTAGTAAGTCCTCCTTGTTGTGTTGTTACAGCCAGCCGCTAATACACCAATCCCACCTACAACTTTCTTCTTTGCAATCTCCATTGTTCATTAAACAAATTGCAAAAGATTCACCAATGCAGATGTCCAGAATACTGTGGAATTATGAAATGAAAACAGAGCTTTTTGTATTGGCCTCAATGGGGGAGCCATACCTCTGTTCTACTGGCTACGTCACGCGCATACGTCATATCCAAAGGAGTTTTCAACCGGAAGTTTAGCGGCAAATTTAAAATGTCACTTTATAAGTTAACCCGGCTGTATTGGCATGTGTTGCAATGTTAAGATTTCATCATTGATATA
This sequence comes from Entelurus aequoreus, assembly GCF_033978785.1. Lineage (NCBI taxonomy): Eukaryota > Metazoa > Chordata > Actinopteri > Syngnathiformes > Syngnathidae > Entelurus > Entelurus aequoreus. The sequence goes on from NC_084754.1 coordinate 41,835,491, forward strand.
TAAACTATCAGACTGCGTGGTCGGTAGTAGTGGCTTTCAGTAGGCCTTTAAATTGCTATGGCATAATAAATACATTTTTTTTTAAAAACACCATGTGATAGCCTTATTTAAGCTTTTGATGGCAGCAGGTACAAAAGTATTCTTATAACGTTCAGTCCTACAAAGAGGAACAATGAACTGCCGACCAGAGCGAAGGAGCTGGAATAATAAAACTCGCCTTGCGAAAAGTAGGAGCTCCATTGCTACGGATGTGCATTACAATAACTAAAAGCATTTTTCACTTAAAGGCCTACTGAAAGCCACTACTACCGACCACGCAGTCTGATAGTTTATATATCAATGATGAAATCTTAACATTATAACACATGCCAATACGGCCGGGTTAACTTATAAAGTGACATTTTAAATTTGCCGCTAAACTTCCGGTTCGAAACGCCTCTGATGATGTCGTATGCGCGTGACGTAGCCCGGCGAACACGGGTATGCCTTCCACATTGAAGCCAATACGAAAAAGCTCTGTTTTCATTTCATAATTCCACAGTATTCTGGACATCTGTGTTCGTGAATCTGTTGCAATCATGTTCATTGCATTATGGAGAAAGAAGCTGAGCAGGCAAAGAAGAAAGTTGTCGGTGTGAAATGGACGTATTTTTCGAACGTAGTCAGCAACAACAGTACACAGCCGGCGCTTCTTTGTTTACATTCCCGGAAGATGCAGTCAAGATGGAAGAACTCGGATAACAGAGACTCTAACCAGGAGGACTTTTGACTTGGATACACAGACGCCTGTAGAGAACTGGGACAACACAGACTCTTACCAGGATTACTTTGATTTGGATGACAAAGACGCAGACGTGCTACTGTGAGTATGCAGCTTTGGCTTCTAAACATTTGATCGCTTGACCGTATGTGCGCAACTTTTTTTTGCGTATGTACGTAACTTTTTTAAAATATATAAGCGTTATGAACCTTGGGTTAGGTGAACGGTCTTTTGGGCTGAGTGATTGTGTGTGTTGATCAGGTGTTTGAATTGTATTGGCGTGTTCTATGGAGCTAGGAGCTAGCAGAGGAGCTAGGAGCTAGCGTAACAAACACGCAGGTGTTTTTATGCAGGATTAATTTGTGGCATATTAAATATAAGCCTGGTTGTGTTGTGGCTAATAGAGTATATATATGTCTTGTGTTTATTTACTGTTGTAGTCATTCCCAGCTGAATATCAGGTCACCCCCGGCTCTCACAGCATCGTCCCTATCTGAATAGCTTCAACTCCCCACTAGTCCTTCACTTGCACTTTACTCATCCACAAATGTTTCATCCTCGCTCAAATTAATGGGGAAATTGTCGCTTTCTCGGTCCGAATCTCTCTCACTTCATGCGGCCATCATTGTAAACAATAGGGAACTTTGCGTATATGTTCAACTGACTACGTCACGCTACTTCCGGTAGGGGCAAGCCTTTTTTTTATCAGATACCAAAAGTTGCAATCTTTATCGTCGTTGTTCTATACTAAATCCTTTCAGCAAAAATATGGCAATATCGCGAAATGATCAAGTATGACACATAGAATAGATCTGCTATCCCCGTTTAAATTTAAAAAATTCATTTCAGTAGGCCTTTAAGATCTAAAAAAATCAGGCATAAAAAGATTCACTCAAACAAACACCGCAAAACGTCGAAAAACACACCTTAATTGTGTCATAAATAGTCCTGATGGCATTACAGGCTGTCCCAAAATTGGTATCGGGTCACCTAATGTCAGAGTGAAATACTGTCATCTATTTTATTGATCGTCACGCAGGCACGGAGTTTCAACAAGTTAAAAAAGTTCTGAAAACCCTGCAACTTTTGATTTATCAAGCGAGATTTGTTTTATGTGTTGGTCGTCATCCAAGAATATATCCATTACTTTTTGGTGAGGAGCCACACATTTACTTTTTAAAATTAACAGTCTTTCAGCTGTCAGTTCCTAAGACTTGTGTACGAACCGAATGTATTTGTTGGCTTTTACTAAAGCATAAAGTGCTACAATCCAAGTATTAACAATGCTACGGAATTAAAGTTGAAACAATGTCCTCCAAAATAAATGTTTTACATACAGTCCTGGTCAAAAGTTGTAAAGAACATCATGTCATTTCTACAACTCTTATTTTTTTGTGATAGAGTGATTGGAGCACATACTTGTTGGTCACAAAAAACATTCATGAAGTTTGCTTCTTTTATGAATTTATTATGGGTCTACTGAAAATGTGAGCAAATCTGCTGGGTCAAAAGTATACATACAACAATGTTAATATTTGCTTACATGTCCCTTGGCAAGTTTCACTGCAATAAGGCGCCTTTTGGTAACCATCCACAAGCTTCTGGCAAGATTCTGGTTGAATTTTTGACAACTCCTCTTGACAAAATTGGTGCAATTCAGCTAAATGTGTTGGTTTTCTGATATTGACTTGTTTCTTCAGCATTGTCCAGGACCTTGGGAAGGCCATTCTAAAACCTTCATTCTAGCCTGACTTAGCCATTCCTTTACCACTTTTGAGGTGTGTTTGGGGTCATTGTCCTGTTGGAACACCCAACTGCGCCCAAGACCCAACCTCCAGGCTGATGATTTCAATGGGAATTTCCCCAAAATTTGGGAATTTCGGGAAAAGCGGAAACTTCTGAAAATGGTAAAAAACTTGAATGTTCTGAATGAGTTGGGGTTGGAATTTTTTTTAATTAGTCAAGAAATGTTAAAGTAGTAACATGTTGAATTGAGAAATGGCATTACGGAATTTCGGGAAAACCGGGAATTTTTCCAGTTCACTTTTTGTCCTAATTAAGAGGAATGTTTTGACGGTGGAACGGTTGAAATGCGTTGGAAAAACGTGGAAGGAGAAGTCGCCAGAAAAAAGGGTGGAAATAGGGCTTTGGAAAACCAGGAATTCTGGAAAATCCTGGAATTTTTTTTAACTTGGAAAGAGAATAGTTTGAATTTCCAGGATTGTGAAATGTGTTGAACGTGGAATGGTTTGAATCGGTTGAAAAATGTGGAAATGGTGGAAGTTTGAAAAATGACAAATCCATTTGGAATAGGAAAAATGTCCCGGAAAACCTGGACTTCTGGGAAATCTGGAAATTTTTGAAATTTGGAAAGATAATAGTTTATAAATGTTTAAATGGTGGAAGTTTGAAAAATGGCCAATTAATTTGGAATGGGAAAAATGTCCCGGAAAACCTGGACTTCTGGGAAATCTGGAAATTGTTGGAATTTGGAAAGATAATAGTTTATAAATGTTTAAATGGTGGAAGTTTGAAAAATGGCCAATTCATTTGGAATGGGAAAAATGTCCCGGAAAACCTGGACTTCTGGGAAATTGAGACATTTTTGGAATTTGTCAAGGGAAAGCCCTCAATTCCCAAACAGGCTGAATATTTTTAAGTTGGAACAGTTCGAATCAGATGAAAAATGTGGGATTTGTGGAACTTTGAAGAATGTCCCATTGATTTCAATGGGAATTTACCCCAAATTTGGGAATTTCGAGAAAAGCGGGAACTGTTGAAAATGGTAAAAAACTTGAATGTTCTGAATGAGTTGGGGTTGGTGTTGGAATTTTAAAAATCAGTCAAGTAATTAAAGTTAGTTAAAGTAGTAACATAATGAATTGAGAAATGGCATTACAGAATTCCTGAAATTTCAGGAAAACCGGGAATTTTCCCACTTTATTTTTGTCCTAATTATGAGGAATTTTTTGATGGTGGAACGGTTGAAATGCGTTGAAAAACGTGGAAGGAGTAGTCATCAGAAAAAAAGGTGGAAATAGGGCTTTGGAAAACCAGGAATTCTGGAAAATCCTGGAATTTTTTTGAACTTGGAAAAAAAGTAGAGTGAATTTCCAGGATGGTGAAATGTGTTGAACATGGAATGGTTTGAATTGGTTGAAAAATGTGGAAATGGTGGAAGTTTGAAAAATGGCCAATTTATTTTGAATGGGAAAAATGTTTAGAGAAAATTCTAAACCACATTTGATTAAAAAAAAAAAAAAAAAAAAACTGCTAAACAATGCACTTACTGAAATCATACATGTAAAAAAACCTCACATTTAACATGCTTATACAACATTATCCACTGAAGGCCTGCCTCGGGCCCATTTGCGGGTTCAGGTGTGACTTTACTACGACGACGAGATAAAACAGCCCGTTGGCGGATTGTTGTTAGTACTGTTGACGCCTGGGGGGGTCATGTGGTTCACAGCTGTAGTCTGCGCTCACTTTGGACTCTGTTACATATTGAAACGAGAGATCGGGGAAGGGCTGCAGCACCGTGACACCTGAGATGCAGAGTAGTTATGGCCGACAACACTGTGATACTGTCGCATCCTGAGTCACGTCCTCAGCTACTCTATGCTCGGACGGTGTCTTTACGTGGAGTGGCCAGCAGGTGGTGACGTAGAACAGAGTAGAATCAGCCTGCCTTCCGCCCGGGTGCAGCTGGGATAGGCTCCCCAGAAAATGGATGGATAACAGTGCTGTCACTCACCTTCATTCTCGGGAGTCCCCAGGTGGTTTTGGTCAGTTCCATTGGGAATAGTAGTTCCACTGTGACAAACAGGACATTTTACTCACGATACGTTTGAGCACACACACACACACAAAAAATCATATCTAAGCGATTTCTTACATCCGTGGCACTTGAAAAATGGCGCTGTCCACTCCGGTCCCTCCTCCTTCACTCGCGTCCAGCCCTCCATAGGCGTCCCCCACCAGGCTGGGGGCTGACAGGACCACGGACCCTGAGACATCACCGAGCCTGTGTCCTGGTCCTGAGGACAAGACAAAGGCTATCTGGCATCTATTTTATTTCTATCCATCCAAAGCTTTTACTGTATGTAGATTTGTAACCATTTTAGTTGGTTGTGGTTTATTGTTACTATTAAGTGTTTGGACGTTCTGTATAAATGTCCACAACATTGGGTACATCCCCACAATTTACAAACCCCGTTTCCATATGAGTTGGGAAATTGTGTTAGATGTAAATATGAACGGAATATAATGATTTGCAAATCCTTTTCAAGCCATATTCAGTTAAATGCACTACAAAGACAAGATATTTGATGTTCAAACTCATAAACTTTTTTTTTTTTTTTCAAATAATTAACTTAGAATTTCATGGCTGCAACACGTGCCAAAGTAGTTGGGAAAGGACATGTTCACCACTGTGTTACATGGCCTTTCCTTTTAACAACACTCAGTAAACGTTTGGGAACTGAGGAGACACATTTTTTAAGTTTCTCAGGTGGAATTCTTTCCCATTCTTGCTTGATGTACAGCTTAAGTTGTTCAACAGTCCGGGGGTCTCTGTTGTGGTATTTTAGGCTTTATTATGCACCACACATTTTCAATGGGAGACAGGTCTGGACTACAGGCAGGCCAGTCTAGTACCCGCACTCTTTTACTATGAAGCCACGATGATGTAACACATGGCTTGGCATTGTCTTGCTGAAATAAGCAGGGGCGTCCATGGTAACGTTGCTTGGATGGCAACATATGTTGCTCCAAAACCTGTATGTACCTTTCAGCATTAATGGTGCCTTCACAGATGTGTAAGTTACCCATGTCTTGGGCACTAATACACCCCCATACCATCACACATGCTGGCTTTTCAACTTTGCGCCTATAACAATCCGGATGGTTCTTTTCCTCTTTGGTCCGGAGGACACGACGTCCACAGTTTCCAAAAACAATTTCAAATGTGGACTCGTCAGACCACAGAACACTTTTCCACTTTGTATCAGTCCATCTTAGATGAGCTCAGGCCCAGCGAAGCCGACGGCGTTTCTGGGTGTTGTTGATAAACGGTTTTCGCCTTGCATAGGAGAGTTTTAACTTGCACTTACAGATGTAGCGACCAACTTTACATACTGACAGTGGGTTTCTGAAGAGTTCCTGAGCCCATGTGATGATATCCTTTACACACTGATGTCGCTTGTTGATGCAGTACAGCCTGAGGGATGGAAGGTCACGGGCTTAGCTGCTTACGTGGAGTGATTTCTCCAGATTCTCTGAACCCTTTGATGATATTACGGAGCGTAGATGGTGAAATCCCTAAATTCCTTGCAATAGCTGCTTGAGAAAATTTTTTCTTAAACTGTTCAACAATTTGCTTACGTATTTGTTGACAAAGTGGTGACCCTCGCCCCATCCTTGTTTGTGAATGACTAAGCATTTCATAGATTTTACTTTTATACCCAATCATGGCACCCACCTGTTTCCAATTTGCCTGTTCACCTGTGGGATGTTCCAAATAAGTGTTTGATGAGCATTCCTCAACTTTATCACTATTTATTGCCACCTTTCCCAACTTCTTTGTCACGTGTTGCTGGCATCAAATTCTAAAGCTAATGATTATTTGCAACCAAAAAAAAAAGTTTATCAGTTTGAACATCAACATGATTTGCAAATCATTGTATTCCGTTTATATTTACATCTAACACAATATCCCAACTCATATGGAAACGGGGATTGTATTATGGTAAGAGTCCTTCAAATAACTATAACATATAGAACATGCTATACGTTTACCAAACAATCTGTCACTCCTAATCGCTAAATCCCATGAAATCTTATACGTCTAGTCTCTTACGTGAATGAGCTAAATAATATTATTTGATATTTTACGGTAATGTGTTAATAATTTCACACATAAGTCGCTCCTGAGTATAAGTCGCACCCCCGGCAAAACTATGAAAAAAAACTGTGACTTATAGTCCGAAAAATACGGTAAGCGTTACATACCTTTTACATACCAAAAAAACGTTGAAAAACACTGCCCTAGACAACGACACATTATTACAATTATTGATTTGCAAAAAATATTTTTTGGACCAATTAGGTGAAGTTGCATAATTTCCCACGGCACACCACACAAAACACTACTATAGACCATGGTACACATGCACCTAGGCCGAGGGTCGGCAACCCGCGGCTCTAGATGCGGCTCTTTAGCGCCGCCCTAGTGGCTCTCTGGAGCTTTTTCCAAAATGTATGAAAAATGGAAAAAGATGAGGGGGAAAAAAAAAAGTTTTGTTTTAGTATGGTTTCTGTAGGAGGACAAACATGACACAAACCTCCCTAATTGTTATAAATCACACTGTTTATATTAAAGATGCTTCACTGATTCGAGCATTTGGCGAGCGCCATTTTGTCCTACTAATTTTGGCGGTCCTTGAACTCACCTTAGTTTGTTTACATGTATAACTTTCTCCGACTTCCTATGACGTGTTTTATGCCACTTCTTTTTCTGTCTCATTTTGTCCACCAAACTTTTAACGTTGTGCATGAAGGCACAAAGGTGAGTTTTGTTGATGTTATTGACTTGTGTGGAGTGCTAATCAGACATATTTGGTCACTGCATGACTCCAAGCTAATCGATGCTAACATGCTATTTAGGCTAGCGATATGTACATATTGCATCATTATGCCTCATTTGTAGCTATATTTGAGCTCATTTAGTTTCCTTTAAGTCCTCTTAATTCAATTTATATCCCATGACACACTATCTGTATGTAATATGGCTTTTAATTTTTTGCGGCTCCAGACAAATTTGTTTTTGTATTTTTGGTCCAATATGGCTCTTTCAACATTTTGGGTTGCCGACCCCTGACCTAGGCTGACCATATTGTGAAATCCCAAAAAGAGGACACATATATGCGTGCCAAGGCCGGGACTAGGTGAACATTTGCCAATGATACTCGAACTTGCTTTATAAATAATATTTTTATTTAAATAAAGCATTTTTTCTCCTCTGTTGACAGCAGTGTTGGCGCTAGGAATTTTCAAAATGGGGTCCCAGGGACCCCATCAAGTCATAAAAATGGGGTCCCACAATACATTTTTGGGGTCCCACTTTTTTGTAAGCGTTTTGAAAACAAATGACAAATGTATGCATTATCCTGTTATATCTCACATTCTATATTGTGTTTTGGAAAAAGGTTGTCATAAACGTTACTTAATTCATTAAAAAAGATAATACAAAAGAAATCAAATGTGTATACATATGTAAATGTATTCAGTTATAAACATTCATTCACTTTCTTCTTTCCTTCATGGATCTAAACTTTACAGCTGCTGCTAGTTTTTTCTATGTTTTTATTTAATAAGTTGTAGGTGTATTTATTTCAGTATAAAAGTGTAAAAAGTGTTTTGCTTGGGTCATAAAATGATGATAATGGTGTGCCAGGGCAAACATACATTTTACATTTAACGCTTAAATCTCTGGAGTCTACATCAACTTCACATCTATTCCTCATTTCAAAATGTTTTAGTTTTTTTATGTTGTTTTTTTGTTTTCCGCCCTTTTTTGTCAAACAAAACTATGTTTTTTATGGCAAACACACAAAATATGCAAAATCTTCCACCAAAAATATTTTTCAAAGTGGAATATTTGATGTGAAGTAATGAGAACCTTGGATAGGTCAATAATTCATAGTAACATTGATTTTGATTCAATATTAAGTTTTGTGCAATGACCGTTTGAAAGAAAAAAAAAAAACAGCTTTGTTTTATTAGTCAAAATTGCAACTGTTTCTAAATTACATTTCACCTGTAAGCTTTTTTATTTCACTTTTGTTACGTTTTTGTTTATTTTAATAGTATTTTTAAAATGTGCCGTGGGCCTTTAAAACATTAGCTGTGGGCCACAAATGGTAAAAAAGATTAAAGAAAATAAATCATCTGCGTCCTTTCTGATTTCAATGCGTTAAAAAGACACAAAAAGCGTGTTAACGCCAACACTGGTTGACAGTATAACAAAATAAGTCACACTTATATTCTGTAACATTCACAGTTTTGGAAAAAAAGTGCAGAGGTAGAAATATTCAAAATAACCTCTTGTATATAATCTAAACATAAAAAATGCCTCAAAACAAGTTAATAAAAATTAAACAAAAAACAGCAGAGGAGCTCTCGCCCTGCACAGCTGTTTTGTGCTTTGTAATGTCGATATGGGCTTGTAGATTTTTGGCCCCTTTATTTGCCACATATATATACGTTGCTGCTTTGCACACAGTGCATTCTGCTTCCCATGTGTCACGGCCAGGACGAAAACACAGATACTTTTCCCGCAAATCATCCGTGAAGTTGCATTTACGTTTCGGCTTCTCTCTTTCGTTCTGTCTGGCGCTTGACTGTCTCGCTCTCTCGCTCTCTGTCTCTGCCCCTCCCTCACGAATGTTGCTGCGTGCGCACACCTTCACAATTCAACCCCTTCTTAACTCTGGACGTACATTGAAAATACACGCAACCCTAACTCAAAATACCGGACATTTGAGGCATTTAAGAAACCCCGCCCGGACAGACCGGACAGCCCCGCAAAAGAGGACATGTCCGGGGAAAAGAGGACGTATGGTCAGTCTACATGGACCTCTATTATTATCCCAGTTACTGACATGTTAGCATGTGTGCATCATTGAGTTGTGACAGGTATTCATTCAAATCCATTTAGTTTTGGGATTATGTAGATTTATATGCTTTTCTATGTTGCCTCACCTTCCCTGGCCACTGCTCGTCTCGCTTTGCTCTCATTGGTGGATTCACAGGTCCACAATGCGCTGTCTCTTTGACCGCTTCATTCTCTGCCAATTGTCCCTTTTGCTATGAGGCACTGGGAATAATGGACCAGGGGAAGGGCTGGGTAGGGTGGGGAGTGTGTTCCATGTCCGTGTGTGTGTGTGTGTGTGTGTGTGTGTCTGTGTGTGTGTGTGTGTGTGTCTTGCTAATGTTTCAGTCCAGTGATTGCATGCAAGCACACACTGCAGTAGAAGCCAGGAACGCTGCTACATCATGCTTTAATAAGGGCAGAGAAGACGCTATAGAACAGGGCTATTCAACCGCAGACTCCTAAACACAGCAGAGCATTCTGTCATATGCAAACCCCGTTTCCATATGAGTGTGGGAAATTGTGTTAAATGTAAATATAAACGGAATACAATGATTTGCAAATCCTTTTCAACCCATATTCAATTGAATGCACTACAAAGACAAGATATTTGATGTTCAAACTCATAAACTTTATTTTTTTTTGCAAATAATAATTAACTTAGAATTTCATGGCTGCAACATGTGCCAAGGTAGTTGGGAAATGGCATGTTCACCACTGTGTTACATGGCCTTTCCTTTTAACAACACTCAATAAACGATTGGGAACTGAGGAAACTAATTGTTGAAGCTTTGAAAGTGGAATTCTTTCCCATTGTTGTTTTATGTACAGCTTCAGTCGTTCAACAGTCCGGGGTCTCCGCTGTCGTATTTTATGCTTCATAATGCGCCACACATTTTCGATGGGAGACAGGTCTGGACTGCAGGTGGGCCAGGAAAGTACCCCCACTCTTTTTTTACGAAGCCACGCTGTTGTAACACGTGCTGAATGTGGCTTGGCATTGTCTTGCTGATATAAGCAGGGGCGTTCATGAAAAAGACGGCACTTAGATGGCAGCATATGTTGTTCCAAAACCTGTATGTACCTTTCAGCATTAATGGTGCCTTCTCAGATGTGTAAGTTACCCATGCCTTGGGCACTAATACACCCCCATACCATCACAGATGCTGGCTTTTCAACTTTAACAGTCTGGATGGTTCGCTTCCTTTTTGGTCCGGATGACACGATGTCGAATATTTCCAAAAACAATTTGAAATGTGGACTCGTCAGACCACAGAACACTTTTCCACTTTGCATGAGTCCATCTTAGATGAGCTCGGGCCCAGAGAAGCCGGCGGCGTTTCTGGGTGTTGTTGATAAATGGCTTTCGCTTTGCATAGTAGAGCTTTAACTTGCACTTACAGATGTAGCGACCAACTGTATTTAGTGACAGTAGTTTTCCTGAGCCCATGTGGTGATATCCTTTAGAGATTGATGTCAGTTTTTGATACAGTGCCGTCTGAGGGATCGAAGGTCACGGTCATTCAATGTTGGTTTCCGGCCATGCCGCTTACGTGGAGTGATTTCTCCAGATTCTCTGAACCTTTTGATGATATTATGGACCGTAGATGTTGAAATCCCTAAATTTCTTGCAATTGCACTTTGAGAAAGGTTGTTCTTAAACTGTTTGACTATTTGCTCACGCAGTTGTGGACAAAGGGGTGTACCTCGCCCCATCCTTTCTTGTGAAAGACTGAGCATTTTTTGGGAAGCTGTTTTTATTCCCAATCATGGCACCCACCTGTTCCCAATTTGCCTGCACACCTGTGGGATGTTCCAAATAAGTGTTTGATGAGCATTCCTCAACTTTATCAGTATTTATTGCCACCTTTCCCAACTTCTTTGTCACGTGTTGCTGGCATCAAATTCTAAAGTTAATGATTATTTGCACAAAAAAAAATGTTTATCAGTTTGAACATCAAATATGTTGTCTTTGTAGCATATTCAACTGAATATGGGTTGAAAATGATTTGCAAATCACTGTATTCCGTTTATATTTACCGTAATTTCCGGACTATAAGCCGCACCTGACTATAAGCCGCACCAGATAAATTTAGGGGGAAATACAGATTGCTCCATATATAAGCCACACCCGACTATAAGCCGCAGGGTTTTGATGTGTAATTAGCGTAGTATATAGGGGTTCCTGCTACCACGGAGGGGATTGTCGGGACAAAGATGACTGTTTGGGAACGCAAAGCGTCCCATTTATTAACAATAAATCTTTCAATCATTCAATCAAACTTTCACATCTTTGACATGGCGAACAGCATTCGTGCAGAGTACAAATAATACAACGGTGCAAAGTAATACAAAGTGCTCGCCTGTACGTTATCAAAATAACCAGCCTCCCGGTATATGAAAAGTCAGTCTTTAATCATTGTGTCATCGTCTTCCTCCTGCGTACTAAAACCACCGAAATCCTCTTCGTCGGTGTCGGAGAAGAACAGGCCGTAAATAAGCCGCACCCTTGTATAAGCCGCAGGGACCAGAACGAGGGGAAAAAGTAGCGGCTTATAGTCCGTACTCATATGGAAACGAAGTTTGTAGACAAGCTTTGAGTAGCTTCTATTTTATTATATACAGTTATTTCATTTATGACGACATTTTAGTGTCATTAGCTTTCTGAAAATGGCCCCAAGAACAACTTAGTTGAATAGCCATGCCCCACAAATTAGTCGTTGTTAGTTTATTTCATAATAATTCTAAGAACGTAAGGAGTTGCCATCCTAGATTGGTTTCTGTTCTGAAGTCAGGGGTTGGTTTTAGTTGTTTTTGAAGAAGAAACCATTTGCTTAGGATCGGCACATGCACATTTTTATGAGAGGTTTAGTATTTATACGGTGGTACCTCAACTTAAGAGTGTTTAAAGATAAGACCTGTCTATTGGCTGAAGCTGACTGAATTGTATACTTAAACGCTTTTAAATCTAAACTGAAAGCATTTGAAGGAGCCTCAGTTATCTGTAACAGTTTCACTCATCCTGTCATTTTACTTGTAACTTTGCTGCCTTTTGGCCAGGACTCCCTTTGAAAAAGAGGTTTTTAATCTCAATTGGATTTTTTTCCCCTGGTTAAATAAAGGTTAAATAAATAATTGTTGTGCTTTAAGTTGCGGGGGGAAAAAAACTGAGTTACAAGCATCCTCGCCGTTAGTTGGCGTAGCAAATGTCAATGTGAACCCCGTGAGGTCAAAACATCCGGTCTTACTTGCTAGCATTAGCTTATAGAGTAAAACAACTTGCACTGAGCCTGGTCTATAAAACCCGCTACACCTCCCTGATACCGAAGTACATGTCAAACTACTTCCTTAACGTAAATGACCGCCATAACCACAACACCAGGGGGAGCTCCACTAACCATGTTAAACCCAGATTCCGATCTAACAAAGGTCTTAACTCGTTCTCCTTCTATGCCACATCAATATGGAATGCACTCCCAACAGGTGTAAAAGAAAGGGCATCTCTATCCTCCTTCAAAACCGCACTAAAACAACACCTCCAGGTAACTTCAACCCTTGACTAACACCCTCCCCCTTCCACATCCCACCTCCCCGGATTGTAAATAATCAAATGTAAATAATCAAATGTCGATACTTATTCTTATGCTTTCTGATAACTCTCTCTATGTCCACTACTTGCTGTACATATCCTACCAAGTCAGTCCTACACTGTTTCAATGTCCATTTCTCTGATGATGCAATTGTTGATGACTAAAGTGTTGATATCAACCAAACCTAACCCCACAATTCCACACCCCGGATTGTAAATAATGTAAATAATTCAATGAATATACTCTGATGATTATCCTGTGTGATGACTATATTATGATAGTATATATATAGTATATATCTGTATCATGAATCAATTTAAGTGGACCCCGACTTAAACAAGTTGAAAAACTTATTGGGGAGTTACCATTTAGTGGTCAATTGTACGGAATATGTACTGTACTGTGCAATCCACTAGTAAAAGCTTCAATCAATCAATCAATCAATCAATAACTTGAGAGCGACATGACTTTGGGAAGGGAGAAAATGAGAGTGAAGGACATTGCTGAGAAGAAGAAGTTGATGATATTCGTTGAATTAAATAGTCTGCGCCATACAAAAACACCCACCAGGGATCCATTTATCCATGAAAATATGGAGAAGCTGCAGGACGGAGATATTGTAAAAGTCTTCTATCCAAGGTAAATGCTGTATATTATTGTTATATTACTTCATATCTACTCTAGTAGTACGGTGTATTGTATTTGTCGTGTTTACTTCTTATCTAAAAGTGTTTAAAAGGCATGTCACATGTTAGAATTGAGCTTTGGGTGTTTTGAGTTAGGAGCTTTGTCACCGTACCAATTAAGCTCGTAAGTTGAGGTACTACTGTCACTTAATTATCCAGCTTCATTCCACATAAAAGATGTAGACAAAGCAAATGTAATATTTTTGTATACTACTATTAAAGTTAATGTGTTTTGAATTGAATTCACTAAAAAAAAGGGAATGTTAAAGTTGCACTTTTACGGTTCCATCTCAGCATTGCAAGATTGCATGCACAGGGAAGAATAGATCAGGGAAGCAAGTGAGAGGTTAGTGCATCGAAGGGTCGGGCAGGGATTTACTTGGTTGCAGGCGGGACTGTTGCACGGCAGCCTCGGCGGCAGCAATGGCTATCCCGGCATCCTCCAGGTGGGCCTGAGTGACGCTGCTTTTGCTTTGGCTTCGAGACGGCCCGTGGGAGCGTAGCTGGCCATCTGAGGAGGACTTGGAGCTGCCTGGGCTGCTGTGGGATTTTTCCAGAGGCAACATCTGGCAGTCTGTGGGAACATTTGCATCAGGGAACACCTTGTAAAAGCATCGGTGGCCGTTTTGTAACCAAGATAGAGATATGCTATAGTTCAGTGGTTCTTAACCTGGGTTCGAACAAACCCTAGGGGTTCGGTGAGTCGGCCTCAGGGGTTTGGCGGAGGTCAAGACACACCCGACTCTTTGTGTAAATAAAAACTTCTCCCTATCGGCGTATTACGGATACGGCAACAGCAGAAGTCAGACTGATTTGCAGGTGTGTAATTTGTTGTGAGTTTATGCACTGTTTTGGTTTTGTTGTTTGAACAAGGTGATGTTCATGCACGCTTCATTTTGTGCACCAGTAAAAAAATATGGTAACACATTAGTATGGGGAACATATTCACCATTAATTAGTTGCTTATTAACATGCAAATTAGTAACATATTGGCTCTTAACTAGTCATTACTAAGTACTTATTAATGCCTTATTCGGCATGGCCTTATTATAAGCCTAACCCGCTAACTCTGGCCCTATCCCTATAACCCTAACCCTAACCAAATAACTCTAAATTAAGTCTTTGTTACTTAGAATATGTTCCCCATACTAAAGTGTTACCAAAAACATATAACTTTGTCTTGAATTTGAAAAAAAAACATTTTATTTTTCACTAAAGAAGGGTTCTGTGAATGCGCATATGAAACTGGTGGGGTTCGGTACCTCCAACAAGGTTAAGAACCACTTCTATAGATAATTAGGACTGTCAAAACTAACGAGTTATCTCCTGTGATTGATCACAAAACATTATGGCATTAATCATGTACCGCGTTTTTCGGACTATAAGGCGCACTTAAAATCCTTTCATTTTCTCAAAACCCGACAGTGCGCCTTATAACCCGGTGCGCCTAATGTACGGAATCATTTTGGCTGTGCTTACCGACCACAAAGCTATTTTATTTGCTACATGGTGTAATAATAAGTGTGACCAGTAGATGGCAGTCACACATAAGAGATATGTGTAGACTGCAATATGACTCAAGCAAACAACACCAACATTGTAAATGTTCCATTGAGAATATAGAACATTACACACGGCACTCAAAAATCTATCAGAACGTTTTTAGTATGACTTTGGTAAGCTATGAAGCCGTGCCGCTTGATGGATTGTACTGTGCTTCAACATAGGAGTATTATTATGGTGTGTGTATAAGGTAAGACATGTTACCTGGCATTTTTTTTCGCAATATTAGGCAAAAGCAACTTTTCTTACCTCCTGGTACCTGCTGATCTGTATTTGGGATCTGCATAAGTCCTGAAAGTTTGCGCACGTCCGCCTTTGTAGTCCGTGCCGACACCGTAGTCGATAAGCTTCTTCATTTTCTCTATTTTCTTGTTATGGGACATTCATCCTCAGTTTTTGCCATTTCTAATATAAAGTAGTCTAAAGTTCTAACTTATGTCTGTCAGTAAACTCGCTATGAAAGCGCTAAAACATACCGGTGTAGTGAGTTTACCTTATTCACCCAAGGAATAAATGACGTGCATTCAAGTAAAACATTAACAAATTGTTCCTGTATGACAATCTGACATTAAAATGATATTTGTGTCCAAATATTGGTGTCTTTTTAAAAATGATTTAAATTTAAGTGATTTACTGCAATGAATCGCAATTTAATCTAAATGAAAAAGTGTGATTAACCTATTTGAAAAATGTAATCGTTTAACAGAACTCATGTTTATGTAATTCGACTGGAATTTGTATTTCGCTTCAAAATGTTGTGAACCAACAGAATGTTATTTTGGGTCCCAACCTGTAGTCTGGCATACCCTGGTCAAAAGTAACAGCTTAGCCCGGTGGTTCTCAAACTGTTTTCAGCTCAAAAACCTTGGCTCTCCAAGTAGCATAACGACCAACATTAAAACCAAGTATGCATTAAAAAGAAGGCAGTGGTTTTGTATTTCAAGTATGTTTAAAATTGTTGGCCACTGTAACATTAAACACAGTTTGAACAGTAACACTGTGTTTGAATATGGGAAAATAAAAGACTATCACTTAATTGACGGAACCTGCGTACCACCAGTGGTACATGTACCACAGTTTGAGGATCACTGGCTTAGCTATCCGGAATCAAAGATGGGGGAAATTACGATAGCAGGCAAGTGGTACTACCAGTGCAAGAATAAGAAAATAATACCGGTAGTTTGTAAATGAATGAATGACAATAAATGTGGTTAATATTATCACAGCTTGATTCATTCGAATCAGTATTGTCCCAATGCAGTAAAAGCTAACGTACTCGTTCTCCTACCTTTGGATGGATCAGGGAAGATTCCATGGCTTCTGCTCTTGATTACAGAGTTTTTAGGCGAATCGTAACTCCCTTCTCCCTGTTCTGCTCCTTGCCCCTGCCCCATCCCGGGCCCTGATAGATGGCCCTGGCCCGGGGAGTGTCCTTGACCGTGTCCCTGAGTGGATCCAGACCCAGGTGGTCCTTGAGCTCCTTGGTGGACTCTGCTGTGCTCAATGCTCTCGCTCTGCTCCTTCAATGGCAGCCAGCGAGGCGTGTTGTCTAACTGGGCTGTGTTTGACAAGTCAATCAACACCTGAGATGCGAGAAAACAGGCAGCGTGAGGCTGGAAGGAACTGTCGGCATCAACTCAACACGAGGCCTTGACTCCAAGAGCACTCACTTCTCCAAGAAAGTCATTGGATGACGATCTGTCGTAATCCCACACGGTTACCTCCAGGGTCTTTTTCTTCAGCTGAAATGAAGAGAAAGACAACAATTGGAGAAATGCTTGCCTTTGTGTTCTGTTATATTTCTGATGGTGTCCCTCTCCCAGGACAGAGTGACTGTGTGATTAGCCAAGAATATGCCAACAAGGAATCGTCAAACAAAAAGCCTTATTTGTTTCAGCGAGCCTCAAGACTGGAACTGCAGCTTCCAGGAGAAAGAGTATGGGCCTGATTACTCTCCTCATGTCCTCTCGGCCTACTGTCCTTAAATACCTTTTACACGAAAACACTTACTCTTTGTAGTTTCAGCCTTGGGGCCGGCCAGTTTGGACAACACCCAGTTTGTACAAATGCAGACAACACCTGGGCGTTGTCACTTTGCTAAATGAGGTCGGTTGACCTCCAGCCCCTGATCTCTACTCCTACCGGTGGGGGCTCTTACCAGATGTGTTTATACTTCCTCCTAAAATCCAACTGCTGCTATCCTTTAAGTTCCCCAATGTCCTGGGGGCAAGAGCCACCACTCTTTGGATGAGCTGTGACCGACATCTGCAACTGAAGCTATCTAAGGGCATATTTCCTTAATAGAATAATCCCCTAAAATATTCTGTGACCAAATACAGATGGATGCTGGTTAAAAATTGTTTAAGAAATATGTACACGGTATAATTTACCATAGTGCTTTTCCATAAGTGTATAAATGATGTTTGAAGGCTTGTGTGAGCATGGTAGTCCTGCATGATGTCAATACATGCCTGCATCTGTGTGAGTGTGTGCAGAACTTGATGAAAGGAGCACTTTAGAGTCGGTGTGGTCTTTGTGAGAAAGCAGTGAGATGTGATTAAAAGGAGGACGTCTAAAAGGCTAAAAGTCAGAAATGGTATTCACAGAGTGCAGACCTTTGCCTCCAAGTCATGTTTCCATCCAGAAAATAATTAAAAAATGTCCACATCTGCCTTTAAATTCCATGCTTGGTCCATGTACTGTTGTTGTTGCCTTCCATGTGATTATCAAAACATTAGAACTCTGATAATGCAACGTTTAAGAATATAGCTCAATGTAGGCTATCGTTAGGTTTACACCACAATGTGTTGTGTACAGATTGGCAGGAAGTTGAAACAACATGTTAATGTTATGTTAAAATTGTGTACTAAAACAGCATGATCTACTAATGGTTTGTGTGTACTAAAACACTTGATTGGACACACAAAGCTGAGCTACTAAGCTCATTCGCAGAAGATTGCGTCCATTTAGCATGTCTGCTTTCACGTATTGCTTGGTTTTAAATGACGTCACGTCTGTTCCCAATGGGCACCAGGCGCCATTTAGCCTATGCTTGAAGGGCAGAGGAGTGAGAGTGCAAGATTTTACAAAACAACGAAAAAAGTAGCACGCACTCCAGTCCAAGGGGGCAGAGTCGAAGAATGCACAAGTTTTCAGTGATCACTTCGTTAAAGGTTTGTTTGATATACTTGTATTATTTTCCATTTAAGTATTATCTTGATATTATTTGTATTTCTTTCAACACGTTTTTGCTTTGAGTGTTTTGTAAACCACCAAATAAAAGAAAGCAAATGTGAGTGAAACCTAACAGAGTAAACTACTGAAAGCCACTACTACCGACCACGCAGTCTGACAGTTTATATATCAATGATGAAATCTTAACATTGCAACACATGCCAATACGGCCGGGTTAGATTACTAAAGTGCAATTTTAAATTTCCCGCCAAATATCCTGCTGAAAACGTCTCGGTGTGATGACGCCTGCGCGTGACGTCACGGATTTTAGAGGACATTTTGGGACAGCATTGTGGCCAGCTATTATGTCGTCTGTTTTCATCGCAAAATTCCACAGTATTCTGGACATCTGTGTTGGTGAATCTTTTGCAATTTCTTCAATGAACAATGGAGAGAGCAAAGAAGAAAGTTGTAGGTGGGAAGCGGTATATTTCGGTCGGCTGCAGCAACACAAACACGTAGCCGATGTTTCATTGTTTACATTCCCGAAAGATGACAGTCAAGCTTTACCATTGGACTGTGGAGAACTGGGACAACAGAGACTCTTACCAGGAGGACTTTGAGTTGAATACGCGGACGCGGTACCGTGAGTACGCAACCAGAATGTTGCCCTAAGCATTTTGTTTAATTTGTATGTGTAACGCAGTACGCAGCTGCCGCTTCCAAACATTTGATCGCTTGCCCATACGTGCGTGCCGCTATGTGCATGTCACGTACGTAACTTTGGGGACTTTGGGGAAATATTTGTGCTGTATGAACTTTGGGGAAGTGAACGGTACTTTGGGCTGTGGGATTGAGTGTGTTGTGCGGGTGTTTGATTTGTACTGGTGGGTTATATGGACGGGTAGGGGGAGGTGTTTGTTATGCGGGATTAATTTGTGGCATATTAAAAATAAGCCTGGTTGTGTTGTGGCTAATAGAGTATATATATATGTCTTGTGTTTATTTACCGTTTTAGTCATTCCCAGCTGAATATCAGGTCCCACCCGCCTCTCACAGCATCTTCCCTATCTGAATCGCTTCCACTGCCCTCTAGTCCTTCACTCTCACTTTCCTCATCCACAAATCTTTCATCTTCGCCCAAATTAATGGGGAAATTGTCGCTTTCTCGGTCCGAATCGCTCTCGCTGCTGGTGGCCATGATTGTAGACAATGTGCTGATGTGAGGAGCTCCTCAACCTGTGACGTCACGCGCATATCGTCTGCTACTTCCGGTACAGGCAAGGCTTTATCAGCGACCAAAAGTTGCAAACTTTATCGTCGATGTTCTCTACTAAATCCTTTCAGCAAAAATATGGCAATATCGCGGAATGATCAAGTATGACACATAGAATGGATCTGCTATCCCCGTTTGAATAAGAAAATCGTATTTCAGTAGGCCTTTAAGCTTTTACCAAAGGCAGCAGTCATATATGAGGCTTTTAATACACAATGACATCTAAAGTTATATTTTTGCTGAAGACGGGAAAAAGCACGCGCACTCATAAACAGCCCGTGCAACAACAAACATGATGGTATGGTAAACGCAAAGATAAATCATAAAATGCAACCTTACCCGAGCAAAAACAATGCCTATTTATGTGTCTGTCGTTCAATTTCATCTTTGAAACCGATGAACGACTTAAGGGTTGATTTGGACACAGCAGGTACCAAAACTATGGCGTCTGATAGCATTTTTTAGTGATGGTTGTTTTTTCAACTTCTTGCCACGTGCATTTTCTCGGGTCCAGATCATTCTAGCATCTCCAAGAAAATAGGTCCTGTTGTCAAGATCTCACTTTTATACTGGCCAGACAAGGAGGCACATATTATAGTTGTGTGCTGCATGTTCAGCAAAACACTGCAAGCTGGAGCATGATGCCGGATGTGTAGGAGGGTCTCCATTATGACTGCTGGTATACACGCAAAATCCTAATTTAAATACGGTGGTATACACCACTTTTGCAATTTATTGCGTAAGCAGTTTCAGTAGATAATTTTCAACACGCCCACAAATAGTACAAACAATTGTATAGTTTGCCCACGCTATTGAGCACTTGTTATTTAGGATCTTAGTGAATCAGGTGCCGCGTTTTCTTTTGTATGAACAATAGAACTGTTTGGTCTACCATTTGTGCATTTGTTTTGGACTTGATACGTGTTTTCAGGAGGATATGAGAGGTGACTAAAACAGGCCCATACCCTCGTTGGCATAGGTAGTTTGTGTTTTTGTCGCCAACATGCACTCGACAAACGTTATAAAAACCCACAGAGAGACCAACAGCTACGGTGAGACCTGAAGCGACATACTCCACAAAAGTGGTGGACGACTGAATGCAAGAACATGTTAAATCACATGAGACCAAACAGCTAGACAGCTTAATGGTCTTGTTTACGGGCACCTTGACTGTGCTCAGGACTCAGAATAGCCTGTTTCCAACAGCATATCCCAATTTTGCATTGTAAATCCAAATTTCTACAGACTGAGCGACAACAAATATCCCCAAATTGACTCTTGTGGGGATATAGACAAGGTTTTATGTCGGCATGAAGCCTACATGATGATTGCAGTCATACATTTTAGAGCAGGGGTCACCAACCTTTTTGAAAGCAAGAGCTACTTCTTGGGTACTGATTAATGCGAAGGGCTACCAGTTTGATACACACTTAAATAAATTGCCAGAAATAGCCAATTTGCTCAATTTACCTTTAACTCTATGTTATTATTAATAATTAATGATATTTACATTTAATTGAACGGTTTAAAAGAGGAGAAAAAACGAAAAAAAAATGACAATTAAATTTTGAAACATAGTTTATCTTCAATTTCGACTCTTTAAAATTCAAAATTCAACTGAAAAAAAGAAGAGAAAAACTTAAAAAAAATAATTTATGGAACATCATTAGTAATTTTTCCTGATTAAGATTAATTTTAGAATTTTGATGACATGTTTTAAATAGGTTAAAATCCAATCTACACTTTGTTAGAATATATAACAAATTGGACTAAGCTATTTTTCTAACAAAGACAAATCATTATTTCTACTAGATTTTCCAGAACAAAAATTTTAAAATAAATTCAAAAGACTTTGAAATAAGATTCAAATTTAATTCTACAGATTTTCTATATTTGCCAGAATATTTTTTTTGAATTTTAATCATAATTTTGAAGAAATATTTCACAAATATTCTTCGTCGAAAAAACAGAAGCTAAAATAAAGAATTAAATTAAAAAATTTATTTATTATTCTTTACAATACTTTTTTTTTTTTTTACTTGAACATTGATTTAAATTGTCAGGAAAGAAGAGGAAGGAATTTAAAAAGGTAAAAAGGTATATGTGTTCAAAAATCCTAAAATAATTTTTAAGGTTGTATTTTTTCTCTAAAATTGTCTTTCTGAAAGTTATAAGAAGCAAAGTAAAAAAATTAATGAATTTATTTAAACAAGTGAAGACCAAGTCTTTAAAATATTTTCTTGGATTTTCAAATTCTATTTGAGTTTTGTCTCTCTTAGAATTAAAAATGTCGGGCAAAGCGAGACCAGCTTGCTAGTAAATAAATAAAATTGAAAAAATAGAGGCTGGTAAGTGCTGCTATTTGAGCTATTTTTAGAACAGGCCAGCGGGCTACTCATCTGGTCCTTACGGGCTACCTGGTGCCCGCGGGCACCGCGTTGGTGACCCCTGTTTTAGAGCAATCAGGGTTTGGCATAGGATAAATTAAAATTATTACCAAAAACAGCTTAATCATCCATTTATTTTCGATACCCCCTGTCCTCATAGGGGCACCGGTGAGTTTGAGGCTTTCCCAACAAACTTTGGGTGAGAGGCGGGGTACACCCTTGACTGGTTGCCAGCCAATCACAGGGCATAGGTTGACACGACTATTCACACTCACATGAACGCCCATGGACAATTTAGAGTGTCCAAATCCCTTAACATGCATGTTTTTGGTATATGGAAATAAGCCACAGTACCCAGAGAAAAAACAGGGAACGTGGAACCGCCGCACAAAGATGCCCAAACGGAGATTTGAGCCCTCGATCTCCTGACTGTGAGGTCAACATGCTAAACCACCACAGCTTTATCATGCAAAACCTAAACCACTAAATACTGGTTGGTACTTGTGGGTGACAACAAGCTCTTGAACGACATGAGACTAAAGTGATGAGTTATGGGAGAGCAGATACAAGGTTGCACAGGGATACCGAAAGTTAGGACGCAATTACCGGAGGAATTTAACATCCACTTTGTCTAAAGTAGTCTTGCAAGTAAAAATTTCAGAATCTGCAGATTTGTGCACATCTGGTCTTCTCTTGCGGTCTTTGTGATGTCCAGTAGTGGTAATTGACAAACTTTTTTTGTCAGATATTTTTTCCTTTTTCAACCATTTTGACCAGTTAACAACAAGTAAATAAAAGGTGCTCCCTTCATTCGGGCCATAGTCCTCCATAATGTGCACACATTTACAAAGTGCGCATGTGTGTTTCTTGGTGTGTACCTCACCTGTTCCAGATGGATGTTCTTGTAGATAACCGTCTGGTTCCATTCTGGATTCATGGTCTTCTGTGCATACTTGGTCCTCCTCTTGTTGTCAACACTGAAACATTATGACGACAACTCAAATCTCGAAACGTCTACCCGCTTTTACTTAACATCCTGGTGGTCCTCGGTTTACGACGTTCCGTGTTACGACGTTCCGTGTTATAACGTTCCGTGGTTATGACGTTTTGTGGTTTTGAACAAAATCTCATACATCAGTTACGGACTTCATTTTGTTGTCCGTAAATAAGAAACTGACTCAAAAACTACTTACGGCGTTTGCGGTGAAAGATTACATGATGTTCAACTCATGCGGCATCGGAACTGAGGAAGAATAACATTGCTTATTAGTTCACTTTTTCCACTTCATTATGCTCTCAAACGTCATCGGAGATAAGGAAAGCCATCACCATGGAAGTACAAATTTACATCACCCATCCATCCATCCATTTTCCGCCGCTTATCCGAGTCCGGGCAGCAGTCTAAGCAGAGATGCCCAGACTTCCCTGTACTCCTCTAGTTCTACGGGGGGGATACGGAGGCATTCCCAGGCCAGTTGTGAGACATAGTCCCTCCAACGTGTCCTAGGTCTGCCCCGTGATCTCCTCCCGGCTGGAAATGCCCGGAACACCTCACCAGGGAGGCATCCAAGAGGTATCCGTAGTAGATGCCCGAGCCATCTCAGCTGGCTCCTCTCGACGGGAAGGAGCAGCGGCTCTACTCTGAGTCTTTCGGATGACCGAGCTCCTCACCCTTTCTCTGAGGGTGATCCCAGACATCCTGCGGAGGAAACTAATTTCTGCCGCTTACATTTGCTACCTTGTCCTTTCGGTCATTACCCAAAGCCATAGATGAGAGTGGGGACGTCGACTGACTTGTAAATCGAGAGCTATGCCTTCTGGCTCAGCTCCTTCTTCACCACAACAGACCGGTACAGTGACTGCATCACTGAGACGCCGCACCAATCCGTCTGTCAATCTCGCATTCTATTCTTCCCGTGAACAAGACCCAGAGAAAATTTAAGTCCTCCACTTGAGGCAAAACTTCACTCCTGACCCGAGGGGTGCAGTCCACCCTTTTCCGACTGAGAACCATGGCCTCAGATTTGGAGGTGCTGATCCTTAATCAGCCATCACTACAATTCAAAAAGAAGAAATGCCCATTTTTATTGGCCGCACTTGTGAGCCCAACTGTCGCGACCATCATTAAGGATAAAGATCGTATTGTAACGTCTCCCCGGACATTGACAGGATGACAATGAGGTAATCGATCAACAATAAAACAGGCTACGATCAGCCTGCACGAACCCGTCCTCAGATTGCAGTCACACAATCCAGGACTCAGCCTGTCGCTTTCACAGCCTTACAGACAGTCAGATATGCCATACTGTTTACACTACCTGACTGCCGTGTTGCTACAGTATATTTGAGCATTTTAAAATACATGCTCCTCCTGTAAGCAGTGTAGTTGTCTCAATATCCATAAGGAAAAAAATGCTTGTGCTTTGGCTGGAAAGCCAGTGAAGTGATTGGTGTCTGCAGGATTAGGTCTCTGCTTTTTGCAGATGTTGTGGCCCTGATGGCTTCAACTAGCCAGGATGTTCAGCTCTCACTGGATCAGTTCGCAGCCGAGTGTAAAGCGACTGGGATGAGAATCAGCACCTCCAAGTCCGAGTCCATGGTTCTCGCCCGGAAAAGGGTGGAGTGCCATCTCCGTGTTGGGGAAGAGATCTTGCCCCCTTGGGGAGGAGTTCAAGTACCTCGGAGTCTTGTTCACGAGTGGGGGAGGAGTGGATTCTGAGAGCGACAGACGGATCGGTGCGGCATCTTCAGTAATGCGGACGCTGAATCAATCTGTTGTGGTGAAGCCAGAAGCTCTCAATTTACCGGTCAATCTACGTTCCCATCCTCACCTACGGCCATGAGCTTTGGGTTATGACCGAAAGGACTGAAATGAGTTTCCTCCGCCGGGTGGCGGGGCTCTCCCTTAGAGATAGGGGGAGTAGCTCAAAGTAAAGCCACTGCCTTTCCACATCGAGAGCAGCCAGAAGAGGTGGTTCGGGCATCCGGTCAAGATGTCGCCCTAATGCCTCTCTAGGGAGGTGTTTAAGGCACGTCCGACCGGTAGGAGGCCACAGGGAAGACCCTTGATACGTTGGGAAGACTATGTCTCCTGGCTGGCCTGCGAACGCCTGGGGATCCCCCGGGAGGAGCTGGACGAACTGGCCTGGGAAGTCTGGGTTTCTCTGATTAGGCTGCTGCCCCTGTGACCTGACCTCGGATAAGAGGAGGAAAATGGATGGATGGGTATTATGTTTTGCTTATGGTGAAGGTTTGTATTCAACTTGGAGAAGGCAAACCACCAACTTTAAGTAAATAGTGATATTTCAGTTTGAGCACATAATAAGATAAGGTTCCTTAGTTTGACATTCGCATGTGGATTGGATCACTTCTCGTAGGAAAGAGGCCCTATTTGGGTCTTTGGAATGCAAAGGTAATAGCCCTATCGTTGAGAAAAGACTACATGTCTGGCTTAACGCCAACATTTAAGATACGACCTGGATCTGTTGTCTTTCTAGACCCTTACACACGAACATCTCCTTTTATGGTCAGGGTGTGCTGTCCTGACTTGCCACACGCCCAGAGACCGAAAGGAGGAATATAAAAACTGATAGTTTGGCTTCTCCAAGTTAGGAGTGCCTCAATTTTCTGACCTGACCTCCTCCGGGAACTGCAGTTCCTGTATAATGGCATTCTCTTGTAATGAAGCAACTTTTAGTTCAGTACAGCGTCTACGACGTCTCTTTTGATCCAGCCACCGTGCCGTCTCATCCTTTAATCGGAACGAGGATGACAAGACCAGAAATACGCATCTCCTACCAATTTACCCAATTAGTGCCGACACCATCTTTAATTTTCTTCTTCTTTTCATGATTGCATGTTAAGTAATTTGTGTGCTCTGTGTACTGATGTGATCATTTCCGTATGATATCCAACTGGCACTAAAACTCGGCTTGCAACGCGTCGCAGGAACAAAACTCTATCGTAACCCGAGCACCACCTGCACATGAACTGAAAAGATGTTTTAAATATGCGCTTTCACTGGCAATACAAACAAAGGTAATGATTTCAAACAAAATATTAATGTTGCAAAGTCACTGATGTACTTGGAATAGAGGCAATGCAGGAGGCACAGAGAGTAAAAGCTATGGTACAAGTGATCTTAACGCCATGGAATCAGAGCAGACACATAAACAAAACACCACAACAAAGGGATGGGGTAAAAAATGGACTACATTTTGCGGGAAAGAAAAGTCAAACACCAACTGAAAGCAAAGATCAGCACCACACTACCTTGCATTCTGGACAACCATGACTTGTCTGAGGGAGTCCAGAAGAGGAAGAGGAGGGCAGATTTTCACAAACAAGAAAGCCCAAAAACAAAAAAACAAACAAAAACAAAACAGTCAGAGAAGCCCAAGGAGCTTGAAAGAAAGTGCAGTAAAAGGATTGTGAGCTGAGGCAATCAATACTCTCCCCATCAAGAAATGCATGTAAACAGGCATCATCACATGAGAGCGACCGGCCAAATTGCTATGCTACTCTAGCCATCAATGTCAGACACATACGCGACGTTGAAGAAACGATGCTCTAGAGTGGGCTTTCTTTGGAACAGATACTGTTACAGAGAAGATAATGGCTCTATTGATCTTGATGCTATTTTCAAGCTCTATGAACGAGAGTAGAGCGGGTAGAAACACGAGGAACAAGCTACGACGAGCAAACTATTATAAAATAGGTTTTAATCAGCTGACTCTATTGGTTTAGTATGACTTGCTTCTAGTAATAGCATTGACCCAAATATAAGATGTATTCTCTGTAAATAAAAAGTCTAAAAAAAGATTGATCAGAGATTTACAGTACAGGCCAAAAGTTTGGACACACCTTCTCATTCACAACAAAACCGATGGTCCCAAAACCATTGATAAAGCGAGACATTCCACTAATCAACCCTGATAAGGCACACCTGTGAAGTGCAAACCATTTCAGGTGATTATCTCTTGAAGCTCATCGAGAAAATGCCAAGAGTGTGCAAAGATTTGGATCTGGATCTGCCTCCCGGGAGCCTTTTGGCCATGGAGACCAGCTGCTGGGTCTCTGCCACACCAGAGTCAGTTTGGAGAGACTGGGCTGCGGAGCTGGACAAGCTTCACAGTGTCATGGCTGAATGAGCAGGTATCGGACACCTCTGTCTCCTCAGACGCATCCTCGCTCATCCATACGGACTGGACACTGGCTGAGAGTAGGTGGGCGGCCGAGGGTGGAGTCGGCTCTCTTGGTTGCTTTGTTGGGTCTGCTCCTGTCTCTGGCCATGTTCCCCCCAACCCTGCAGACGATGGCATAGAACACCGCAAGGGCCACCACCGTGTATGTTTTTGTTGTTGTTGTTGTTGTTGTTTTGTTTTATGGACTGGACTTTCACAATAATATGTCAGACCCACTCGACATCCATTGCTTTTGGTCTCCCCCTCTCAACGGTTTCTCATAGTCATTCACATCGACGTCCCACTGGGGTGAGTTTTCCTTGCCCTTATGTGGGCTCTGTACCGAGGATGTCGTTGTGGCTTGTGCAGCCCTTTGAGACACTTGTGATTTAGGGCTATATAAATAAACATTGATTGATTTTACTTTTGTGGCTGTGTGCAAAAGTGGCTGGTTGCATCAGCTCCGCTCTTTTAATTCCCTTTGTGTTCTTTGACGTTTCCCTCTTACACACATGTTTATGTGTGCTATGGCTATGAGGTGTTTTTCTTCCCTTGGCCTCAGTCTGGACCAGTCAGCGATCACGTTCTGTCTTCCTGTAATGTTTGTCTGATCTTGAATGGGATTGTGCTGAAAATCTTAATTTCCCCTCGGGGATTACTACAGTATTTCTGATTCTGATTCTGAAGCAGTACACTGCAAAAACTGAAATCTAAGTAAGATTAAATACCTCAAATAAGGGTGATATTTGCTTATTTTCTGTCTGATAAGATAATTCTTCTCACTAAGCAGATTTGATGTTAGAGTCATTTACTTGTTTTAAGGGTTTTGGTCCTAAATGATCCCAGTAAGATATTACAGCTTGTTGCTGAGATCTGATGACCTACATTGAGTAAAACATGCTTGAAACTAGAATATCAACTGATTGCAAAGCTGTGTCATCAACACTCACAAGTATAAAACTACTTTTTTAAAGTAATAATTTCTTACTTCAAGCATGAAAAAAAAAATCATGATGCCGAGCGCATATCATTATGTCAAGATAATGGCACTAGCATTTACTTCATTTAAGAATATTTTTCAACATATTGAGCAAAAAGGTCTCTCTTTTTTTTAATCAAGAAAAGTGCACTTGTTGAATATACTTATTTTAAGGTATTTTTGGGTTATTGAGGTTAGCTAATTTTACTTGTTTTGGATAGTCTTGACAAGCCAAATTTGCTTGTTCTATTGGCAGATAAATTTGCTTAGTTCAAATAAAATACCCCTTATTTTTGTATTTTTTTTTCTTGTTTTTGAACACTGACTTTTTGCAGTGTAATCAGAGCAATTTTGAAGAAACTAGAATATAAGACATGTTTTCAGTTAATTCCCTTTTTTTTTGTTAAGTACATAACTCCACATGTGTTCATTCATAGTTTTGATGTGACAATCTACAATGTAAATAGTCATGAAAATAAAGAAAACACATTGAATGAGGAGAGAGTATGTCCACACTTTTGGTATACATGCAGGTTAACAGGCTAGCTTTTCTTCCGGCCACTCACACATTACACAAATCTGACGATGCACACACTCTGGGGGGGGACGTGTCTCAAAGATTTTTAGTAAGTTAGCAAATGCCTAAAGAGGAAATATGATGCTAATTTGAAGATCGAGGTGATCAATAAAGCAGTCATCAAACAACTAAGTTAAGAAATAGGATGACCTTTCTGATGGCAAGAGACCTGGGTTGGGTTAGGGCAGGGGTCGGCAACCTTTACCACTCAAAGAGCCATTTTGGCAAGTTTCACAAATTAAAGAAAGTAATGGGAGCCACAAAAAAAAACTTAAAATGAAAAACACCGCATAAAAAGCTTAAATGCTTTGTGCTATGTTAACCAGGGGTCTCCGACACACGCACCGGCACGCACTTTAATGTGGAAATTTGATGTTAGTGCAGCCTGCGAGTTTTGAATGAATGGCGCTTGATAGCGTCATACTTGCCAACCCTCTCATTTTTCCCGGGAGACTCCCGAATATCAGAGCGTGATGACACTGCATTTGGCGCCCTCTACAGTCTGCCCTAAAAGTGTACCTGCTCGACCACATGTAGAATGCAGTTTCAGCTTGCTCACGTAAGTGACAGCAAGGCGTACTAGCTCAGCAGCCACACATCTTACACTGACGGTACCAATACCCAGAATCCCATGCAGCCCTAACTCTTCCGCTCAACCAACGCACGGAGATGGGGGGGGGGGTTGATGTGTGGGGGGATTTGGTGGTAGCGGGGGTGTATAATGTAGACCGGAAGAGTTAGGGCTGCATGGGATTCTGGGTAATGGTTGTGTTGTGTTTATGTTGTGTTACGGTGGGATGTTCTCCAGAAATGTGTTTTTCATTCTTTTTTGGTGTGGGTTCACAGTGTGGCGCATATTTGTAACGTAACAATGTTAAAGTTGTTTGATACGGCTACCGTCAGTGTAAGCTGTGTGGCTGATGAGTAAGTATGCTTTGCTGTCTCCTGTGTGTGCAAGTAATAACAACATGCAACATGTGGCTGGACTGGCACGCTGTATGTAAATGCTATAGAGGACAATTACTGCAGTGCAATTAGGGCACGCCCTTTATTTAGTAATTAGAGTGTAAATAGGATTATTTTTTCCCTGGGAGTTATCTAGGAGAGACACTGAGATCCATAAATCTCCTGGGAAAATCGGGGGGGTCGGCATGTATGTAGCTGAGCCGCATCAGAGTGGTCAAGCATGCGGCTCCGGAGCCGCGGGTTGCCGACCCCTGGGTTAGGGTTAGGTTTGGGATTAGGGTTAGGGTTAGGTTAGGGCTGGCAGGTCATTTACTTGGCCAGCGGAAGCTTGAAAAGAACAATGCCTTCGTCTTTCTTACTCAATGTACTCTAGTTTGGACAGAAAACATTGCACTGTATGCAGCAGCAGTTCTTAACCAAATCTTCTTTTGTTATTTGATATAACAAACTGTTCGTTAGTTTTATTTTGGTCACAGTAACCCTTTTTCAAATACATTTCACAAAGCTGGATTTTAATATCAGCTTGTCACGCTGAATGGTGATGCCAAAGCAGGTTTGGCATCAGTTTGTTGGTAAACAATGATGATGATCAAATAAAGAGGCAATTGTTGAACATCACGAGGCAATTATTCACATGGCAGTTATGGCTGCCGTTAGTGACAGTAAATGTATGAACATAAATGTAAAATCACCACGTTATATTATTACACAATTATCTGTGCCTTTGATTTGTGTGCATACAAATGAATGGCTGGGTTTATTTTATTCACATTTATTATTTATTTATTATGTATTTATTATGTATTTATTTTTATTTTTATTTATTTTATTTTTATTTATTATGTATGTATTATGTATTTATTATTATGTATTATGTATTATTATGTATTATGTATTATGTATTTATTATGTATTTATTATTTATTTATTCACATTCATTTATTCACATGGCAGTTATGGCTGCCGTTAGTGACAGTAAATGTATGAACATAAATGTAAAATCACCACGTTATATTATTACACAATTATCTGTGCCTTTGATTTGTGTGCATACAAATGAATGGCTGGGTTTATTTTTACAAACAAATTGTAATACTGTATTTGATCATTTTGGGGTTCTCAAAACTTGCTTATTACATTCGATTCGCGATTCTTATTTACCTTTCAAATGTCTATTGTTGGTGTTGGGTTTTATCAAATAAATTTCCCCCCAAAAATGCGACTTATACTCCATTGTGACTTACCGTATTTTTCGGAGCATTAGTCGCACCGGCCAAAAATGCATAATAAAGAAGGAAAAAAACATGTATAAGTCGCACTGGAGTATAAGTCGCATTTTTTGGGGGGAAATTTATTTGATAAAAGCCAACACCAAGAATAGACATTTGAAAGGCAATTTCAAATAAATAAAGAATAGTGAACAACAGGCTGAATAGGTGTACGTTATATGAGGCATAAATAACCAACTGGTATGTTAACGTGACATATTATGGTAAGAGTCATTCAAATAACTATAACATATAGAACATGCTATACGTTTACCAAACAATCTGTCACTCCTAATCACTAAATCCCATGAAATCTTATACGTCTAGTCTCTTACGTGAATGAGCCAAATAATATTATTTGATATTTTACGCTAATGTGTTTATAATTTCACACATAAGTCGCTCCGGAGTATAAATTGCACCCCCCGGCCAAACTATGAAAAAAACTGCGATTTATAATCCGAAAAATACGGTATATATATTTATTCCCTTCTTTGTTATGCATTTTCGGCCGGTGCGACTTATACTCCGGAGCGACTTATAGTCCGAAAAATACGGTAGTTATAAGACCAAATAATAAATTGCGAGAATCAATTCTGAATCGAATCGTCCCCCAAGAATCGGATCGCATCCTAAAGAGTCTTACCTCTAGTTAATAATATAATACAGGGTGATTCAAAAAGAATAGGCCAAAATGAAAAACAATAGAAAACCTAGCTTGAACACGTGTTGTACATAACTTGGAGTATTTATTTCATGCTTTACAAGTGCTCAATAAAACGCCTTCCGTTGAGGAGTCTCCATTTGGAGGGTAAATAAACATGTGGTCTTCCTACAATTACACAGCACTGAAAGGATGACATGACCACAACGGTGATATTGTAACGCAATAAAACTCGGATAACTCCTCTATCAAATGACCATTGATGAAGTCTATTACAACGCTTTAGGTCTGAATAAATGCCTGATGGTTTTGGCGTGTTCTTTTTAAATCACCTTGTATTTGTTGTGTGATCAGATAATATTACAAGCTTAAAACATATGCAGTTTCATGCAATACATATACTTTTTTTTTTCTGTCAAAATGGAAAACAATGAATACATTTAGTAAGGAAGGTGAAGTACACACATTATTTCTAGGACCACGTTAAATGACGTGGCGGGCCAGATCTGAGTTTGACACCCAAAAAACCCAAAACCAGTAAAGTTGGCACGTTGTGTAATTCTTAAATAAAAACAGAATACAATGACTTGCAAATCCTTTTTTCAATGTAAATTCAATTGAATAGACTGCAAAGATTGAACTGAGAAACTTATTTTCTTGGGGCAAATAATCACTAACTTGGAATTTAATGGCAGCAACACATTGCAAAAAAGTTGTCACAGGGGCATTTTCACCACTGTGTTACATGGCCTTTCCTTTTAACAACACTCAGTAAACATTTGGGAACTGAGGAGACACATTTTTGAAGCTTCTCAGGTGGAATTCTTTCCCATTCTTGCTTGATGTACAGCTTAAGTTGTTCAACAGTCCGGGGGTCTCCCTTGTGCTATTTTAGGCTCCATAATGCGCCACACATTTTCAATGGGAGACAGGTCTGGACTACAGGCAGGCCAGTCTAGTACCCACACTCTTTTACTATGAAGCCACGCTGTTGTAACATGTGGCTTGGCATTGTCTTGCTGAAATAAGCAGGGGCGTCCATGAAATAGACATTGCTTGGATGGCAACATTTGTTGCTCCAAAAGCTGTATGTACCTTTCAGCATTAATGGCGCCTTCACAGATGTGTAAGTTACCCATGTCTTGGGCACTAATACACCCCCATACCATCACACATGCTGGCTTTTACACTTTGCGCCTAGAACAATCCGGATGGTTCTTTTCTTCTGCGCTACATAGGACACAGAGTCCACAGTTTCCAAAAACAATTTGAAATGTGGACTCGTCAAACCACAGAACACTTTTCCACTTGATATCAGTCCATCTTAGATGAGCTCAGGCCCAGCGAAGCGTTTCTGGGTGTTGTTGATAAACGGCTTTGGCTTTGCATAGTAGAGTTTTAACTTGCACTTACAGATGTACCGACCAACTGCAGTTACTGACAGTGGGTTTCTGAAGTGGGCCTGAGCCCATGTGGTGATATCCTTTACACACTGATGTCACTTTTTGATGCAGTACCGCCTGAGGGATCCAAGGTCATGGGCATTGATGATTACGTGTAGTGATTTCTCCAGATTCTCTGAACCTTTTGATGATATTACGGAGCATAGATGTTGAAATCCCTTAATTCCTTGCAATAGCTGGTTGAGAAATGTTGTTCTTAAACTGTTGGACAATTTGCTCACGCATTTGTTGACAAAGTGGTGACCCTCGCCCCGTCCTTGTTTGTGAACGACTGAGCATTTCATGGAAGCTGCTTTTATACCCAATCATGGCACCCACCTGTTCCCAATTAGCCTGTTCACCTGTGGGATGTTCCAAATAATAATCTTTTTTTTTTGCCACTTGTGCCAGCTTTTTTGAAACATGTTGCAGGCATCAAATTCCAAATGAGCTAATATTTGCAAAAAACGTTTACCAGTTCGTTACGTCAAGTATCTTGTCTTTGCAGTCTATTCAATTGAATATAAGTTGAAAAGGATTTGCAAATCTTTGTATTCTGTTTTTAATTACCATTTACACGACGTGACATCTTCACTGGTTTTGGGTTTTGTACATTTATATGGTTAGATTACATATCTTTTTAGTTCAACATCCCTGCAGCAGACTACGAGATGTTCAACAATGCTTTACCAAAAACCACGAGTGGTTGTCTTATATTCATGTTTGTCTTATATCTGGGTCAATGCCATAACTCCAGGAAGTAAAAGCACACCGCATTGATAAATTCGACTCAAACATTCTCCTGCATCAGTTCAATCCCAATGACTGCCTCATATCATGTCCTGTCTCATTCTCGCATACAAACATATGAAGTCAGTTGTAATAATTACACACAGCACAGTCATCAGAACCAAACAGGAGAGGGAGAGAAATCAAGACGAGCACAAAAAAGCTGGAAGGCAGACACAGACCAGACATTACTAGCCGCTCTCGGCACTCACCCTCTCCCGGGCAGCAGATAGACCTTGACGAAGGGGTCCGAGTAGCCGTCGTCGTCCCTCTGGGCTAAGTTCCGGGCCTGCAGCACATGCACGATCAGGTTCCCCACGTTTCGGTCATAGTTGATCTGCAACTGAGTGGGAAGAAACAAATATTATTATGCTAAACAATCATGTGTTTTTATTGGTTTTCAAAGCCAGTATTAAAGCTATGAACAATAGTCTGGTTTCTCCCAGGAGCCATGTTCTTAACTAATACATTCATACAGATGGTTTAACCCAGGGGTGTCCAAACTTTTTCCACTGAGGGCCGCACACTGAAAAATCCAAGCAAGCAGGGGCCATTTTGATATTTTTTTATTTTAAAGGCCTACTGAAAGCCACTACTACCGACCACGCAGTCTGATAGTTTATATATCAATGATGAAATCTTAACATTATAACACATGCCAATACAGCCGGGTTAACTTATAAAGTGACATTTTAAATTTGCCGCTAAACTTCCGGTTCGAAACGCCTCTGAGGATGACGTATGCGCGTGACGTAGACCGGCGAACACGGGTATGCCTTCCACATTGAAGCCAATACGAAAAGCTCTGTTTTCATTTCATAATTCCACAATATTCTGGACATCTGTGTTCGGGAATCTGTTGCAATCATGTTCATTGCATTATGGAGAAGGAAGCTGAGCAAGCAAAGAAGAAAGTTGTCGGTGCGAAATGGACGTATTTTTCGAACATAGTCAGCCACAACAGTACACAGCCGGCGCTTCTTTGTTTACATTCCCGAAAGATGCAGTCAAGATGGAAGAACTCGGATAACAGAGACTCTAACCAGGAGGACTTTTGACTTCGATACACAGACGCCTGTAGAGAACTGGGACAACACAGACTCTTACCAGGATTACTTTGATTTGGATGACAAAGACGCAGACGTGCTACTGTGAGTATGCAGCTTTGGCTTCTAAACATTTGATCGCTTGACCGTATGTGCACAACTTTTTTTTGCGTATGTACGTAACTTTTTTAAAATATATAAGCTTTATGAACCTTGGGTTAGGTGAACGGTCTTTTGGGCTGAGTGATTGTGTGTGTTGATCAGGTGTTTGAATTGTATTGGCGTGTTCTATGGAGCTAGGAGCTAGCAGAGGAGCTAGGAGCTAGCATCACACGTACCGTACCGTACGTGCGCGTCACGTACGTAACTTTTTAATAATATATAAGCTTTATGAACCTTGGGTTAGGTGAACGGTCTTTTGGGCTGAGTGATTGTGTGTGTTGATCAGGTGTTTGAATTGTATTGGCGTGTTCTATGGAGCTAGGAGCTAGCAGAGGAGCTAGGAGCTAGCATAACAAACACGCAGGTGTTATTATGCAGGATTAATTTGTGGCATATTAAATATAAGCCTGGTTGTGTTGTGGCTAATAGAGTATATATATGTCTTGTGTTTATTTACTGTTGTAGTCATTCCCAGCTGAATATCAGGTCACCCCCGGCTCTCACAGCATCTTCCCTATCTGAATAGCTTCAACTCCCCACTAGTCCTTCACTTGCACTTTCCTCATCCACAAATCTTTCATCCTCGCTCAAATTAATGGGGAAATTGTCGCTTTCTCGGTCCGAATCTCTCTCACTTCATGCGGCCATCATTGTAAACAATAGGGAACTTTGCGTATATGTTCAACTGACTACGTCACGCTACTTCCGGTAGGGGCAAGCCTTTTTTTTTATCAGATACCAAAAGTTGCAATCTTTATCGTCGTTGTTCTATACTAAATCCTTTCAGCAAAAATATGGCAATATCGCGAAATGATCAAGTATGACACATAGAATAGATCTGCTATCCCCGTTTAAATAAAAAAAATTCATTTCAGTAGGCCTTTAAGAACCAATACAATATATGTATAAAAAATATACATTAAGGCCTCCACTCAGGCTTGATCGCGAGGACCCCAAAGGGTTTTGGTCCAAAAAATATTAAAAAGGTGTCATTATTCAGTATTATTATCTCTAGATCAACATTAGGTCTATCTGTCAATACAACGTTTTTAAAGATTGAAGTCGTATGCTCTTTTTGTCAAAGAAAACCCTGTTTTTTTATGGAAAAAACACAAAATATGCAATATTTTCACCCAATAACATTTTTAAGAGGAATATTTCAGATTATATAATAATTACATAAGTATTAATTAATCAACACCATTATTAATTAATAGAGATGCATTTATCAGCCGATAATATCGGCAGGCCGATATTATCGGCCGATAAATGCTTTAAAATGTAACATCGAAAATTATCGGTATTGTTTTTTTTATTATCGGTATCAGGTTTTTATTTTTTTTATTTTTTTTTTAAATTAAATCAACATAAAAAACACCAGACACACTTACAATTAGTACACCAACCCCAAAAAACATATTTTATGCCACTCATTCTTTGTCTCATTTTGTCCACCAAACTTTTTATGCTGTGAGCAAATGCACACAGCATTGTTGGAGTGCTAATCAGTAGAGATGTCCAATGATTGGGGAACCAAAAGGTTCCTACTCATTAAAGTGTTAAAAAATAAATTATACATTTTTTTTACCGTTTACTTTTAACACAATAATCTCAAGATCAACTTCAGATCTATCCGTCAATTATACGTGGTATTGTTGTTTATGTTTTTTGTTTGTTCGTTTTAGGCCCTTCTTTAAAAATAAAAATAAAAATGTATATGGCAAACACAAAATATGCGACATTTTCCCAAAAAAATATCTCAAAGTGCAATATTTAATGTGACATAATTGGAGCCGTGGATAGGTCAATAATGCATAATAACATTGATTTTGATTCATTATTATTTTTTGAGCAATGACACTTAAAAACAAATCACAGCAAAATGATTGGGGAACCAAAAGGTTCCTACTCATTAAAGTGTTAAAAAATAAATTATACATTTTTTTTACTGTTTACTTTTAACACAATAATCTCAAGATCAACTTCAGATCTATCCGTCAATTATACGTTGTATTGTTGTTTATGTTTTTTGTTTGTTCGTTTTAGGCCCTTCTTTAAAAAAAAATGTATATGGCAAACACAAAATATGCAACATTTTCCCAAAAAAATATCTCAAAGTGCAATATTTAATGTGACATAATTGGAGCCGTGGATAGGTCAATAATGCATAATAACATTGATTTTGATTCATTATTATTTTTTAAAGAAAGAAACAGCCTGCATGGCAGCTTTGTGTTATTAGAGTAAGCATTGCAACATTTTCTTGTTACATTTCACCTGTTTGGTCTTTCATACCACTTTTTATGTTTTACATTTTTTTAACCGTATTTTAAAATGGGCCGTGTGCATTCATGTGTGCACTGCGCTGGGCGCACCTCCAAGAGTGCACCACTCCGGCTGCAGCAAGGCGGCTGCATTCAATCGGCTGTTAGAATAATGATGTGTAAGTTATCACACAACTATTATGCTTAAAGGCCGTTGCTATAGTTATTATCAATTGTGCTGAAGTTGTACTTTTCTATCCGTGCAAAGGGACAACTTGCCAAAATCCAAGATTGCGAGTCGTCTCGTATCAGTGTTTGTGTCCGGAACATCGAGTACCGTGACGCAGGCAAAGCAGAGACAGGGCGATATCACGAGTGTCAGCACATTTGCATTTCTGAATATTCACATAATGTGTCCAACTGGGGCTTCTGAAATGACCGCCCCTTCCTTCAGAAGCAGCCTCAGTAATGTAACCAGGGACCTCCCAAATAAATAGAGGAGCACGTGGGTCTGGACCTTAGAGCGTAGGTTGGAACTGTAACTAAGTGTACAGCCCAAAACGTCTCTCCTCATTGAGCCAAATTGAACTCTGTCTCTGCATGATTCCTTGCTTCTTGTCTGTTTAATAAATCTCATCAGTGTTTGAACCTGACATCGGCTCAATCAGCAATCTGTCGCTGATGAGCTTCTTATTTCCAAAATTGTGTACACTACTGAATTGGGGTCTTATGCTGACGTATGGACACTTGCGCCGCCATCTGGTGGTGTCAGAAGAGTATAACATACAATGGAATTTGGGAAAAAAAAGTGTAAAAATAAAAATTAGCATGTCATTACACATGAAGTACACATTTGTGTACTTATGGACTAAGTACCGGTACATCATATCAAAAAATGATTTTTTAGTTTTTATTCTAATTAGGGTCCAATAAGCCCAAATAGCAAAGTAAAATAAAATAAAAAAGCATGTAAACACACAGCTTGGGCCTTAAGAGGTTAAGCCAGTGAAAACTTGCATTCCGGGCCTGAACGTAGCAACCTGTTCTCGTACAGTAAGCGACTCGTATCAAGCTCTATGCTCTCTCTCTGTGTTTTCTCCCCCTCTGTGTTAATTTGCCTCGTGTTTCCTTGTCGTCATCCAGCAGCGTCCCTCCGTCCCCGCGTCACGAGATATGTGTCTCGTCTCCCTGTATCCCCTCTGGTTCCCTGGCTGCTTCTTGGATCTCGACCTCCCGCCCGGACACGGACTTACGACGCCTTTCTCCTGCCCTTGACCTCATGCCAGCTCACGGACCTCCGAGCACGCCTTGGCCCTCTCGGACTTCTGCCTCTCGCTCAACACTCCTGGTAAGTGGTAACACTCCTCAGTTAATTTCCACACATAGTCGCATAGTTTGGATTAATTACACCCCTCATTTCCCTTGTAAATATATAATAAATAGAGCTAAAATGACGTCCCTGCTGTCTGTGCCATCGTCTTCCCCTGTACACACGTAACAGGTTAAATTGCAAAATGGAATACGTAGAAACATTTCTTCTTGTCCGTGAACTTCATTGCTCTGAGAACTTTGTAACTTACCCGTTTTGTGCTTGATCAAAGAAATTTGAGTCAGATTAAACTGACTTATCGCACAAAATGAGTTGACAGTCAGTTTTGATATAAAGGGTGGGTGAAGAACAGTATTATTTGATTATAGTTATTATTGCTTGAAGAAAGTGTGTTTTCTACCTGAATTTCTCCAGTAATGGGGTGCGATATCTTCATTGTGTCTGTTGGCTAAAAAAAGGGGGAAAAAGGGAGAATGATTATGAGTATGTCAAATCAAAATGTCATGTATTTTGGTCAAAGAACATCATCAATCATCAATCAATCAAAGTTGACTTATATAGCCCTAAATCACGAGTGTCTCAAAGGGCTGCACAAGCCACAACGACATCCTTGGCTCAGGATGCCCACATCAGGGCAAGGAAAAACTCAACCCAATGGCATGACAATGAGAAACCTTGGAGGGGGCCGCAGCTGTAATCCTTTTCAACTTATATTCAATTGAATAGACTGCAAAGACAAGATACTTCATGTTCAAACTGGTAAACGTTGTTATTTTTTTGGAATTTAGAGCCTGCAACATGTTTCAAAAAAGCTGGCACAGGTGGCAAAAAAGACTGAGAAAACTGAGGAATGCTCATCAAACACTTACTTGGAACATCCCACAGGTGGAAAGGCTAATTGGGAACAGGTGGGTGCCATGGTTGGGTATAAAAGCAGCTTCCATGAAATGCTCAGTCAATCACAAACAAGGATGGGGCGAGGGTCACCACTTTGTCAACAAATGCATGAGCAAATTGTTGAACAGTTTAAGAACCACATTTCTCAACCAGATATTAGAAATAATTTAGGACCATCTACGGTCCATGATATCATCGAAAGTTTCAGAGAATCTGGAGAAATCACTGCACGTAAGCGGCAATACCCGTGACTTTGGATCCCTCAGGCTGTACTGCATCAAAAAGCCACAGCAGTGTGTAAAGCAGGGGTCACCAACGCGGTGCCCGCGGGCACCAAGTAGCCCGTAAGGACCAGATGAGTAGCCCGCTGGCTTGTTCTAAAAATAGCTCAAATAGCAGCACTTACCGGTGAGCTGCCTCTATTTTTTAAATTGTATTTATTTACTAGCAAGCTGGTCTCGCTTTGCCCGACATTTTTAATTCTAAGAGAGACAAAACTCAAATAGAATTTGAAAATCCAAGAAAATATTTTAAGGACTTGGTCTTCACTTGTTTAAATAAATTCATGAATTTTTTTACTTTGCTTCTTATAACTTTCAGAAAGACAATTTTAGAGAAAAAAATACAACCTTAAAAATGATTTTAGGATTTTTAAACACATATACCTTTTTACCTTTTATATTCCTTCCTCTTCTTTCCTGACAATTTAAATCAATGTTCAAGTAAATTTATTTTTTTTATTGTAAAGAATAATAAATACATTTTAATTTAATTCTTCATTTTAGCTTCTGTTTTTTCGACGAATAATACTTGTGAAATATTTCTTCAAACTTATTATGATTAAAATTCAAAAAAATTATTCTGGCAAATGTAGAAAATCTGTAGAATCAAATTTAAATCTTATTTCAAAGTCTTTTGAATTTCTTTTAAAATTTTTGTTCTGGAAAATATAGAAGAAATAATGATTTGTCTTTGTTAGAAATATAGCTTGGTCCAATTTGTTATATATTCTAACAAAGTGCAGACCGGATTTTAACCTATTTAAAACATGTCATCAAAATTCTAAAATTAATCCTAATCATGAAAAATTACAAATGATGTTCCATAAATTATTTTTTTAATGTTTTCAAAAAGATTCGAATTAGCTGGTTTTTCTCTTCTTTTTTTCGGTTGAATTTTGAATTTTAAAGAGTCGAAATTGAAGATAAACTATGTTTCAAAATTTAATTGTAATTTTTTTGGTGTTTTCTCCTCTTTTAAACCGTTCAATTAAGTGTAAATATCATTAATTATTAATAATAACATAGAGTTAAAGGTAAATTGAGCAAATTGGCTATTTCTGGCAATTTCTTTAAGTGTGTATCAAACTGGTAGCCTTTCGCATTAATCAGTACCCAAGAAGTAGCTCTTGGTTTCAAAAAGGTTGGTGACCCCTGGTGTAAAGAATATCACCACATGGGCTCAGAAAACCACTGTCAGTAATTACAGTTATCTGTAAGTGCAAGTTAAAACTCTACTATGCAAAGCCAAAGCCATTTATCAACAACACCCAGAAACGCTTCGCCTGGCCCGAACTCATCTAAGATGGACTGATGCAAAGTGGAAAAGTGTTCTGTGGTCTGACGAGTCCACATTTCAAATTGTTTTTGGAAACTGGAACAAATAGGAAAATAATCATCCGGACTGTTCTAGGCTCAAAGTGTAAAAGCCAGCATGTGTGATGGTATGGGGGTGTATTAGTGGCCAAGACATGGGTAACTTACACATCTGTGAAGACGCCATTAATGCCGAAAGGTACATACAGCTTTTGGAGCAACATATGTTGCCATCCAAGCAACGACTTTTTCATGGACGCCCCTGCTTATTCCAGCAAGATGAAAATGCCCATGTGCCAACTTTTAAATTCTAAGTTAATGATTATTTGCAAAAAAAATGTTCTCAGTTTGAATGTTAAATATCTTGTCTTTGCAGTCTATTAGATTGAATTTAAGCTGAAAAATATTTGCAAATCATTGTATTCTGTTTTTATTTACCGTTTACACAGCGTGACAACTTCACTGCTTTCGGGTTGTGTAATAAAGTGATGCATAATTGCAAACACATGAGATTTAGGTGCAGTATTCCACAAGATAAGTCCCGCTGGTTAATCAAATATGTCAGGTATGCTGAAATGAATTAATAAATCAATTAAACATACAAAATTGAATGTCAAAAACTAATTGGTATGCCACAGCTGTTTCATATCTCACGCAGCGCATTCATCGCCGTATGCATTGCTTAAAACCAGGCGTGTACTGTATGGTCCTTGAACACCTCCCCTGGGGGTCACGCGCCGAACGACCCCGTTTGCTTGTTCCATCATAATTGGCCTGTCATTCCCTGATGTACGCCATAACACCGCTTGACCTTCACATGCGACCTCCCTTTGGAAGTGTTGTGTGATGTAACGCTAATAGAATCAGAACAGCCAAGGTGTGTGAAGGATGGGCACCTACACAGACCTGGGCACCGACACAGACCTGGGCACCGACACAGACCTGGGCACCGACACAGACCTGGGCACCGACACAGACCTGGGCACCGACACAGACCTCCGCGGTGTCAAACAAGTCTTTTTCCAGCCTTGGCTTTAGGAGTCGGGTAGGCTTCATAATGCGCCACACATTTTCAATGGGAGACAGGTCTGGACCACAGGCAGGCACTCTTTTACTATGAAACCACGCTGTTGTAACACGTGGCTCGGCATTGTCTTGCTGAAATAAGCAGGGGCGTCCATGATAACGTTGCTTGGATGGCAACATATGTTGCTCCAAAAGCTGTATGTACCTTTCAGCATTAATGGCACCTTCACAGATGTGTAAGTTACCCATGTCTTGGGCACTAATACACCCCCATACCATCACACATGCTGCCTTTTACACTTTGCACCTAGAACAGGGGTCGGCAACCCGTGGCTCTAGAGCCGCATGCGGCTCTTTAGCGCCGCCCTAGTGGCTCTCTGGAGCTTTTTCAAAAATGTATGAAAAATGGAAAAAGATGATGGGAAAAAAAAACATTTTTTGTTTTAGTATGGTTACTGTAGGAGGACAAACATGACACAAACCTCCCTAATTGTTATAAATCACACTGTTTGTATTAAACAGGCTTCACTGATTCGAGTATTTGGCGAGCGCCGTTTTGTCCTACTAATTTTGGCGGTCCGTGAACTCACCTTAGTTTGTTTACATGTGTAACTTTCTCCGACTTTCTAGGACGTGTTTTACGCCACTTCTTTTTCTGTCTCATTTTGTCCACCAAACCTTTAACGTTGTGCATGGAGGCACAAAGGTGAGTTTTGTTGATGTTATTGACTTGTGTGGAGTGCTAATCAGACATA
Organism: Entelurus aequoreus; assembly: GCF_033978785.1. Lineage (NCBI taxonomy): Eukaryota > Metazoa > Chordata > Actinopteri > Syngnathiformes > Syngnathidae > Entelurus > Entelurus aequoreus. The sequence goes on from NC_084754.1 coordinate 41,878,523, forward strand.
TTTGGTCACTGCATGACTGCAAGCTAATCGATGCTAACATGCTATTTAGACTAGCTATATGTACATATTGCATCATTATGCCTCATTTGTAGCTATATTTGAGCTCATTTAGCTTCCTTTAAGTCCTCTTAATTCAATTTATATATCATGACACACTATCTGTATGTAATATGGCTTCTAATTTGTTGCGGCTCCAGACAGATTTGTTTTTGTATTTTTGGTCCAATATGGCTCTTTCAACATTTTGGGTTGCCGACCCCTGACCTAGAACAATCCGGATGGTTCTTTTCCTCTTTGTTCCGAAGGACACGACGTCCACAGTTTCCAAAAACAATTTGAAATGTGGTCTCGTCAGACCACAGGACACTTTTCCACTTCGCATCAGTCCATCTTAGATGAGCTCGGGCCCAGCGAAGCTGGCGGCATATCTGGGTGTTGTTGATAAATGGCTTTGGCTTTGTATAGTAGAGTTTTAACTTGCACTTACAGATGTAGCGACCAAATGTAGTTACTGACAGTGGTTTTCTGAAGTGTTCCTGAGCACATGTGGTGATATCCTTTACAGGTCCATAATATCATCGCTTACGTGCAGTGATTTCTCCAGATTCTCTGAACCTTTTGTTGATATTACGGACCGTAGATGGTGAAATCCCTAAATTCCTTGCAATAGCTCATTGAGAAATGTTGGTCTTTGTCAGGACGAGGACTTTGGCGACGCAAATTACTGCGTGGAATGTTTTCCCGAGATGCAAATGAACTGGACCGGACATGGCGTGAAGGTAAAGACATGATTTTATTCTGACTATAAAAAGTGTACAAACAAAAGGCGCTTGCAGCGGAGGCACAAAACATAACGCTGGAAACAAAACTAGCCCTAAGACGTAAACTATGGACATGAAACAAAAGACACTAACTGTGGCATAAATAAACAAAACGTACTTGCGGTGACGTGAACAGGGCAGCATGGACTATGAAACAAGCAGCGTGAACTAAGCATGAAACAGTAAACATGGCATGAAGCAGAGTGATGTCGCCAGGCCGATTCCCCGGCAACTGTCGGCTTAAATAGTCGTGACATCATTAACACAGGTGCGTGAGTCCAAAACGTGAAACAGGTGACACTAATAAGTTGTCATGGAAACAAAACAAACAGGAACTAGAAAGTCCAAAAACTAAACAGAACATAGCCAAACAAAACATGATCAATAGACATGACATTCTTAAACTGTTGGACAATTTTCTCACGCATTTGTTGACAAAGTGGTGACCCTCGCCCCATCCTTGTTTGTGAATCTACTTTTATATTCAATTATGGCACCCACCTGTTCCCAATGTACCTGTTCACCTGTGGGGCGTTCCAAACAAGTCTTTGATGAGCATTCCTCAACTTTCTCAGTCTTTTTTGCCACTTGTGCCAGCTTTTTTGAAACATGTTCCAGGCATCAAATTCCAAATGAGCTAAAATTTGCCAAAAATAACAAAGTTTTCCAGTTCGAACGTTAAGTATCTTGTCTTTGCAGTCAATTGAATATAAGTTGAAAATGATTTGCAAATCATTGTATTCTGTTTTTATTTACCATTTACACAACGTGACAACTCCACTGGTTTTGGGTTTTGTATATAAGGAGAAAATTGTTCTTGTATTGCAAAAATAAACATGTGTTTAATGTACCGTACAATTTTTTGTTAAAATAAAGCCAATAATGCCATCTTCTCACTGCAAAAAGTCAGTGTTCTAAAACAAGAAAAAAAATACAAAAATGAGGGGTATTTTATTTGAATTAAGCAAAATTATCTGCCAATACAACAAGAAAATTCGGCTTGTCAAGACTTTCCAAAACAAGTAAAATCCACTAACCTCATGTAACCCAAAAATACCTTAAAATAAGTATATTCTCACTAATTACAAGTGCACTTTTCTTGATAGAAAAAAAAATTAGACCTCTTTGCTCAATATGCTAAAAAATGCTAGTGCCATTATCTTGACATAATGATATGCGCTCGGCATCCTGATTTTTTTTTCCATGCTTGAAATAAGAAATGATTACTTTAAAAAAGTAGTTTTATACTTGTGAGTGTTGATGACACAGCTTTGCAACAGTTGATATTCTAGTTTCAAGCATGTTTTACTCAATATAGGTCATCAAATCTCAGCAACAAGCTGTAATATCTTACTGAGATCATTTAGGACCAAAACACTTAAAACAAGTAAAACACTCTAACATCAAATCTGCTTAGTGAGAAGAATGATCTTATCAGACAGAAAATAAGCAAATATCACCCTTATTTGAGGTACCGTAATTTCCGGACTATAAGCCGCACCTGACTATAAGCCGCACCTGCTAAATTTAGGGGAAAATACAGATTGCTCCATATATAAGCCGCACCCGACTATAAGCCGCAGGGTTTTGATGTGTAATTAGCGTAGTATATAGGGGTTCCTGCTACCACGGAGGGGATTGTCGGGACAGAGATGACTGTTTGGGAACGCAAAGCGTCCCATTTATTAACAATAAATCTTTCAATCATTCAATCAAACTTTCACATCTTTGACATGGCGAACAGCATTCGTGCAGAGTACAAATAATACAACGGTGCTAAGTAATACAAAGTGCTCGCCTGTACGTTATCAAAATAAGCAGCCTACCGGTATATGAAAAGTCAGTCTTTAATCATTGTGTCATCGTCTTCCTCCCGCGTACTAAAACCATCGAAATCCTCTTCGTCGGTGTCGGAGAAGAACAGGCCGTATATAAGCCGCACCCTTGTATAAGCCGCAGGGACCAGAACGAGGGGAAAAAGTAGCGGCTTATAGTCCGGAAATTACGGTATTTAATCTTACTTAGATTTCAGTTTTTTGCAGTGTTTGTGGTCCCCATTATTTAGAAAAGTATCCATATTGTTATCGGGACAACCCTAATCAATCATTGGTGTAAGTCACATAGTACACTGCACAAACTGAAATCTAAGTAAGATTGAATACCTCAAATAAGGGTGATATTTGCTTATTTTGTGTCTGATAAGATAATTCTTCTCACTAAGCAGATTTTATGTTAGTGTTTTACTTCTTTTAAGTGTTTTGGTCCTAAATGATCTCAGTAAGATATTACAGCTTGTTGCTGAGATTTGATGACCTATATTGAGTAAAACATGCTTGAAACTAGAACAGGGGTCGGCAACCTTTACCACTCAAAGAGCCATTTTGGCAAGTTTCACAAATTAAAGAAAGTAATGGGAGCCACAAAAAAAAATTTAAAATTTAAAATGAAAAACACTGCATACAAAGCTTAAATGCTTTGTGCTATGTTAACCAGGGGTCTCCGACACACGCACCGGCACGCACTTTAATGTGGAAATTTGATGTTAGTGCAGCCCGCGAGTTTTGAATGAATGGCGCTTGATAGCGTCATGCTTGCCAACCCTCTCATTTTTCCCGGGAGACTCCCGAATATCAGAGCGTGATGACACTGCATTTGGCACCCTCTACAGTCTGCCCTAACAGTGTACCTGCTCAACCACACGTAGAATGCAATTTCAGCTTGCTCACGTAATTGACAGCAAGGCGTACTAACTCAGCAGCCACACATCTTACACTGACGGTACCAATACCCAGAATCCCATGCAGCCCTAACTCTTCCGCTCAACCAACGCACGGAGAGGGGGGGGGGTTGATGTGTGGGGGGATTTGGTGGTAGCGGGGATGTATAATGTAGACCGGAAGAGTTAGGGCTGCATGGGATTCTGGGTAATGGTTGTGTTGTGTTTATGTTGTGTTACGGTGGGATGTTCTCCAGAAATGTGTTTTTCATTCTTTTTTGGTGTGGGTTCACAGTGTGGCGCATATTTGTAACGTAACAATGTTAAAGTTGTTTGATACGGCTACCGTCAGTGTAAGCTGTGTGGCTGATGAGTAAGTATGCTTTGCTGTCTCCTGTGTGTGCAAGTAATAACAACATGCAACATGTGGCTGGACTGGCACGCTGTATGTAAATGCTATAGAGGACAATTACTGTAGTGCAATTAGGGCACGCCCTTTATTTAGTAATTAGAGTGTGAATAGGATTATTTTTTCCCTGGGAGTAATCTATGAGAGACACTGAGATCCATAAATCTCCTGGGAAAATCGGGGGGGGTCGGCATGTATGTAGCTGAGCCGCATCAGAGTGGTCAAGGCATGCGGCTCCGGAGCCGCGGGTTGCCGACCCCTGGACTAGAATATCAACTGTTGCAAAGCTGTGTCATCATCACTCACAAGTATGAGCCGCGGGTTGCCGACCCCTGGACTAGAATATCAACTGTTGCAAAGCTGTGTCATCATCACTCACAAGTATAAAACTACTATTTTAAGTAATAATTTCTTATTCCAAGCATGAACAAAAAAATCATGACTTTGACACAATTGTGTCTCATAATTAAAACAGATGACAGCCAAATGGACTTTGCTGTTTTATTTTCAATGACACAATAGAAAACACGTACTCATATAGTAGTACAGTTGGCACAGTACAGTAAACTGACAGTTAATATTTAAACATTTTACATGTGACATTTCTAACAATTTTGAACAGAAATAGTTCATGCACATTCAGATAAATTCTTCAAAATTACAATGAAAACATTTTTTGGCTGGGAGCCGGGCTGTATATATGCGCACTAATTGACTGAAACTGCACGCACTTGGCGCGATGATGTCATGTTGTCGATGGAAAAATGCATTTTTAGACAATATGATTTGCCTGAGCGGCTAGGAGACCCCGAGAGTAACAAGTGGTTGCCTTGTTGCCTTTCCATTAAAAACAATAAATTACCTTTTAGTAAAAGTTTGCTGGTTTCAAGAAATGTAATGCCGAGCGCATATCATTATGTCAAGATAATGGCACTAGCATTTACTTCATTTAAGAATATTTTTCAACATATTGAGCAAAAAGATCTCATATACATTTTTTCCTACCAAGAAAAGTGCACTTGTTATTAGTGAGAATATACTTATTTTAAGGTATTTTTGGGTTCATTGAGGTTAGCTCATTTGACTTGTTTTGGAAAGTCTTGACAAGCCAAATTTTCTTGTTCTATTGGCAGATAATTTTGCTTAGTTCAAATAAAATGCCCCTATTTTTTGTATTTTTATCCTTGTTTTTGAACACTGACTTTTTGCAGTGTAGGAGAATGTTTGCCGAGTTTGTAGCCTTTGATGCTTCACCATTTTGTTTTCATATCAAAACGCCACCCTGCGCGTATTTCTTTCTGTCATTGATTGATTGATTGATTGAGACTTTTATTAGTAGGTTGCACAGTCAAGTACATATTCCGTACAATTGACCACTAAATGGTAACACCCCAATAAGTTTTTCAACTTGTTTAAGTCGGGGTCCACTTAAATTGATTCATGATACAGATATATACTATCATATATACTATCATCATAATACAGTCATCACACAAGATAATCACATTGAATTATTTACATTATTTACAATCAGGGGTGTGGAGGGGGGGGGGGTATGGACATCAAGTAGTGGACATAGAGAGAGAGAGAGAGAGAGAGAGAGAGAGAGAGAGAGAGAGAGAGAGAGAGAGAGAGAGAGATCAGAAGGCATAAGAAAAAGAAAAAGTATCTGCATTTGATTGTTTACATTTGATTATTAGCAATCCGGGTAGGGTGTTAGTTTAGGGTTGTAACTGCCTGGAGGTGAACTTTTATTGCGGTTTTGAAGGAGGATAGAGATGCCCTTTCTTTTATACCTGTTGGGAGTGCATTCCACATTGATGTGGCATAGAAAGAGAATGAGTTAAGACCTTTGTTAGTTCGGAATCTGGGTTTAAGTCAAAGAAGTCGTAACATCATCAAGCGGCCATTAAAATTCACTACCTTGTGTCGTTGCTTCTTGTTTATGGCAGGGGACGCGGGCTGGCCGGGGCTCGGCACGCCACTGGAAGCCGCCGATCCGGCGCCTGAGTGGAGGAGAGCGGAGCGCTCCAACGCCGACAACGCTCCCAACCCTCCGGGTCCGACTCCTGCGCCCGGCATGCCCGGAGCCTGCTGCTGGGACACCTTCTGCAGCTCTGCCGCCAGCTGGTTAGGATCCACACCGGGAGAACGCTGCCCACCGACTGAAGAGAAACATCCACACGGTAAGGGGTATGGCGGTGGTACACACACATGCAAGTGCAGTGTACGTACCGGCCTTAAGCTGGACGTGGTGCTCCAGGACTTGTGGGTGCTCGGGGTCAGACAGCATGTTCAGGTCCCTGTTTGGATCCATAGGAGGGGAGGTTATATATCAACCAGTGGGTTTATTTGCCAGATGGAGGAGAGGGTAGTCATGGGCAGAGGTGGGTAGTAACGCGCTACATTTACTCCGTTACATCTACTTGAGTAACTTTTGGGATAAATTGTACTTCTAAGAGTAGTTTTAATGCAACATACTTTTACTTTTACTTGAGTATATTTATAGAGAAGAAACGCTACTTTTACTCCGCTCCATTTATCTACATTCAGCTCGCTACTCGCTACTGATTTTTATCCATCTGTTAATGCACGCTTTGTTTGTTTTGGTTTGTCAGACAGACCTTCAAAGTAGGATCTGTCGCATGCCTGCGTTTCACCAATCAAATGCAGTCACTGGTGACGTTTGACTCCGTTTCACCAATCAAATGCAGTCACTGTTGACGTTTGACTCCGTTTCACCAATCAAATGCAGTCACTGGTGACGTTTGACTCCGTTTCACCAATCAAATGCAGTCACTGGTGACGTTTGACTCCGTTTCACCAATCAAATGCAGTCACTGTTGACGTTTGACTCCGTTTCATCAATCAAATACAGTCACTGGTGACGTTTGACTCCGTTTCACCAATCAAATGCAGTCACTGGTGACGTTTGACTCCGTTTCATCAATCAAATACAGTCACTTGTGACGTTTGACTCCGTTCCGCCAATCAAATACAGTCACAGGTGACGTTTGACTCCGTTTCACCAATCAAATGCAGTCACTGGTGACGTTTGACTCCGTTTCACCAATCAAATGCAGTCACTGGTGACGTTTGACTCCGTTTCACCAATCAAATGCAGTCACTGGTGACGTTTGACTCCGTTTCACCAATCAAATGCAGTCACTGGTGACGTTTGACTCCGTTTCACCAATCAAATACAGTCACTGGTGACGTTTGACTCCGTTTCACCAATCAAATGCAGTCACTTGTGACGTTTGACTCCATTTCACCAATCAAACAGAGCCAGGCGGTCACGTGATTAACTGCACATAAAGTTTCAGCGGCAACAAGCTTAAGCTTACATGAACTCAACGTCAAATTTGAGGAAGCACATGGCGGTAAGTAACGTTAGTAGATATTTTGGCTGTCGCCGTAGGCTGATGTTAGCTTCCCTGCTATGAATCACTGTCAAATGTACATCGTGTGGGGACATTTATTAACGCACTGCAGCCTCCTAGACACACACACACACACACACACACACACACACACACACACACACACACACACACACACACACACACACACACGCATGCATAGAAACACCAATCAGAAGTGCACAGTGTGTTCCCAGATGCAGCCCACACTTATCAGTTTATGGTTTGCGTAAAGGCTAACTTGTTATTTTCCTTTGTAATCGCTGCCTACTGAGCCGATGGTGCTGTTAAGATATTGTGGCTCAATTTGCCTTAATTTTTTTTACATTAATGTATTATTATTTAATATATATTATTGTTTTAGTTGCTTAAGAGATATTCCTGGCTCTGAATTTGCTCATTGCTATTTTTATGTTTTTGTGCATTATTTGTTGTTGTCATCATTAAGCCAACAGGTTACTCATCAGTTACTCAGTACTTGAGTAGTTTTTTCACAACATACTTTTTACTTTTATTCAAGTAAATATTTGGGTGACTACTCCTTACTTTTACTTGAGTAATACATCTCTAAAGTAACAGTACTCTTACTTGAGTACAATTTCTGGCTACTCTACCCACCTCTGGTCATGGGTTGCCATATTGCATGTAAACATGTCAAAGTGTTCCGGTGGTACGGGAGGGCCGGATGGTGACAGCTGGGACTTACAGTCTCACACAGAGCTCCGCCTCCGCACACGCCTGGGCCGTGACGCCTTGCACTTCCTCATAGGTCTTCCCTGTCATCGGGATGCCGTTCCACTCCAACACCTGCATGCCTGGTGGGGTCAAAAGTGAATAGTAAGGTTATGCATGGATTTACGACAGACCTGGGCAAATCAAAGCCAAGGTTAAGCTTTTCAATCTGGCCCGCCGGACATTCCCGAATCATTTTTTTTTTTTAGATGTTTAAGATGTAAAGTGTAGCTGCCATTATGATGTGCACTCATGTTTTCTAATGACCATAAGTCTTCAACTATACTAAGTCTTACAATGGTCGAAATCTGCATCATATACTAGTTACTATGGTTGTCTAATTAGTTACTATGGTAATTTAATTACTTACTATGGTCATCTAATGAGTTGCTATGGTCATGGAATTAGTTACTATGGTCATCTAATTAGTTATATGGTCATCTAATTAGTTACTATGGTAATTGAATTAGTTACTATGGTAATCTAATAAATTACTATGGTCATCTAATGAGTTACTATGGTAATCTAATTAGTTACTATGGTCATCGAATGAGTTACTATGGTTGCACCTGCTTTTCTGTTATTGATTAGAGTCCTTTATATTCTGCGCGAAGCCAGCAGCAGTGTGTGTTACACCGCCTTGTGTATTGAAGTCAATAATCTTCTTGCCTGCACAAACACGCCAGCATACAACAAGAGTGGCTTCATTGAAGCATATTTGTTTATAGCATGAGTGTCATTCTACGGAGCCCCTAAAGGGACATGGGGGATTTTTTAATTTTTTATAATTTTTTTTTTTTTTTTAATTATTTTTTTAGACATGTATCTCGTGCGCACGAGAAACTTTCTTGTGCGCACGAGATACATGTCTAAAAAAAATAAATATAATTTAAAAAACATTTTTTTTATAACTTTATAAAAAGTTATAAAAAGAGATACATGTCTAAAAATAAAATAAAAAATGTATATATATATATATATATATATATATATTTTTTTTTTTTAGACATGTATCTCGTGCGCACGAGAAACTATCTTGTGCGCACGAGATACATGTCTAAAAAAAATAAATTGTAATAAATGTTTTAAATTTTTTATAACTTTATAAAAAGTGTGCACGAGATACATGCATGAGAAAGTTTATCGTGCGCACAAGATAAAAGTCTAAAAAAATAAAATAAATTGTAATAAATGTTTTAAATTTTTTATAACTTTATAAAAAGTGTGCACGAGATACATGCACGAGAAAGTTTATTGTGCGCACGAGATACAAGTCTAAAAAATTTTTTTTTTAAAATATGTATATATTTATATATATATATATTTTTTAGACATGTATCTCGTGCGCACGAGAAACTTTCTTGTGCACACGAGATACATGTCTAAAAAAAATAAATATAATTTAAAAACATTTTTTTTTATAACTTTATAAAAAGTTATAAAAAGAGATACATGTCTAAAAATAAAATAAAAAATGTATATATATATATATGTATATATTTTAGACATGTATCTCGTGCGCACGAGAAACTATCTTGTGCGCACGAGATACATGTCTAAAAAAAATAAATAAATTGTAATAAATGTTTTAAATTTTGTATAACTTTATAAAAAGTGTGCACGAGATACATGGATGAGAAAGTTTATCGTGCGCACGAGATACAAGTCTAAAAAAAAAAAAAAAATTTAATAAATGTTTTAAATTGTTTATAACTTTATAAAAAGTGTGCACGAGATACATGCACGAGAAAGTTTATCGTGCGCACGAGATACAAGTCTAAAATTTTTTTTTTTTTTAAATATGTATATATTTATATATATATATTTTTTAGACATGTATCTCGTGCGCACGAGAAACTTTCTTGTGCGCACGAGATACATGTCTAAAAAAAATTAATATAATTTTAAAAAAAAAAATTTTAAAAAGTGTGCACGAGATACATGCACGAGAAAGTTTATCGTGCGCACGAGATACAAGTCTAAAAAAAATTTTTTTTTAAAATATGTATACATTTATATATATATATATATTTTTTTAGACATGTATCTCGTGCGCACAAGAAAGTTTCTTGTGCGCACGAGATACATGTCTAAAAAAAGTAAAATAAAAAACATTTTTATTATTTTTTTAATTTATTTTTTTATAACTTTATAAAAAGTTACTCTTGCGCACGAGATACATGCACGAGATAGTTTCTCGTGTGCACGAGATACATGTCTAAAAAAAATTTAAAAAATAAAAATTATACTTTTTTTTTTTTCCCCCATGTCCCTTTAGGGGCATAAAAAAAAATGTATATATATTTTTTTTCTTGGACATGTTTCTCGTGCGCACGAGATACATGTCTAAAAAAATAAAAATAAATTATAATTCTTTTTTAAAAAATTTTTATAACTTTATAAAAAGTTCCTCGTGCGCACGAGATAGTTTCTCGTGCGCACGAGATAGTTTCATGTGTGCACGAGATACATGTCTAAAAAAAAATTATTTTTTTTTAAATTATAAACATTTTTTTTCCCCCCATGTCCCTTTAGGGGCTCCGTATCATAAATGATAATTGATAAACGGGTTATACTTGTATAGCGCTTTTCTACCTTCAAGGTACTCAAAGTGCTTTGACACTATTTCCACATTCACCCATTCACACACACATTCACACACTGATGGCGATAAGCGGTAGAAAATGGATGGATGGATGGATGATTTGTTTGCAGCTGCTCAAAAATCGATTAGTCATCTGAGTTAAAGCTCTGGCATTTCAATCGTAAGCCTCCCACGCCCACAGCTCACACTCACACAAAAAACCTCAACGGCTGCTGGGATTAATGTGCTTCTTTTCAGAAAACTCCCTGGGCTGTCACCGTACAGCACAAATTCATTTGCTCCATCCCCATGCTCTATTTCTGCTGGCACCTGAAGGCACGTCGTGTTGTGCCACGCTTGAACGGTTCTAATTTAGCATGCAGCAGCGGGTAAACATCGTCTCTCTGACCACCTGGCCTGCTGCTTTGTAACATTTCTAACGGTAGCGATGCCTCATTTAGGACGCCATTTGCCTGGTTAAACAGCGCTGTGGTGAAACAAATCCATTCCCAAATCAAACACTGTGCAGTGCATCCTTAAGTAAACAACATCTAACTCTAAGAATCGGCACAAGCAGATTTCATATTGCACACCGCGTGCTAAATATAGCCTGATGACTAACTGCACCCAAGGTGGAGCCTCTTTTAATGGGAAATGACGCCAAAGCACAAACGCATGACTTTTTGGATCATGCTGTAATAGGTTTGTACGGTATAGCGCAGGGGTCGGCAACCCAAAATGTTGAAAGAGCCATATTGGACCACAAATACAAAAACAAATCTGTCTGGAGCCGCAAAAAATTAAAAGCCATATTACATGTGTCATGAGATATACATTTAATTAAGAGGACTTAAAGGAAATTAAATGACCTCAAATATAGCTACAAATGAGGCATAATGATGCAATATGTACATATCGCTAGCCTAAATAGCATGTTAGCATCGATTAGCTTGCAGTCATGCAGTGACCAAATATGTCTGATTAGCACTCCACACAAGTCAATAACATCAACAAAACTCACCTTTGTGCACTCATGCACAACCTTAAAAGTGTGGTGGACAAAATGAGACAGAAAAAGAAGTGGCATAAAACACATCCTAGAAAGTCGGAGAAAGTTATACATGTAAACAAACTATACGGTGAGTTCAGGGACCGCCAAAATTAGTAGGACAAAACGGCGCTCGCCAAATACTCGAATCAGTGAAGCATGTTTAATACAAACAGTGTGATTTATAACAATTAGGGAGGTTTGTGTCATGTCTGTCCTCCTACAGAAACCATACTAAAACAAAAAAATAGATTTTTTTTCCACTCATTTTTTTCCATTCTTCATACATTTTTGAAAAATCTCCAGAGAGCCACTAGGGCGGCGCTAAAGAGCTGCATGCGGCTCTAGAGCCGCGGGTTGCCGACCCCCGGTATAGCGGTACTAGTATAGTACCGCTATACTAATGAATCATATTCAGTACTATACTGCCTCTAAAAAGTAGGAAACAGGAAATATGTCCCTGGACACGACTTTGAGTACGACCAATGTATGATCCTGTAGCTACTTGGTATCGGATCGATACCTACATTTGTGGTATCATCCAAAACTAATGTAAAGTATCAAGGAAGGTAAAAATAAGTGATTATTACATTTTAACAGAAGTGTAGATAGAACATGCTGAAACAGAAAGTAAGCAGATATTAATAGTAAATGAACAAGTAGATTAATAATACATTTTTACAGTTTGTCCCTCATAATGTGTACAAAATAATAGGTAGATAAATGACACAATATGTTACTGCATACGTCAGCAGACTAATTAGGAGTCTTTATTTGTTTACTTACTACTAAAAGACAAGTTGTCTAGTATGTTCAATATTTTATTTAAGGACTAAATTGCAATAAGAAACATATGTTTCATGTACACTAAGGTTTTTTGTTAAAATAAATCAATCAATCAATCAATGTTTATTTATATAGCCCTAAATCACAAGTGTCTCAAAGGGCTGTACAAGCCACAACGACATCCTCGGAGCCAAAATTGAAATTTTTTGCTGTGAGATATTGTCTGGTGTGCCGTGGGAAATTATGCAACTTCACCTTATTGGTCCAAAAAATATTTTTTGCAAATCAATAATTGTAATAATGTGTCGTTGTCTAGTGCAGTGTTTTTCAACCTTTTTTGGTATGTAAAAGGTATGCAACGCTTAAACCAAAAATGAACAAAAGGCATGTCCTGCTAGGAAAAGGCACTGACGCAAAACAAAAGTAAAACTGAACTGGCTACAAAGTAAACAAAAACAGAATGCTGGACGACAGCAAAAACTTACAGGGTGTGTAGCGGAGACGGCGTCCACAAAGTACATCCGTACACGACCTGACAATCAACAGTGTCCCCACAAAGAAGGATAGCGTACGCACAACTTGAATAGTCTTGATTGCGAAAACAAAGCAGGTGCGTGCAATAGAACTCCAAGGGAGGCGTGACGCTGCTACAGGAGAACACCAACAAAACAGGAAGGGTCACCAAATGAACAGCGCAAGACAGGAACTAAAGCACTACACACAGGAAACAACAACAAACTCAAAATAAGGCATGACAATCTGGTGGAGTTTCATTTTTTAACCTTTTCTGCTGGTGGTGTGCCTCCGTATTTTTTTTTTTATAAAAAAAAATGTGGTCGGAGCAAGGTGTGGCTGTTTTGAAAAAGCTAGAGTATGGGGCGTGTTTTCAGTTATTTCACCTTTTTTCGGTTGGGTACATAACTCCACATGTGTATACACTAATTCATTTTATTTTATTTACGAAAATCACAGGATTTTAGTTTTTGGCTAAAACCAGCTTTTAAGTTGTTTATTTTTATTTTTATTTTATTTACGAAAATCACAGGACTTTAGTTTTTGGCTAAAAGCGGCTTTTAAGTGTTTTTTGTAATTTTATTTTATTTACGAAATCACAGTATTTTAGTTTGTGGCTAAAAACGGCTTTTAAGTGTTTTTTGTAATTTTATTTTATTTACGAAATCACAGGATTTTAGTTTTTGGCTAAAAACAGCTTTTAAGTTTTTTGTTTTTATTTTATTTACGAAAATCACAGGATTTTAGTTTTTGGCTAAAAGCGGCTTTTAAGTGTTTTTTGTAATTTTATTTTATTTACGAAATCACAGTATTTTAGTTTGTGGCTAAAAACGGCTTTTAAGTGTTTTTTCAATTTTATTTTATTTACGAAATCACAGGATTTTAGTTTTTGGCTAAAAACAGCTTTTAAGTTTTTTATTTTTATTTTTATTTTATTTACGAAAATCACAGGATTTTAGTTTTTGGCTAAAAGCGGCTTTTAAGTGTTTTTTGTAATTTTATTTTATTTACGAAATCACAGTATTTTAGTTTGTGGCTAAAAACGGCTTTTAAGTGTTTTTTTCAATTTTATTTTATTTACGAAATCGCAGGATTTTAGTTTTTGGCTAAAAACGGCTTTTAAGTGTTTTTTTAATTTTATTTTATTTAGGTTGATTGGCAACACTAAATTGGCCCTAGTGTGTGAATGTGAGTTTGAATGTTGTCTGTCTATCTGTGTTGGCCCTGTGATGAGGTGGCGACTTGTCCAGGGTGTACCCCGCCTTCCGCCCGATTGTAGCTGAGATAGGCTCCAGCACCCCCCGCGACCCCGAAAGGGATAAGCGGTAGAAAATGGATGGATGGATGGATGGAAAAAAAAATGTGCCTTGGCTCAAAAAAGGTTGAAAAACACTGGTCTAGTATGTTCACTATTTTACAAACCCCGTTTCCATATGAGTTGGGAAATTGTGTTAGATGTATATATAAACGGAATACAATGATTTGCAAATCATTTTCAACCCATATTCAGTTGAATATGCTACAAAGACAACATATTTGATGTTCAAACTGATAAAAAAAAAAAAAAAACACGTGACAAAGAAGTTGGCAAAGGTGGCAATAAATACTGACAAAGTTGAGGAATGCTCATCAAACACTTATTTGGAACATCCCACGGGTGTGCAGGCTAATTGGGAACAGGTGGGTGCCATGATTGGGTATAAAAACAGCTTCCCAAAAAATGCTCAGTCTTTCACAAGAAACGATGGGGCGAGGTACACCCCTTTGTCCACAACAGCGTGGCTTCGTAAAAAAAAGAGTGCGTGTACTTTCCTGGCCCGCCTGCAGTCCAGACCTGTCTCCCGTCGAAAATGTGTGGCGCATTATGAAGCGTAAAATACATTGAACGACTGAAGCTCTCCATAAAACAAGCTTCAACAATTAGTTTCCTCCGTTCCCAATCGTTTACTGAGTGTTGTTAAAAGGAAAGGCCATGTAACACAGTGGTGAACATGCCCTTTCCCAACTACTTTGGCACGTGTTGCAGCCATGAAATTCTAAGTTAATTATTATTTGCAAAAAATAAATAAAGTTTATGAGTTTGAACATCAAATATCTTGTCTTTGTAGTGCAGGGGTCGGCAACCTTTACCACTCAAAGAGCCATTTTGGCAAGTTTCACAAATTAAAGAAAATAACGGGAGCCTCAAAAAAAAAAATTAAATTAAAAATGAAAAACAACGCATACAAAGCTTAAATTGCTTTGTGCTATGTTAACCAGGGGTCTCAGACACACGCACTTTAATATGGAAATTTGATGTTAGCGCGGTCCGCGAGTTTTGAATGAATGGCGTTTGATAGCGTCATACTTGCCAATCCTCTCATTATTGCCGATCCTCTCATTATTTCCGGTCGACTCCCGAATATCAGGGCGTGATGGCACTGCTTTTGGCGCCCTCTACAGTCTGCCAAAACAGTGTGCCTGCTCGACCACATGTACAATGCATCCTCAGCTTGCTCACGTAAGTGACAGCAAGGCGTACTAACTCAGCAGCCACACAGCTTACACTGACGGTAGCCGTACAAAAACAACTTTAACACTGTTACGTTACAAATATGCGCCACACTTTGAACCCACACCAAAAAAGAATGACAAACACATTTCTGGAGAACATCTGCACTGTAACACAACATAAACACAACACAATAAATACCCAGAATCCCATGCAGCCCTAACTCTTCCGCTCAACCGACGCACGGAGGGGGGGAGGGTTGATGTGTGGGGGGGGGTTTGGTGGTAGCGGGGGTGTATAATCTAGACCGGAAGAGTTAGGGCTGCATGGGATTCTGGGTATTGGTTGTGTTGTGTTACACTACCGTCAGTGTAAGCTGTGTGGCTGATGAGTAAGTATGCGTTGCTGTCTCCTACGTGTGCAAGTAAAAGCTACATACAACATGTGGCCGGGCTGGCACGCTGTTAGTAAATACTGTAGAGGACAATTACTGCAGTGCATTTAGAGCACGCCCTTTATGTAGTGATTAGAGTGAAAATAGGATTATAATTGCCCTTGGAGATTTCTTAGACAGGCACTGAGATCCACAAGTCTCCTGGGAAAATCGGGGGGTCGGCAAGTATGTAGCTGAGCCGCATCAGAGTGGTCAAAGAGCCGCATGCGGCTCCGGAGCCGCGGGTTGCCGACCCCTGTTGTAGTGCATTCAACTGAATATGGGTTGAAAAGGATTTGCAAATCATTGTATTTTGTTTATATTTACATCTAACACAATTTCCCAATTCATTTGGAAACGGGGTTTGTATTTAAGGACTAAATTGCTATAATAAACATATGTTTAATGTACCCTAAGATCGTTTTGTTAAAATAAAGACAATAATGCCATTTTTGTGGTCCCCTTTATTGAGAAATGTATCGAAATACATTTTGGTAACGGTACCAAAACATCGGTATGGGGACAAGCCTAGTCTGTAGACTTTAAGCAATAATTGCAAGTTGCTTTTACCCTCAATGACTTTGCCCTCTGCCATTCCACCAGGAATAACTCTGGCAATGTAGGCTCCGATCTCTCCGCGGCTCCCCGGAATCTCTTTGCCACCAACCACTCGTATCCCGAGACCGTTGCCTAAAGAACATACGTAACAATCAGCCCTGAAAGCAAGAATCCGACATGATGAGGTGATGAGGTGTGAGTTAGTACCTGACACACTGGAGTCCCTCTGGTCTCTCAGGAGCTTCACACGAGTGTGAGGGAAGACGTAAGGGACCAGTTTCATCTGAGGAATATGTGACAATGTGTTCAAAATGCATATTCAGCATGAATGGTCGACATTTGAATGGCGCTGTCTGAGGCCTGAGAGTCACACACTTTTCACTTTTGGTACATTGCATCAAATAGCAAGTGTCTCTTTGAAGTAAGTCAGCTCTTAAAGGGGAACTGCACTGTTTTTGGAATTTTGCTTATCGTTCACAATCATTACAAAAGACAGGACCATTTTTTTTTTTGCATTCTAAATAATAAATAAATGTGATCAAAATGTAACTTACAATGGAGCCTACAAAGCCTTTAAAAAACATCCAATCACCTCCACTGAGGTTCTATCTACATGATGTAAGTATATATGTCATGCAGTACCATTCATAATAACATGTAATATATACATGATGTAAGTATATATGTCATGTAGTAACATTTATAATAACATTTAATATATACATAAAGTAAGTATGTATGATATGTAGTAACATTTATAATAACATGTAATATATACATGATGTAAATATATATGTCATGTAGTAACATTCATAATAACATGTAATATATACATGATGTAAGTATATATGTCATGTAGTAACATTCATAATAACATGTAATATATACATGATGTAAGTATATATGTCATGTAGTAACATTCATAATAACATGTAATATATACATGATGTAAGTATATATGTCATGTAGTAACATTCATAATAACATGTAATATATACATGATGTAAGTATATATGTCATGTAGTAACATTCATAATAACATGTAATATATACATGATGTAAGTATATATGTTATGTAGTAACATTCATAATAACATGTAATATATACATGATGTAAGTATATATGTCATGTAGTAACATTTATAATGAAATGTAATATATACATGATGTAAGTACATATGTCATGTAGTAACATTCATAATAACATGTAATATATACATGATGTAAGTACATATGTCATGTAGTAACATTCATAATAACATGTAATATATACATGATGTAAATATATATGTCATGTAGTAACATTCATAATAACATGTAATATATACATGATGTAAGTATATATGTTATGTAGTAACATTCATAATAACATGTAATATATACATGATGTAAATATATATGTCATGCAGTAACATTTATAATAACATGTAATATATACATGATGTAAGTATATATATGTCATGTAGTAACATTCATAATAACATGTAATATATACATGACGTAAGTATATATATCATGTAGTAACATTTATAATGAAATGTAATATATACATGATGTAAGTATATATGTCATGTAGTAACATTCATAATAACATGTAATATATACATGATGTAAGTATATATGTCATGTAGTAACATTTATAATAGCATGTAATATATACATGATGTAAGTACATATGTCATGTAGTAACATTCATAATAGCATGTAATATATACATGATGTAAGTATATATGTCATGTAGTAACATTTATAATAACATGTAATATATACATGATGTAAGTATATATGTCATGTAGTAACATTTATAATTAAATGTAATATATACATGATGTAAGTATATATGTCATGTAGTAACATTCATAATAGCATGTAATGTATACATGATGTAAGTATATATGTCATGTAGTAACATTTATAATAACATGTAATATATACATGATGTAAGTATATATGTCATGTAGTAACATTTATAATTAAATGTAATATATACATGATGTAAGTATATATGTCATGTAGTAACATTCATAATAGCATGTAATATATACATGATGTAAGTATATATGTCATGTAGTAACATTTATAATAACATGTAATATATACATGATGTAAGTATATATGTCATGTAGTAACATTTATAATAACATGTAATATATACATGATGTAAGTATATATGTCATGTAGTAACATTCATAATAACATGTAATATATACATGATGTAAGTATATATGTCATGTAGTAACATTCATAATAGCATGTAATATATACATGATGTAAGTATATATGTCATGTAGTAACATTCATAATAACATGTAATATATACATGATGTAAGTATATATGTCATGTAGTAACATTCATAATAGCATGTAATATATACATGATGTAAGTATATATGTCATGTAGTAACATTCATAATAGCATGTAATATATACATGATGTAAGTATATATGTCATGTAGTAACATTCATAATAACATGTAATATATACATGATGTAAGTATATATGTCATGTAGTAACATTCATAATAACATGTAATATATACATGATGTAAGTATATATGTCATGTAGCAACATTCATAATAACATTTAATATTTGCCTATTTTGATCATTTTAAGCATAAGCGGCGCATTAATTAAAAAAAAGGCATCACAATATATGCTTTTTTTTTTCCTTCATCACTGGTTATTACCGCAAACATCACTTACTGTACAATGTCTGCTGACATCAGGATGCAGACTCATGTCATACATTCTCATTTAGATGATAAAAATATCTCATAATCCTCACGTTTTCGGGGCCCTAAATGGCTGTCAAAGTGTCCCAACATGTCGGAATACCTACTCAGACGTCTTCTGCCTGGGTGAGATGCATGATTTATGATCTAGAATAAACTTCCAGGGAGCAGGGAAGCGAGGAAACAGCGGACCACTCGAAGATGTAAACATAGGGACACATGGTAAAGATCACGGTACCGCTATAAATAGTCCGTCTGCGTTAGCACTTATAATAACAATACCACACAGAAACAATCTTTACTTTATAAACTACCGCATTTTCTCCAATTCAACTTTTACCTGTCCCACTAAACACAACAATAAGATGTTAATAGATGTATATTACAACTCCTTTGTCATAATACATTAATAAACACACAATAAGATTGTTAATAGATGTATATTACAACTCCTTTGTTATAGTACATTAATAAACACACAATAAGATTGTTAATAGATGTATATTACAACTCCTTTGTCATAGTACATTAATAAACACACAATAAGATTGTTAATAGATGTATATTACAACTCCTTTGTTATAGTACATTAATAAACACACAATAACATGTTAATAGATGTATATTACAAC
This sequence comes from Entelurus aequoreus, assembly GCF_033978785.1. Taxonomy (NCBI): domain Eukaryota; kingdom Metazoa; phylum Chordata; class Actinopteri; order Syngnathiformes; family Syngnathidae; genus Entelurus; species Entelurus aequoreus. The sequence continues at coordinate 41,898,401 of NC_084754.1, forward strand.
ACCTTTGTCATAGTACATTAATAAACACAATAAGATGTTAATAGATGTATATTACAACTCCTTTGTCATAGTACATTAATAAACACACAATAAGATTGTTAATAGATGTATATTACAACTCCTTTGTCATAGTACATTAATAAACACACAATAAGATGTTAATAGATGTATATTACAACTCCTTTGTCATAGTACATTAATAAACACACAATAAGATGTTAATGGATGTATATTACAACTCCTTTGTTATAGTACATTAATAAACACACAATAACATGTTAATAGATGTATATTACAACTCCTTTGTTATAGTACATTAATAAACACACAATAAGATTGTTAATAGATGTATATTACAACTCCTTTGTTATAGTACATTAATAAACACACAATAAGATTGTTAATGGATGTATATTACAACTCCTTTGTTATAGTACATTAATAAACACACAATAAGATTGTTAATAGATGTATATTACAACTCCTTTGTCATAGTACATTAATAAACACACAATAAGATTGTTAATATATGTATATTACAACTCCTTTGTTATAGTACATTAATAAACACACAATAAGATTGTTAATAGATGTATATTACAACTCCTTTGTTATAGTACATTAATAAACACACAATAAGATTGTTAATGGATGTATATTACAACTCCTTTGTTATAGTACATTAATAAACACACAATAAGATTGTTAATAGATGTATATTACAACTCCTTTGTTATAGTACATTAATAAACACACAAGATTGTTATCAGATGTATATTACAACTCCTTTGTTATAGTACATTAATAAACACACCAATAAGCTTGTTAATATATGTATATTACAACTCCTTTGTTATAGTACATTAATAAACACACCAATAAGCTTGTTAATATATGCATATTACAACTCCTTTGTTATAGTACATTAATAAACACACAATAAGATTGTTAATATATGTATATTACAACTCCTTTGTCATAGTACATTAATAAACACACAATAAGATTGTTAATAGATGTATATTACAACTCCTTTGTTATAGTACATTAATAAACACACAATAAGATTGTTAATAGATGTATATTACAACTCCTTTGTTATAGTACATTAATAAACACACAATAAGATTGTTAATGGATGTATATTACAACTCCTTTGTTATAGTACATTAATAAACACACAATAAGATTGTTAATAGATGTATATTACAACTCCTTTGTTATAGTACATTAATAAACACACAAGATTGTTATCAGATGTATATTACAACTCCTTTGTTATAGTACATTAATAAACACACCAATAAGCTTGTTAATATATGCATATTACAACTCCTTTGTTATAGTACATTAATAAACACACAATAAGATTGTTAATAGATGTATATTACAACTCCTTTGTTATAGTACATTAATAAACACACAAGATTGTTATCAGATGCATATTACAACTCCTTTGTTATAGTACATTAATAAACACCCCAATAAGATTGTTAATAGATGTATATTACAACTCATTTGTTATAGTACATTAATAAACACCCCAATAAGATTATTAATATATGTATATTACAACTCATTTGTTATAGTACATTAATAAACACACAATAAGATTGTTATTATATGTATATTACAACTCCTTTGTTATAGTACATTAATAAACACCCCAATAAGATTGTTAATATATGTATATTACAACTCTTTTGTTATAGTACATTAATAAACACACCAATAAGATTGTTAATAACCAATAAAGCAATGAAAAACAAAACAAAACAAGTGTGGGCATTCATTATAATAAAATGTTTGTATTGCTTTATTTATTTATTTATTATTTAAATACCTAAATATAATAAATTAAGCAAAAAAAATGTGTGGGCAACTATTATAATAAAACATCTTTATTACTTTATTTTTTTATTTTATTTTATTTAAAAACATAAATACAAATTTATATATATATATATATATATATATATGTGTTTATATATATATATATATATATATATATATATATATATATATATATATATATATATATATATATATATACTACCGTTCAAAAGTTTGGGGTCACCCAAACAATTTAGTGGAATAGCCTTCATTTCTAAGAACAAGAATAGACTGTCGAGTTTCAGATGAAAGTTCTCTTTTTCTGGCCATTTTGAGTGTTTAATTGACCCCACAAATGTGATGCTCCAGAAACTCAATCTGCTCAAAGAAAGGTCTGTTTTGTAGCTTCTGAAACGAGCTGAACTGTTTTCAGATGTGTGAACATGATTGCACAAGGGTTTTCTAATCATCAATTAGCCTTCTGAGCCAATGAGCAAACACATTGTACCATTAGAACACTGGAGTGATAGTTGCTGGAAATGGGCCTCTATACACCTATGTAGATATTGCACCAAAAACCAGACATTTGCCGCTAGAATAGTCATTTACCACATTAGCAATGTATAGAGTGTATTTCTTTAAAGATGGATGGAAATAAAGAATATAAACGTTTCTTTGTTTGGTTTTTTTACCAAAAGATCAAAGACGAGGTGTGCAATTATCTCAGGAAACCCTCAAAAAAACAGTACTTGCTAACTGTCCAATTAGATCACTCTGGTGTGTTTCCTATATTGTCCAATATCTTGCTAATACAGTTCTATATGACATTACCCAGTACTGTAATACATGAACCAGCATCGTCGTCCCTAATTGATGACAATCTTTGGCAATGAAGGCTCATCTTACCTGTCTCCGGTCCACCACCACATGCTGGGCCTGAGGATGTCCTTCTCTTGGTTTATCAAACCAGTCCGTGTCCTCTCTTCGCAAGTGGTAGGCTAGACAACGACAAGCAGCGGTTAAAAGCAAGCGCACCCTTGATTAATAATACAAATAAAAAACAAATAAAAGAAAAACCTACTTCAAACAGTCAAGTGAGGGCAAAGCAGAGCTCAATTTTCCAATTAAGCTTTGGAAACAAAGTTTCCAATATGCATCACAAAGTCTGTCACACATCAATTTTGTGTAATTGAATGTATTTGTCCTTCTTCTACTTGGTGTTGGTACCACCATAACAACCAACAATAGGTAGTGTAGCATTGTAGATCTAAGTATTCATTAAAAACAAGTGCATTTGAAATATTTTTGGCCAGTGTAACATTAGACATAGTCTGAACAGTAACAATGTGTTTAAATTAGGGATGTAACAGTAAACGGTATAATGATAAACCGTGGTAAAATTCCTGACTGTTAGTAACACCGTTTAAATTTCTAATTACCAAAAAAAAACCGTCTTTTTTCAATGCATTTTAGGCAACGCTGCTTACTTCCTGAAAACTGAAGCGCCGCATCGTCGTTCGGCTCGAGAAAACATTGCAGCGACTACACGGACTTTGCTTTGAAAATGTTTTTTGTTTTTTTTAACATGCAGCTAGCGTCCTTCCGTCAGAGTTAGCATGCTGCAGGCAATGTGTCAGTAATGTTGCCACAACTTGTTTATAAAGTCTGTAGTTTGTTGACTGGGATGTTCACTCCTCCTTTAATTGAACTGCTAACTTTGTTAGTGTTCCAATAACATCAATACTAGCTCAAATGTTTTGTCGTCTCATCGAATTGAACGCTGGCTGAGTTGTCGGTGAGGCACAAAGATTGTGCGAGGTATCACTCTTGTTTATTTCCGTTGGCCATACTGTTGCACTGTGAAGTATATGGCTGTTGCTGAAGAACAAAGCTGGTTTATTTGACTTTATCTTCATTAGCCAAACTGCTTTGTGTTTTATATTGATATCAAAAAGTAAACACCATGTTTTTTTCATTCCACAAAGTAACAACTTTAATAACCATTCATGTGACATAGCGTTTTGTTAATGTTTTATGGTGTATAATTAATACCTATACTGCAAAATGATTCTCAAACTCTTAATGGATCTGTCAAAAGCAGTGAAGTTGTCACGTTGTGTAATTGGTCAATTAAAAACAAAATACAATGATTTGCAAATCCTTTTCAACTTATATTCAATTGAATAGACTGCGAACACAAGATATTTAACGTTCAAACTGGGAAACTTCATTTTTTTTGTGCAAATAATCATTAACTTAGAATTTTATGGCAGCAACACATTGCAAAAAAAGTTGTCACAGGGGCATGTTCACCACTGTGTTACATGGCCTTTCCTTTTAACAACACTCAGTAAACATTTGGGAACTGAGGAGACACATTTTTGAAGCTTCTCAGGTGGAATTCTTTCCCATTCTTGATTGATGTACAGCTTAAGTTGTTCAACAGTCCGGGGGTCTCCGTTGTGGTATTTTAGGCTTCATAATGCGCCACACATTTTCAATGGGAGACAGGTCTGGACTACAGGCAGGCCAGTCTAGTACCCGCACTCTTTTACTATGAATCCAGGCTGTTGTAACATGTGGCTTGGCATTGTCTTGCTGAAATAAGCAGGGGCGTCTATGATAACGTTGCTTGGATGGCAACATATGTTGCTCCAAAAGCTGTATGTACCTTTCAGCATTAATGGTGCCTTTACAGATGTGTAAGTTACCCATGTCTTGGGCACTAATACACCCCCATACCATCACACATGCTGGCTTTTACACTTTGCGCCTATAACAATCCGGATGGTTCTTTTCCTCTTTGGTCCGGAGGACACGACGTCCACAGTTTCCAAAAACAATTTGAAATGTGGACTCGTCAGACCACAGAACACTTTTCCACTTTGTATCAGTCCATCTTAGATGAGCTCAGGCCCAGCGAAGCCGACGGCGTTTCTGGGTGTTGTTGATAAACGGTTTTCGCCTTGCATAGGAGAGTTTTTACCTGCACTTACAGATGTAGCGACCAACTGTAGTTACTGACAGTGGGTTTCTGAAGTGTTCCTGAGCCCATGTGGTGATATCCTTTACACACTGATGTCGCTTGTTGATGCAGTACAGCCTGAGGGATGGAAGGTCACGGGCTTAGCTGCTTACGTGCAGTGATTTCTCCAGATTCTCTGAACCCTTTGATGATATTACGGAGCGTAGATGGTGAAATCGCTAAATTCCTTGCAATTGCACTTTGAGAAAGGTTTTTCTTAAACTGTTCAACAATTTGCTCACACATTTGTTGACAAAGTGGTGACCCTCGCCCCATCCTTGTTTGTGAATGACTGAGCATTTCATGGAATCTACTTTTATACCCAATCATGGCACCCACCTGTTCCCAATTTGCCTGTTCACCTGTGGGATGTTCCAAATAAGTGTTTGATGAGCATTCCTCAACTTTATCAGTATGTATTGCCACCTTTCCCAACTTCTTTGTCACGTGTTGCTGGCATCAAATTCTAAAGTTAATGATTATTTGAATTTTTTTTTTTTTTTATCAGTTTGAACATCAAATATGTTGTCTTTGTAGCATATTCAACTGAATATGGGTTGAAAATGATTTGCAAATCATTGTATTCCGTTTATATTTACATCCAACACAATTTCCCAACTCATATGGAAAAGGGGTTTGTACAAACGTTTGTAAAACACTGCATTTTAATCAAGTATTTTTTTGGCGTACCACTAGTGGTAGACGTACCACAGTTTGAGAATCCCTGGTATATACAAGACACTGAAGGGAAGATGTCTATGATCCCTCCATCAGTTTAACATCTCTTACATTGGAATCGATAAGATTTCGCAAATTCAAAGGATGTTTTTCAGCTTCGGGCAGAATACAAAATAAATCAAAATGACAAAATAACAAAATAAATAAAGTTTGCATTAAATTGAATGTAAAACATTACAGCTTTTTTTTTAGTAACATTCTAATGACACAGTTAAGTTCCGTACGGTTGATTTGTTTCAGACATGCTTAACATTAAAGAACATCGCTTGGCTACATTTGTACGACTAAACGTGACTGAAAAGGAGTCGGAAGAAGCATTGCTTATATTTCAGTGTTTCCCACACATTCATTTATTTGTGGCGGCCCGCCACGAAAGAATGACGTCCGCCACAAATAAAATAAAAAATAAAATAAAATAAAAATACTATTATTTTATTTTTTTTGTCCTGTCCAGCTTCTCAGGCAAATCATATAGTTGATGTAGATGCCCATTTAGGCGGTTTAGATTTACTTTACAAAAGAGAAGTGTAGGATACTTCTCTTGTTGCCTTATTTGTATTTGACCACTACTGTTTTCTGTTTATTTGTTACTGACTGTGGCAGGACACCTTTGCCTCTGTTTCACTTTATGTTGCTGGTAAATAATATGGTTGTAGTAGTAGGCTAAAGTTAAATTATTTAGTATGCACTAATTAAAGGGGCAGAGCTTTAAGAGACATTTTAGCTTTTATATTTTATAAGATATATTTTTTGTAAGAACCACAATTAATAAATATATTTCAGTGAATAACTTAATGTTCAAATCTGTATATAAATATGTACATAAAGTGTTGTAATTATATTGTAAAATGGATGGATGGATGGATGTTTAAAACAAAACTGTTATTATTAATTAGTAAGTACACATTTTTTGAGCCTTTTTAGAGAAAATCATATCATTGTAGTAAATTATGCAAATTACTCGATGATGTCATGGCGACCACGCCCATAGCCACGCCCCCACAAGTATCTTGGCAGTTTATGGGAAACACTGTATTTATGTGTTCAAATGTTCCTGAGTGAAGGTATTGAAGAAGAAACATCAATAAGCAAACATGAGTCAGGAGTGACACTAAATAACATGCATTGTGTTAGGAATGAAAGAAGAATAAAATGTTTGTTGTGGAGCACAGGTGTCAAACTCAAGGCCCGGGGGCCAGATGTGGCCCGCCACTTCATTTTATTTGGCCCTCAAAAGCCTGGAAATAATATGTGTCAATAAAGTACTTTTCTTACTAAATGTATTATTTCCTTCTATTTTGGGAGAAAAACAATATAATGTAATCGCAAATTATGTTAACTTAAAAATCGTCTAATTATGCAAAAATGCATTATCAAACATTCAAACAATTGTTTTAAATATAAATAAATACTAATAATTAGGGCTGTGAATCTTTGGGTGTCCCACGATTCGATTCAAAATCGACTTTTTTTTTCAATTCAACACGATTCTCGATTCAAAAACGATTTTTTTTTATTTATTTTTTATTAAAACAATACACAACAATACCATAACAATGCAATGCAATTTCAAAACCAAACCCGACCCAGCAACATTCAGAATAGCAATAAACAGAGCAATTGAGGACACAAGAACTGAAAAAATATTATCAACAACAGTATCAATATTAGTAACAATTTCAACATAGCAGTGATTAAAAATCCCTCATTGACATTATCATTACAAACATTAATAAAAATTTAAAAAAAACATTATTTTAAATGAACCAAAATATGATTTATTATATCATTGTGAAAATATTGGACACAATGTGTTGTCAAGTTTATGAGATGCGATGCAAGTGTAAGCCACTGTGACACTTTTGTTCTTTTTTTTTTTATAAATGTCTAATGATAATGTCAATGAACTGCTATGTTGAAATTGTAACTAATATTGATACTGTTGTTGATAATATTCATTTTTATTTTACTACTTTTGGTTTGTTCTGTGTCGTGTTTGTGTCTCCTCTCAATTGCTCTGTTTATTGCAGTTCTGAGTGTTGCTGGGTCGGGTTTGCTTTTGGAATTGGATTGCATTGTTATGGTATTGCTGTGTATTGTGTTGTTGGATTGATTAATTTAAAAAAAATTAATAAATAAATAAAAAATCGATTTAAAAAAAATGAGAATCGATTCCGAATCGCACAACGTGAGAATCGCGATTTTTTTTCCCACACCCCTACTAATAATAATGATTTCAAAGCAAGTTATCCTATCAAATTGGGCAATATAAAAGCAGCAATACATTTCATGGTAAAATTGTGAAATTTACTGTGGTTTTTACAGCAATTTTCTCAAAATGAAAAAAAAAAACATACATTTTTTTTTACCGTAATTAACTGTGGTGCCGTTTTGCCATTTACAGTAATACACCGAGAAATCTACAGTTGTTGATTTACGGTCAAAAAAACAACAACAAAAAAAACTAACAAACTGGCAGCACAGGTGACAAACTTTTACTGTAAAATTGCAGGGTTTTTTTAAATTTATAGTAAAAAAACAAATGTACGTTTTACAGTAAAATTCTGGCAATCGGGCTGCCTTTTTTTTTTTTAACCATAAAAACAGCAGTACTGTTTTTCCATTTACAGTAATATACACTACATTTTGAGGTGAAATTATTGCAACTTACCAAACTTTTTTTTTTTTACATTTTAGTTAAAAAAAATGTACTAATACAAAAATTCACTGTAAGAAGCGGGTCGGGTTTGGTTTTGGAATTGGATTGCATTGTTATGGTATTGCTGTGTATTGTTTTGTTGGATTGATTAATTAAAAAAATAAATAAATAATTAATAAATAAATAAAAAATCGATTTTTAAAAAAATGAGAATCGATTCTGAATCGCACAACGTGAGAATCGCGATTTTTTTCCCCACACCCCTACTAATAATAATGATTTCAAAGCAAGTTATCCTATCAAATTGGGCAATATAAAAGCAGCAATACATTTCATGGTAAAATTGTGAAATTTACTGTGGTTTTTACAGCAATTTTCTCAAAATGAAAAAAAAAACATACATTTTTTTAACCGTAATTAACTGTGGTGCCGTTTTGCCATTTACAGTAATACACCGAGAAATCTACAGTTGTTGATTTACGGTAAAAACAACAACAAAAAAAACTAACAAACTGGCAGCACAGGTGACAAACTTTTACTGTAAAATTGCAGGGTTTTTTTTATTTATAGTAAAAAAAACAAATGTACGTTTTACAGTAAAATTCTGGCAATCGGGCTGCCTTTTTTTTTTTTTTAACCATAAAAACAGCAGTACTGTTTTTCCATTTACAGTAATATACACTACATTTTGAGGTGAAATTATTGCAATTTACCAGAGGTGTGGACTCGAGTCACATGACTTGGACTCGAGTCAGACTCGAGTCATGAATTTGATGACTTTAGACTCGACTTGACAAAATGTAAAGAGACTTGCAACTCGACTTAGACTTTAACATCAATGACTTGTGACTTCACTTGGACTTGAGGCTTATGACTTGACATGACTTGCTACTTTCCCCAAAACCCAAACCATAAAAAGTTATTTGGGAGCGCTCCGTATCTTTCATTTTATACGTCTGTGTCTATCAGCGTGTGTGCTGCTTGTCAGCGTGTGTGCTGTCAGTACAACAGCCAATCAAATTAAATCTACGTTGTTTTCATCCCACAGCTCTCATCCAATCCAATTGCAGGACAACCACCGAACATGAGTCATCAAACAATGCGGCAGTCAGAAACAATTATGCCAAATTTGGTTTCGTTCGGGTATAAAAACTACGACTTGGTCAACAAAAAACGAATTGCCGTATGCAAATCACGCAGTTCGAATATTACAGACGGAGACGCAACAACTTCCAACTTCGTTCGACATTTGAAGTTGCACAAAGAAGGGTAAGTTTTGAATGTAAGATAACGTTTATTGGCTAAGTAACATGACTTTTATTTGCTGTGTAGTTAAATCAGTGAGGCTGTAAACTCACTGCTAACGTTATAACCATAGACATCTTATAAGGGTACGCAGCATTGAGCGCTACTGCCTACTGGCGCGGACGAGACGCGGAGCCGCCATCTTGGAGTGGTGATCCGCTCCACTCAGTGCAATTCATTTGGCAGGAGCAATGAACTGTCAGCAAATTTAATTAATCTTACCTCACAGAATACCACTGATTTTCACGCGTTTTTTTTGTCATACGTGTAGCTATGATAACGGACACATGTTTTGGCGTTTTTATTATTCATAGTTTGCTTAACAGTAATATAATATTCTTATACGCTATAAATGACCAGACGTCCGAGATCAAAACTGGGAATATAATCCCAGAGAAGGGGGAAAAAACGGTCAGCTATTTATAAATTGAAGAAACAATATGATTAGATTATATATACATGCGTATATCCTACATAAACAATGTATGAATACATTAGATATCTATATATTTTAGGGACCTATAGACTGTAACTCTGTTGCTGCAGCAGCAGAGAGTTTATTCTGTCTTGACACTTTGTATTGATATTTTGTATTACATTCTTCCCTTAAATGATAATGTTTACAGTGATTGTTTTATATCTATTTTTTATGTATGTCGCTTTGGATAAAAGCGTCTGCCAAATACTTAAACATATATAAACACCTGTAAGTCTTTATATCAGCTAAAACCACCAATCTGTTTCACTGGATTCAGAATAAAACCAAATGCTGTCTTACCCAACAATGTTAGTATTTGAATATTGTTACTTGAAGACTTATTCCTGGTTACAATTATACTGTTGAGAAAGTATTGTCTTATACTTTGCCTAAAATGAGAATGCATCATAATCAGTGGCGGCTGGTGAATTTTGTTTTAGGTGGGGGCTGAAAGTTTGTAAACCAAACCCCTGTAGGGGTGTCATCCTCCCCCAGAAGATTTCTTTGTGATTCTCACATACAAATATTGAAGATCTTTGCTCCTTCTCAACTTTGTGGTAACGTTATTTTCATAAAATACAACCAATAGTATGTTAATGTTTGTTTTTGCAAATGTGTTTATTCTGTAAAGGAATGAGTTAAATGTTTAAAATTGTTTAAACTATTAAAATGACTGGTTAATAGTGCTATTATGAATTGCAATGTCAGCACCATTTTTTTTCCTGCAATTTCAAATGCACTTGTTTTAATAAATAAATACAGCGTTTTAAAAGCATACACAATCTGTGTAAAAATATTAGTCTGTGGTTAAAAGGACTTGAAAGGACTCGAAACTCAAAATGCAGGACTTGGGACTTGACTTGAGACTTTCTAGTCTTGACTTTGGACTTGACTCGGGACTTGCCTGTCTTGACTCGGGACTTGACTCGAGACTTGAGGGCAAAGACTTGAGACTTACTTGTGACTTGCAAAGCAATGACTTGGTCCCACCTCTGCAATTTACCAAAAAATTTTTTTTTTACATTTTAGTTAAAAAAAAATTTACTAATACAAAAATTCACTGTAAGAAGCGGCCCTCTGGGGCCAAATATAACTGCGATGTGGCCCTCAGTGAAAACTACTTTAACACCTCTGGTGTGGAAGTATTTACGAAAAAGTGTATTTTTACATTTGAAACGTTATCCTGTAGTTTTGCAATGTAGTTTTTGACATTATGACGACGTCTTATCCTATTATTTCTGCAGCTATGGGCACTTCTCAGACTTAGAGGTGACACTCTTATCGAGCGTCGCTTCACAGCGGCAATGTCCACTTTGAAGAGCTTCATCGGGGGGAAAAAAAGGACTTGCGTTCCAATTCCGATGAAAACCACATGTCTTTGTGACAACACAAACAGGAACATGAGAGACCAGAAATGGAGCTGATTAGCTTGCAGGAACCACCGTGATGTGCAGCCATTCCCCAATGATGCATAGTCTGAGTCGGGGGCAGCAGATGTGCTTTTGTGATGGTTCATTCTCAAATTAATTGGATATGCCAGCAACTAAAGTCGTGCTAAATGGATGTTACTTTCCACCATTGAGATGCGGGTCATTCCAGAATGAATCCAGTCGGCATGTTAAGAGGAGCAACTCATAGAGAAGTGAATCATTCAGAAGAGTACCGTATTTTTCGGACCATAGGGCGCACCGGATTAAAAGGCGCACTGCCGATTCGGGTCTACTTTCATACAAAAGGCGCACCGGATTATAAGGCGCATTAAACGGGTCATATTATGATCTTGTGGTCTACAGTCATACTTGCCAACCCTCCCGATTTTTTCGGGAGACTCCCGAATTTCAGTGCCCCTCCCGAATTTCTCCCGATTTTCACCCGGACAACAATATTAAGGGCGTGCCGTGATGGCACTGCCTTTAGCGTCCTCTACAACCTGTCGACGCGTCCGCTTTTTCACCATACAAACAGCGTGCCGGCCCAGTCACATGATGTACGCGGCTTCCGCATACACACGAAAGTGACTGCATACTTGATCAACAGCCATACAGGTCACACTGAGAGCGGACGTATAAACAACTTTAACACTGTTGCAAATATGCACCACACTGTGAACCCACACCAAAACAAAAATGACAAACACATTTCGGGAGAACATCCTCACCGTAACACAACAAATACCCAGAATCCCTTGCATCCCTAACTCTTCCGGGCTACAATATAAACCCCTGCTACCACCAAACCCCGCCCCCTAATCTCCCGAATTTGAAGTTCTCAAGGTTGGCGAGTATGTCTACAGTCGTGGTTACAAGTGTACATACACTTGTAAAGAACATAATGTCATGGCTGTCTTGAGTTTACAATCATTTCTACAACTCTTATTTTTTTGTGATAGAGTGATTGGAGCACATACTTGTTGGTCACAAAAAAACATTCATGAAGTTTGCTTCTTTTATGAATTTATTATGGGTCTACTGACCAAATCTGCTGAAGAAACAAGTCTATGTCCGAAAACCAACACATTTAGCTGAACTGGTGGTAGTATTATGCTCTGGGCCTGTTTTGCTGCCAATGGAACTGGTGCTTTACAGAGAGTAAATTGGACAATGAAAAAGGAGGATTACCCCCAAATTCTTCAGGACAACCTAAAGTCATCAGCCCGGAGGTTGGGTCTTGGGCGCAGTTGGGTGTTCCAACAGGACAATGACCCCAAACACACCTTAAAAGTGGTAAAGGAATGGCTAAATCAGGCTAGAATGAAGGTTTTAGAATGGCTTTCCTAAAGTCCTGACTTAAACCTGTGGACAATGCTGAAGAAACAAGTCTAAGTCAGAAAAACAACAACTTTAGCTGAACTGCACCAATTTTGTCAAGAGGAGTGGTCACAAATTCAAGCAGAAGCTTGTGGATGGCTACCAAAGGCACCTTATTGCAGTGAAACTTTCCAAGGGACATGTAAGCAAATATTAACATTGCTGTACAGTTGTGCTCAAAAGTTTACATACCCTGGGAGAATTTATGATTTATTGGCCATTCTTCAGAGAATATGAATGATAACACAAAAAACTTTCTTCCACTCATGCTTAATGGATGTGTGAATCTATTTATTGTCAAACAACTGTTTTTGCTCGTTTTAAATCAAAATGACAAAAGAAAGTACCCAAATGACCCTGATCAAAAGTTTACATACTCCAGTGACTTTGATCTGATAACATGCACAAAAGTTGACACAAACAGGTTTGAATGGCTAATCAAGGTTCCAATCCTCACCTGTGACATGCTTGTTTGTAATTAATGTGTGTGTATAAAAGGTCAGTGAGTTTCTGGGCTTCTGACAGAGCATTGCATCTTTCATCCAGTGCTGCACACATGTTTCTGGATTCTGAGTCATGGGGAAGGCAAAATAATTGTCAAAGGATCTGCGAGAAAAGGTAATTGAACTGCATAAAACAGGAAAGGGGTATAAAAAATGATCCAAGGAATTGGGAATGCCAAACAATTTTCCTGGCAGTTGTGGCTGAAATCTTTGCTGGTCTACCTGAATCCCTCATTTTCCACTTCTTAACCAGCGTTTGAACACTGCTGATTGGCATTCTCAATTCCTTGGATATCTTTTTATACCCCTTTCCTGTTTTATGCAGTTCAATTACCTTTTCCCGCAGATCCTTTGACAATTATTTTGCCTTCCCCATGACTCAGAATCCAGAAACATCTGTGCAGCACTGGATGAAAGATGCAATGGTCTGTCAGAAGCCCAGAAACTCACTGACCTTTTATACACACACATTAATTACAAACAAACAGGTCACAGGTGAGGATTGGAACCTTGATTAGCCATTCAAACCTGTTTGTGTCAACTTTTGTGCATGTTATCAGATCAAAGTCACTGGGGTATGTAAACTTTTGATCAGGGTCATTTGGGTACTTTCTTTTGTCATTTTTTGGGGGGGGGGATCAAGGGCGATGGGCCAAATGCAGAGAATAATTTCGCCACACCTAGTGTGTGTGTGACAATCGTTGGTACTTTAACTTTTTTTTTAACTAATAGGTGCTATTTTGCGGTCCTTATGTACACACCATAATAATACTCGTATGTTTAATGCGCCGACAATCCATCAAGCGGTGCGGCTTCATAGCTTACCGAAAACATTTGACAGACAATGTTCCAGATTCTCAATGGAACATTTAAAGTTTTGGTGTTTGTTTACTGCCAACATATTGCAGTCTACACGTATCTCTTATGTGTGACTGCCATCTACTGGTCACACTTACCATTAGACCATGTATCAAATAAAATTGCTTTGAGGGCGGTAGGCACAACCAGAATCATGCCGTACATTAGGCGCACCGGGTTATAAGGCGCGCTGTCGATTTTTTATGAAAATAACAGGATTTTAAGTGCGCCTTATAGTCCGAAAAATACGGTAATGATATGGAGGCTACATTGGAGAATGCTGTCTCACCTTCTATATTCCAGTTTGGGCCTCCAGCTGGGGTACAAAATCGTATATATACGTTTTAAAAGAAATGTATATGTTTTGTTTCAAGAAATGCGTGCAGCAGCCTACAAGGTCAAGCTACAGGAACTAAGCTGAGAGCCGATATCTACTGGAGGGCCGGGGGGAGGGTATGTCAGCACATGCACTAAAAGCGGGGGTCGATGTACAGTATGATGCATGCTTGAAAGTCACAACTAGCTGCTCGACATTTAAGGAGAGGCACTATGAGAAATAGACAATTAAGGGAAAAGCTCATCCATCAATCAAGTGGGCCTAGGAGTTAGTTGACTAAGATACTCTACCGTGTCTGATACTTTCATGAAAGATTCTGGCTTCGTCTCTGTTCAACACCAGCATGGACTCACTGAGTCCTGTAATCAAGGCAGATTGACACGTGCAGGTGGGGTAATCACAAAAAAAAAAAAAAAAGCATCTTATCAGCTATAGAAAGATCCGTCAAAAACAGTCCCGAGCTCCATTCTAATGTGAGTGGGATGGGACTGGAGCCTTCGATCTAGAGACATGGTTTTTGAAAAGCGTACTTAATGTTAATCTGTGTTTCAGCTGAGCATGTTTGTGTGTGAGTCGCAGCTGCAGTACTGATAGAATGCTGCGTGGAATGGGAATGAGACCTCCCGAGAACATGCAGAAGGACCTTGACTTTATTAAGATGGAAACTCAAAACACAAGATTGCAAGTTAATACACACACACAAAAAAATCAACATGCACGGATGCAAAATCAAATGCAGATAACAAAAAGTACATCGAGACACTTAACCTGACAAAAAGTGACAATAGTATAAATTACTGCAAAAGTTGTGTTGAAAGATAACGTTAAAAAAGTCTGTGTGATAAATAGCATACCGTAATACTGATTTTTTTGTTGCAAAATAAAAAAGTGAACATTATTAACATATAATGTGGTTACAAATGCACTAATGCCTAAAGTTTTAAAAGTTTTATTTTTTGTAAAAAAAAAAAAAAAAAAGAAGATATAAATATATATAATGTATTCACTGCGAGACTTTTGACAAGAACAAGAAAGTTTGATGATATTACGCCTATACTTTATATACCTTTATATACATATATATATATATATATATATATATATATATATATATATATATATATATATATATATATATATATATATATATATATATATATATACCTATACTGGCTCACCTGCACTGGCTTCCTGTGCACTTAAGATGCAACTTCAAGGTTTTACTACTTACATATAAAATGCTACACGGTCTAGCTCCATCCTATCTTGCTGATTGTATAGTACCATATGTCCCGGCAAGAAATCTGTGTTCAAAGAACTCCAGCTTATTAGTGATTCCCAGAGCCCAAAAAAAGTCTGCGGGCTATAGAGCGTTTTCTATTCGGGCTCCAGTACTCTGGAATGCCCTCCCGGTAACAGTTAGAGATGCTACCTCAGTAGAAGCATTTAAGTCCCATCTTAAAACTCATTTGTATACTCTAGCCTTTAAAAAGACCCCCTTTTAGACCAGTTGATCTGCCGTTTCTTTTCTGCTCTGCCCCCCTCTCCCTAGTGGAGGGGGGGGGGGGGGCACAGGTTCGGTGGCCAGGGATGAAGCGCTGGCTGTCCAAAGTCGGGACCGGGGGTGGACCGCTTGTCTGTGCATCGGTTGGGGACGTCTCTGCGCTGCTGACCTGTCTCCGCTCGGGATGGTCTCCTACTGGCCCCACTATGGACTGGACTCTCACTATTATGTTAGATCCACTATGGACTGGACTCTCACAATATTATGCTAGATCCACTCGACGTCCATTGCACCGGTCGCCCACATCTGCGGTCCCCTCCAAGGTTTCTCATTGTCCCATTGGGTTGAGTTTTTCCTTGCCCTGATGTGGGATCTGAGCCGAGGATGTCGTTGTGGCTTGTGCAGCCCTTTGAGACACTCGTGATTTAGGGCTATATAAGTAAACACTGATTGATGATTGTAGTTTGGCTGCATTGTTCGAAAGACAAAGCAAACTTGCTAATAATAAACCATTTTTCTACTGCTTGGTTGCCAAATATTGACACAAACATTACTGACTATTCCTTTCAAAAGAACACAAATGAATCAAGTATACATAACATGTATTTGTGGAAAAAGTAAAGCAATGTAAAAATAAAATGACAATGCATGCACTTGAAATGACAAAATAAATATGTGCCGTACATAAACTCAAGCTATGAGTTGTATGTATTGCTAAGTGGAAACATTAAAAAATGCATGCACAAGTCCACGGAGATATTTAACAGGAAAGAGGAAAATACAGCAGCCATCGACAATTGTTTGGAGTACTGATGATTGAAGAGCACACGACCAGGAATATCACTCAGCAGTAGCATGCATGACAAGCAAGTCCACACAGTAGAGTTCTTGCAATTGTCCCAGGTTCCATTTACCTTCACTGTCCGACATGGCACCTTGTAAGTCATCCATGATGAATGCGATATCTCGATCGTAGCCACGAGTCCGAGATTCTTCCCTCATATGTTGCTGAACCTCCGGCAGAGAATGGCTAGATCCAAATTGGTCCCTGGAGTCGGCAGAGATTGGAGGAAGTGGTCCCGCTGAAGCCCTGGCCATACCCATAGGCTGCCCCACAGGGCTCAGAGGGCTCTCCTCTTCGGAGTTTTGAGCCACTATGGGAATACGGCCCCGACTTTGGCTGATAGGCAAACTGGTGGGCTTTGCTCTGGCCACACCGGGGGCAAATGCTGCATCCAACACATCCCCCTCTGTTTTGAGTCTGAGTGAGGAGCTGGAAAGATCCCGTTTGATCGATAGATCCAAGCCATAGACAGAGGAGGGCCGGGAAGATGGACGAGATGAAGGTCTGGAGCGGCTGCCGCTCGGATAGGTGCCGTCATCTTGGACAGTGGCCCTAATAGTGGACCCAAGTCCAAGAGACTGCCCAAGAGAACCAGCAAGATTAGCCCCCAGGGAGGAGCCCAAGTATTTCTGTTGCTCTGATAAGTTCTTCCGGAGGCCAAATGTGATCTCATCCTGAAGCAATCTTGCTCTAGCAGCCAGATTGGTCACAGAAGAAGCTCCAGATCCGATGTAGCTACCAAAGTCTGGTTCAAAATCCCTACTCTCCTGAATTGGGGAGAATTTAGTTATGGCTTTTGGGTCAATCAAAGCCTTTTTGTTCTTTATCTGTTTCTGGTAAAGCACAGCAGCCGGGAGCTGTTTTGCAGCCTGTTTTTCCAGAGTGAGCCTTCCAATGCTATACTTTTCACTTTTTGGGAAGTGGCGAAAGTTGCTGTCACTGGGAAGATACTGGGGAAGGCCCAAGCCCGATAAATGCTCTAGTCCCTCAGTTCCTCGCCTGAACTCCTGCTTGATCTGTTGCTTCAGTAGTTTTAACTCATAAGGTTCCTCCATAGTGTCATCTTCTCCTTTACCATAACCTTGAAGTTGTGACGGTCCTAAAAAATCTGCTACCTAAAGGGAAAAAAAGTATCTTAATTAAAATAATGTCAAACTGAAAAGAACCTAAGTATACATAAAATTGATTATTAAGAAAATATAGGTGGGTGTACCTCTGTGCGTCTGACTTCTGCTGCCCTAAGTAGTCTGTCTGCCTTAGACAACTCCTTATCAGGGATTGTAAATCCTGAACCCAAGCCAGTGGTACCCAACCCTGTGGAGGCTTTGGTGAGTTCCCCAATGTCCTCAATCAGCACATAGTTTCTGGCATTATGGTGGTCAATGTCAGCATAGAAGGAATCTGCAGATATGCTTGACATCGGACTAGAGGCCATGCTCCTTTCCTCCAGCCCAAGCCTTAAGTCCAAGCTGCCATACTTGCCTCCAAGATGAGCCACCCCATAGCCACTCTCTGAGGAGGTTGGCACTATGATTAAAGGTTGGTTACGCATGACCTCATAGTTACTGGAGATTTTAGGCTCTAGATCAGACAGGTTGTTTTGACGCTGCTTTCCTTGTTGCAAGAGCAGAGCATGTTGGTAGCTGCTAGGCTGATCCTGACCATGCGAAAGTGATAAGGTTGAGTAAGGTGACACCTGTTGGTGGTAAACAGACTGCTGCTCATATAGATTATGTTGACTGTAATGGCTGGTGGTTTGAGTCTGGGGAACATACTGGCCGTAATGGGAGTAGGGGCTTGTTAGCGTGTTGTACTGGGAATCCGCTTCAGTCTGTGGGGGAATGAATTGATCAAACTCAGATTGGGGCGCTGTCCGCGGCCTCTCCAGGCGATCACTCCGGTCATCTCTAATGTTGCTAACCTCGCTGTCTGACATGTAATCTCTTTCTTCTGCCACCCCCTGGAGATAGGCCCTCTCCCTCTTCTCTCGCTCTTTCAGTAAGGCATCCTTTCGGCGATTGATACCCATCTCCAGGTACCTACGGGGATGAAGACATACTCAGTCAAATGTCTTTTAAGGTTTTAAATAAAAACGGGTTTCTCACACCATAATACCTTTCACCATGTGTGAGTTTGGAGTGGTCTCACTGAGGGGTGTCAAGGCAGCCTTTTAGCCCATAAGCTATCAAGATAAGTGTGGGCATCATGCAGATGGATTAGGGAGGATGATTCCAAAACAGGGACGAAAGCAATGGTATTAAATCAATTTAATGGCGGTGATTGTTTATTCAAATATGGCACACAAAATAATTTCCGAACTTATGTTTAATGCTAAATTTGCAGCATCTCACCGTAGTTTTGCGTCAATTTCCTTTTCCTCCTCGTCGAGTTCAGCCTGTTTCTTGCGTAGTTTTGAAGATTCCCTCTCTACCAGATCAAGCTCTTTGTCAATATCCTGCAGGATCTTCGCCCGAGCCATTGTAGTACTGCGGGCAAGACGGCGACGGGCAGAGTTGGTGCTGTAGCCTGACCGTCCCATTAACGAGTCATCCTCAGGAGGTGGATCTGGTAGCGTACGCTTCACCTTCTTGCCTGTTCCAGAGGGACAGCCTCGCCCCTATAACACATGGTCAACAAAAAGTTAAATCAGGATTTGAAACACAACCTACAATTAAATATTAACTGTATAACTTACAGAATAACTGTCTGCGTAGTATCCACTCATCCTGTTTTCTGTAGTGGGGCTCAAAGATTTAGGATCAGACATATACTTCTGGCCAGGCTTCAATCGAGGGCCTGAGTAAAACCTTGTTGGGTCCGCAGTCAGCATTTTCTGCCCTCCAAGTGATTTATCAGGCGATAAGGGGGACACTGAAGTAAAGAAACTTCTAGATCTAGCCGAAGCATCAGTCGGTATGTGAGTCCCGTAACCCATTTCGTTGGGTGCGGGTCTTCTATCTGAATCTGTCTGACAGCTCAGACTACCACCTCGCTGAGAATTTTCAGGAGCTGAGATGTGTTTGATTATTTCCACCTTGGTGTCCATCTGGACGTTGGGTCGTTTGATGGTTCCAGAGTGGTCAGTCTGAACAGATATCTCAGCGACTGTCTGGATAGCAATGCTAGAGACCTTAGAACTATGTTTTCCTTCACTGCTGTGCTTGCGAGACCGTCGGCGAGCTTTTGTGGGAGCATCCCATTCATCTTGGTCTTCATCGTCAGACTGAGCCGAGCTATCAATGTTTCTCTTATTTTTCTTCCTTCTTCCGATGTGCTGCTTTTCTGTTGAGTCTTCATCATCAGTCTGCACTCCACTGTCAATTATCTTTTTACCTGTGTCCTGACCATCTTGAATCTTTTTTGTTATGTTACGCTGGTCCTGACTTTCCTGTAACTGTGTACTAATAAATGGACCTGTAGATTCATCTTTGACAGGCCAGTACTGTCCACTGTCACCAACTCCTGCATATTTTGCCTCAAGGAGGTTTGACGTAGAACCTGTGTTACCATAGTGTTCATCTAACTGCCGCTGTAGTTGAAGCTGAAGTTGCTGAATTTGCTGCAACTGCTCTTTCTGCTGGGCATACGTTTCCTGTTGGGCTATTATATGAGCATGGTGTTCTTCCTCTTGCTGCAGTAGAAGCTGTTGTTTCAGAGCTTGGAGCTCTTCCAGTTCTTGTTGCACCATTATCTGCTCTTGTTCACGATAACGCTGGATCTCTTGTCTCTCCCACTCTAACTCCTCTGCAAGACACAACTGTTTAAGCTTTTCCAGCTCTAGAAACTCCCTCTCCATCTGATACTGTGCCATTTTGGTACTGTCTAAGCCAGGGAATATTGGAGACAAAGCTAATGCATCCAAAGAAGCAGCTAATGCTTCCAGGGTGGTATCTGAATACATTTCGGGAAAGCCTGTTATGATGTCAACCAATGCTGTAGGTAGAATCTCCTTTGGTAGACCTGTGTCATAAGGAATTACTTGCCCCTGGTGTGTGTTAGGTACAAAATCATATTGTTGGGGCACAGATTGATTCTGGATTGTTGATGCAGGCACTAAGGTAGTGCTAAAAATGGAGCCAGGTTGTGTGGTTATTGCATATGTTGATGGAACTGGGGCAGTAACAGAGGAGTAAACTATTCCATCTGAAGTTTTTAGGGCACTATTTACACCAAAACCAGCAAGAGCATCCTGGGAAGATGGAGAGGCAGTCATCCCAGGGAATGTTGTGGTAGCTTTGCTCGTGTAGTTAAGAGCTTTACCTGCCATGACAAGTAAATTGTATAGTTTTTACTAAATATGCTACACACATTTTTTCATTATAATTAATTTTTAATTATGTCCATGCACATGCATATTTGCCTAGCATGTTGCAAAACCAAAATATTGAGGGAGCACACGGAGGCACACACATGCATCTGTTTAAAGACAAAAAAAAAAAAAAAAGTTAATAAAATAACAAAACCAAAAGTACAACAGCATGCAAAATAAGAAACAGTTTGTGATACAAGTACACAAAGCCAATTAATCTAATATTTGATCATGCAGCAGGACTATAATTGTACTTACCAGCAGAGAGTTTGGTGGCAGTGAGGTCTATAGCTCCATCTCTAGATCCATTGAGGTAGTCATATTCCTTATTGGGATCATAGGGAAAGAGTCCTACCTCCCTGAGGCTGGCCTTCGATATTGATGCCTTTTCACCATTGATCCCTTTAATACCATACTGTCCAGCACTATTTTGCTGATCATCTTTGAAGTCTAAACGGTTGTCGGGCTGAGTTGTGACAGGGGGTTGTGTTCTGCAGCTCCCGGTAAATGGTAATTTGTATAATACATCACAGCATACACTCCTTCTACCAGCAGTAAGATCAACTGGTATCCCATCATCCTCGACAACAGTGGTTATTACTTCAGGACTTTTTCCAGATAAAGCTACCATCGCTCTCACTGGCCTGTAATTGGACAGATCCACGGCCCCTGTTGCTTCCAAAGACAGGACAGAGGCCCCACTCTTAATGTCTAGTGCAGAAGTCATGGGTGTGCCTCCTCTGGCCAATGATCCAAACGAAAGGTTAATTGGTATGTCTTGCTCTGTAGATGCTACAGCTGTGGCTACAGGCAGAGTGCTTACAGGTTTGTAGACAATCTGCGCCAGTGGTTCAAATGCTTTGTACGTGGTGAGAGGAAGTGGCAATGATGTAACAGGCCCTTGCAAGTCAAGAGGTTTCTCTGCTGGAGGGTTGCTGTATGAAGCAATGGTGGCTGTGCATGTGACTATTGTGATGCTATCAGTTACCACAGACAGTGTAGTCACTGGGATAACATCAGCGCTAAGATTTACAATTTCAGGTTGTACTGCTGTAATTTGACGAGCAGTGTCATTGGATGACTGTCTAAACAACTCAGTCGGAGTCAGGTCCATGCCTTGGTTAGTCATTTTCATGCCAGCCTTCATGGTCCGTAGATCCATAACATCCCCAGGATATATAATCCTACCATTTAGTTTAGGTTGAGCTTGGTATTCACTTTCATCAGGTTTTATGGGTGGAGTATGCTGTGGAAGTCTTTCATGGACGACAGACACAGTAGTCCTCTGGACCTCAGTGGTGACTACCTGAGTCACTAAGCTTGGCAATATTTCAGCAGGCTGGCCTGTAGTAGAAACTGAAGAGTACTTGTGACTCATACTCGAGACAACTTTCTCTCGTCCCCGGATCTCTTGGCTTTCAATCGACTCTTGTTGAATTTTGGTGATGGTGACTGGAGCAACAGGTGTCCCAGTTGGTATGTCCTGGACAGCGGGTATTGAGGTTCTCCTTGTGTATGCCTCAGTAGTTATTATTTCAAAGGGACGATCATATTCTGATGAATATGTTATTAGCTGTGGTTGTTCGATTGAAGGATATGAACTTTTTCTATAGGTATCATACACATTGACAGGGATGTCTTTTTCAGCTGGCATGTTTATTACCAATGGTTGTTGTATGGTTAAAGATTGCCTTCTTGCAGCGGCAGCAACATTTTCATTGTTGACATCCTGGCCAGGCATTTCATAATCAGTAGGAAAGGTAAATATTTCACTTGTGCTGTATGGTTGATTTCCTGTGGATGATATAGATGTTCGCCTTTCCCTTGAAGGTTGTTCGGCTGGAATAACCGTATAGGACAATGAAGCCACTACCTGAGGCTGTATCAATGATGACATTGGTTCTTGTCTTGGAGGAGCCCCCTTTGTTATAGTCGGTGTAGGCTTCGGCTGTAATGCAATAACTTCAAGTGGAGGTGTTAAACATGGCATGGTGGTTGATGGAATAGTTACGTAGACATGAGGCATATAAGTGATAGAAGGCTCCTCTGGTTGTGGTGTTCGATGTTGCACCTCCATTATTACAGGTGAGAAAATGTCTTCAGCATTTGGAGCTATCTTCTCCATTGTTAACTGAGTCATGTGTGTGGGAGCTGTGGCAATGTTATGATAGACATGGGGTGATGTTTGTACATCTGGTATTGTAACAACATAATCATATTGTGAGTCTCTCTCTGCTACAAGTGCCCTCACTTCGCCTGCAGAATATGGATGCTGTGCAGGTATTTGCTGCATAGTTTGTTGAAGTGACTGGAATTCACTAGTAAATGTCAAATGTGAGTCAGCCATTTGTATAAGTCCCGTCGGTTGTTGCTGACTCACTGCAATAGTTGAGCTTGGAACTGTATCAGTGAAGATGGTTTCACCTGCCTTTTCTGGTTGTTTTTCTATTTCAGTTGTGTACATAATAACTGTACAATCTCGGGGTATTTGTACATCAGAAGGTACCCCAGGCTCTAGTGGAATAACAATATTTTGTGTCAGGGGCTGACTTGGCAGTGTTTGAATTTGGGCTGAGACTTGTTCTTCAGCTGAAATCTCTTGTGGAAGTTCCACACCCTCTGAGACAATTTTTGGACGTTGAGTGACTGATGTTTCAGGATGTGGTCCTGCAGTGACTTCACTCCTTATTTCTGAGGTCTTCGTTGTGTTTTGTTGCATTGGTATAGATGGTGGCAAGGGCTGATAGACTGTGTGTTGCTGCTTCAGTATGACAGGTATGTATGGCTTCTTTATTGGGTCCGGTACATTATGGACCTGAATTATTGTTTCCTGATCAGAATCTCTACCAGCCTGCTCTTCAGAAACCACTGTCACTTGTTTTAATGGAGCAGTTGATGCTAAGGGTATAGGGGGAGGATGCCTAACAATGGGGACGGAAGCTCTCCGAACTGTGGCCTGTGCTGAAAATGTTTCACCAAGGGATTTCTGCTCTAAAGGCGTTGTTCGTACTCCTGGTCCTTTGGTAGATGGGATGGAGCCTCGTCTTATTGGTGCCTGGACTGTTATTACTTCTGTTGGTGAGCCAGGCTCAGATGGAAGCGTTATCACCACATATGTTTTCAAACATTTGCCATGTCTTGGAGATAGAGGTGACTTGGGAGATGTTGCCCCTGACTTACTCTCCACAGGTCTCGTCAAGGTAAGCGAAAGGGCATTTGGAGGTTCTTTGGTCCGAGGCAGTGTTGCAGCTTTTTGTGTAACATAAGGTGGTTTGACACTTTCTCCTGGTTTGTGACTGAAAACCAGTCCAGCTGGAATAATTACAGGCTTAGGTGGTATTGGTGGAGGGGCCTTTGGCGAAGGACTAGAGCCAGTTATTGTTACAGAAAACTGTTCCACTGCTGTGGGAATTGGTGGTTTTGGATATACAGTAGGCTTCGGTAAAGTGGAAGGACGTGGTGTATGTGTAACTGATGGAATTGAAACTAATGGCGCTACTGCCACTGTAGTGGAAGGGAATGCTGTACCTGCATTGGATGTATCTGACACAGCTGTCTTAGATGGGGTGATACTGGTAATAACGGGCTGCATACTTGGTACCTGAGACACGGTTGAAGAGATAGTGCTACTTTGTTGAGTGTGGCTAAGCCGAGACAAGTTTTCCATACTCGGCACAATGATGACCACATGCCCTGGTCTTGTTGGGGTCACAACTTGAGGTACAGCAACATCATCTGGTTTCATCTCCTCCATTCTTGGCTGTATATCAACAACTACGGACTGCATTGCCTGGACAACAACTGGGGTTCCTGTAGGGATTGTGGTCGCCATAGTTGTGGAGACATACTGAGCCTCACTTGTAGGTAGACGCTCCTTGCCAAGCTCGGGTAATGAAACTGAAGTAGATCTCGGGGGAGGAGGCGGTGGGACTTTCTTTTTGACTATAGTAGTTGAAGGAATAGATACAGGAATCACAGCAGGTTGAACAGGGACTTTGTTTACCACATTTGTTTTGGCCTGGGCCAAGGCTGTTGTTATTGCTGAGCCTTGAATAGGTGTTGGTGAGGAGATTTGAGACGCAGTTGAAACCAGGTCAGGCATCTGGACAATTACTGGTTCATGGTGTGATACTGCACCTACAGGAGCAGTAGCTACATTATCTAAGGATTGACTATAGACTTGAATTTTTCTGGTACCGCATGATTCACTAAATTGAACTGGAGGCTTAGCTGTGACAATAACAGGTTCTGGACTTGGCGTGGACACCCCTAGCACAGATGCGTCAATTGGCATTTGAGACGGAGATGAAACCAAGTCTGGCATTTCAACAACTGGTGAAGTCTCCACTGGGACTTGAATTGGGACCTTGGGAATAGAGGTTTGGACCAATTCTGCTGTTTCACCTTTAAAAGGGTCAGACACCACATCAGGTATAGTTACTACAACTGCAGAGCTTTCTTTAAAAGTCCCACTTTTAGTGGGCAACAATGGTGAGCCCTCTCGGGAGGATTGAGTGACAAAGGAACGAGTAGGTGTAGAAAGAGGAGTTGAATCTGACGACAGAGGAGTTTGAGCTTGAAAGGAGGGTGAAGATGTAGCATTAGAAGCCATGCTAGAATCTGGGGTCGCTGGTGAAGTTGGTGGGGACAGTGGCGATAAAGGAGAAGGTGTAGTGGTTAGTTCTGGAGCTGATATTGGAGTTGGAATAGGTTTTGGTTCTGGGATTTCACAGACCACGGAAATCTGTTCTATTTCAGTTGTGTCAGACAAAGGTGGGCTTATGGATTGATCATCTTTGGTTTCAGAATCATCACTTGGGGTAATGTCAGAAGAAATCCCAACACCATACTCTTCTGCAAGACTGTCATCCTCTTCTTCCCCTGATGAACACTGTGTAATCTTGAGGTCAGGTATGGGGAAAAGTGCCTTTCTAAGTGCAGGATCTAGTGGAATCATGGGCCGAACAAAACCTATAGAACCAGAAGGTGTGGCTGGAATAATAGTCACCTCAGGCCGCTTTGGGGGTTCTGAAGGGCGTGGTGGGGCTGGTCGTTTTCTTTTCTTGACTGGCAGCTCACTAGAATTGTCAAACCCAATAGGAGGCTCACTTTCTTCAATGTGGGATATCGCTTCTGTGGGTATGACTACAACACAAGTCTCAGCATGTAAAGATGGTATAGATTCCATGGCATTCTGGGCCTGTTGAAACTCTTGCTCTATCATCATCAATTCCCTCTTCTTTTCCATCATCTCTTCATAAACCTCCTCCGGAGACCTGAGTTTCTTTAAAGGTTCAGGACTGTAGTCCTCTTTGGGTTCAGTGTCGGCATAATCACACATTAAAATATCTGGCTCCTCAACCAAGGATTCATAGAGATAGTCCTCTATTGACATTCCTCCATAAAGTGGCTCAACATCAGGAGGACTATCGCCTGGAATTGCTTTGGCCTTCTGGATCATTTGCTCATATGCTTCTTCTGCACTCTTTAATAATGTTGAAACAGGCTCATTTTCTTCGACTGGGGTAAACGGTATCACTGTTGGAGAAGGTTTGCGCCCTCTCTGTACGGCTTGGCTTACTTCTGGTTCTGATTCGACACTGGCCCAGTACTCAGAGCCAGATGTTTTACTAATGTCATCCTTTACAATGACTTGTCTTATATCCTCTACTGAGGAAGCACTTTCACTGGCAGACAAGAGCTCATGCACACTTAGTTCATTCTTTTCTTTCCGAGATTTCTCGTCCTCAGAGGAGTCTTCAATTGTGGGTAGTGGCTGGGTTGCGTGTCTGTGTTTACCTTTGCGATACTGTCTGTCCCCACTAATTATTTTGTGACTTGGACTGCTATCACTGTCCTCCTCCAGGGATGATGCAGATGTCGGTGATGACCCTGGAGTAAAGCTAGATGCTTGAAGACTGGACGAACCCTTTGAAAGGGATTCAGTGATACTCTCTACCTCTTCATCAGTGCTTTGTATTTGTTTGATGACTGGAACAGCTTTCTTAAAAGTTGTACTTGGAAATGCTTCAGAAGCTCCAGTACTAGTCATGAGAGGGAATTTTCTCCATGCAAGGGGTCCTTCATTATCTGTACCTCCTTCACTAGAGAGTGATTTAAATTTCATTGAGGAATTATCAAGCACAGCCTTCCTAACGACTTCTTCATTGGACAATGTTTTTTCTTTCTCATCCTCGGATAGAGACATTTCCTCTTCATCGCCCATACCCATTATCTGACTGCGGATAAAGTCTTCATCTTCTATTGACGAGTCAGCACTTTCAGTTTTGATCTCCTCACTGATAGATGTCACATCAGTCACTTTGAGCCTCCTCCTCTGAACCTCTGGTGATGGTGAAAGTGTGAAGTCACTCCCACTGCTCTCTTCCATTGCTTGGAAACTAAGGCGCCTTTTTCCACTTTCTACCGTCTCTTTTATTTGCAGTGTTTGTCCTTCTTCTACAGTATTTTTAATTCTACTGCATACCACCTGATCCTCTTTTGGTTTATCTGAAAACGGTAAAATCTGAGGTTGAGCATCATTTTCTGCCTCCAATCTTGCCGTAGTAGCTGTCTCGGATACAACTATGTGCTCCAATTCAACTGTTCCACCAGCAAGGAAATATGTTTCATTTGTCATTTTATCTGGCTCCTTTGTAGATTCTGGTTGTGGCTCTAGGGCGAGAATGGCATCAGCTATTTGTTCCACTACTTGATTACTGCCAGTAAGAGGCTCATGTGACTGTTCCTGAACTTCAGCCTTCTTAGCAGATGTTTCAGGCTTGCTCAGTTGGATTTGGTCTTCAAGATTTGTTGTCTTGACTTCAACCTTCTTTGTTGGAGGTTGCTTCGTTTTGTCTTCTAGAGCAATTCCAACAGTAGACAATTCAAATATGGCTTTTGAGGGCTCAGTTTTCTCAACGGATTTGGGAATTTCTTTCACACTTTGTTCCTTCTTCTCTAAATTTGTTATTTCCACTCCTACATCTGTTTTGGACAATTTAAGTTGAGGAGCCACTAGTGGTTTAATTGGTTCTGCTGTGGATTCAAATAATTGCTGTTTTTCTTTGATGACAGTTGACACCTCCACTGTTTTTGGTTCAATTTCCACTTTTGTGAAAGATGTTGCAGCTGGGTTTTCTGTTATGATGCATGTCTTTGTTGTAGGTCTTGTTGTTTCTGTTGGTTGTTTTGTAACTTCAGCTGATGGCTCAGCCTTTGCAGGTGCAGATTTTGACTCCGTCTTTTTGGTTGTAAGTATACGTGATGTTTCTGGCGGAGCTGAGACTGGGGAAGCCTGAGGGACTTTTCCTGAGTCTTCTAGTTGTCCGGCCAAAGCCTTTTGTGTGTGGCAGTTTAGACACAACCATTCCTTCTGCAATACAACAAAACACACCATGATTATCAAATACATTGCTCAAGTATTAGAAAAGCATCAAAATGGTGCAAACAATTGTTTTCTCAGATGGTCAGATAAAGTCAGGGATAATACTATTTTCTACTCAGGTGAAGATCATTATTATACAGTATGCTCTGGTTATCTAAGCACAACGTCTTACAGTCTTTTGCTACTTTTTGTGGCCTTGTGGTGTCCACCCTGAGATGGGTAGGTCGTGAGTTAAAACCCCGGCTGAGTCCTACTAAAGACTATAAAAATGGGAGCCATTACCTCCCTGCTTGGCACTCAGCATCAAGGGTTGGAATTGGGGGTTAAATCACCAAAAATGATTCCCGGGTACGGCCACCGCTGCTGCTCACTGTTCCCCTCACATCCCATGGGGTGATCAAGGGTGATGGGTAAAATGCAGAGAGTAATTTTGCCACACCTAGTGTGTGTGTGACAATCATGGGTACTTTAACTTTATTTTCATTATGTATTTATATCAGGTCTTACTCATAATTTGACAAGGGGATTAATATTGTTTGTCTCAATTATATATTAACAATACAATTAATTGTACAGGCCAGCAGATAATAAAACAAATTGTCCATTTTTATATTTTTTCAGTTGATCAAATCTGGCAAAATGTCATATAGAACTACACTAAAATTGAACACCACAGTTAAATACATCATTCAGTTTGCCTTCCTATTATGATAGCTAATCACTACAGATTATACTCCACACGAGAATCTGACAAATCATGACAATCCTATCCAGATAAATACTCTGACAGGTTGGCATTTCCTCACTTTCTGATTAAGCGTGATAACAACCATGCAACCGGAAATGGCACATACATAGGAAAGTGTCTGACTACTCGGACACCCCCACCCGGAGAGTGAACAACAGACCCACCAACAGGCACATATTTTAACCCCTAAACACGCCTTGCCTCTCTTTAGCCTCACGTCCCGCCGCTCTCGACACAGAGGCCACACCCTACAGTCTGTGAACATTGCTCCAAAGTACAGATTTTGTGTTGATTTATTGTGCATACATAAGTAAACATTGACATGTGCAAAGGCAGTAATAAATGATAAAACAAGGCGGCAGCCAAAGAAGGACTTCCCCGTTAATCTTTATCACACAGGAAAAACCCTCAAGGGGAACAGCTGGTTTTACTACTTCCGGCGCTGACGTAAAACAACCATGTGACTCGCGCCTCATATGTAACCATAGGATGGACAAATATACTACAGTACTAAGACTAGTGTGACCATAAAAAGTTAGCTCCTACAGCAGGGGAGCCCAAAGTGCGTCACAGGGGCCGTCGGTGGCCCGTGACTCGTTTGTCATTGGCCCCTAGCACATTACAAAAAAACAAAACACAAACACCAGCAAAAATTGGAAAACAGCAAGAAGCACAGTGACAAAAAGCCAGCCAATAATAACTATGAAAAATATATATCAAATAAAATAATTTAGATATATAAATATATATATATATATATATATATATATATATATATATATATATATATATATATATATATATATATATATATATATATATATATATAATATAAATCTGGCAAAATGTCATATAGAACTACACTAAAATTGAACACCACAGTTAAATACATCATTCAGTTTGCCTTCCTATTATGATAAATATGTATATATATATAAATATATATATATATATATATATATATATATATATATATATATATATATATATATATATATATATATATATATATATATATATATATATATATATATATATATATACACTACCGTTCAAAAGTTTGGGGTCACATTGAAATGTCCTTATTTTTGAAGGAAAAGCACTGTACTTTTCAATGAAGATAACTTTAAACTAGGCTTAACTTTAAAGAAATACACTCTATACATTGCTAATGTGGTAAATGACTATTCTAGCTGCAAATGTCTGGTTTTTGGTGCAATATCTACATAGGTGTATAGAGGCCCATTTCCAGCAACTATCACTCCAGTGTTCTAATGGTACAATGTGTTTGCTCATTGGCTCAGAAGGCTAATTGATGATTAGAAAACCCTTGTGCAATCATGTTCACACATTTGAAAACAGTTTAGCTCGTCACTGAAGCTACAAAACTGACCTTCCTTTGAGCAGATTGAGTTTCTGGAGCATCACATTTGTGGGGTCAATTAAACACTCAAAATGGCCAGAAAAAGAGAACTTTCATCTGAAACTCGACAGTCTATTCTTGTTCTGAAGGCTATTCCACAAAATTCTTTGGGTGACCCCAAACTTTTGAACGGTAGTGTATATATATATATATATATATATATATATATATATATATATATATATATATATATATATATATATATATATATATATATATATATATATATAAAAGACAAGGTTCAAGGGTTTTATTCGTCACATGCAGAGTACACCACAGTGAAATGCTTTTTTCCATGCTCTTCAGATATTGCGTACAGTGGGATCCAAACACTAGTTGCTGAATCTAATACACTAAATACAAAAAATACAACAATTTGAATAGCTCTGATGTACATTAATTACAAGACAATAAGTTGCACAATAACTCCCAGTAGTTACGGTAGAAGTATCAGTACAAGTAAAAGTACAGTAGTCACATACAGTACCAGTGCAATATCAAATAGTATAACAGTATATACAGTATACACAGTATAGGAAGTAATAAATATTAAGGTGCCTACAGTTCTTTGGCAGTTGAGTAGTGACAGTAGTATGAACAGAGGTAATGGAACAGTATGACTTCTTTATACTTCTGTTTTTACATTATTTACAGTCATTGAATGAAGAGTATTGTAGTCCGGTAATTACAGTGGTAAGTAAAGTGATTCTTGTGCGTGCAGTTTTGTGCAATTGTGATAAGTGTTAATCAGCGGTGCAGTTGAGCAGTCTGGTGGCTTGGGGATAGAAGCTCCTCCTGAGTCTTTGCGTTCTTATCATATATATATATATATATATATACACAGTATATATATATATATATATATATATATATATACACAGTATATATATATATATATACACAGTATATATATATGTATATGTATATATATATATATATGTATATATATATATATTTATATATTTATATACAAATATATATATATATATACATATATATACATATATGTATATATATATATATGTATGGGGTAGAGCAGAATATAAGCTAACGTATATATATATATATATATATATATATATATATATATATATATATATATATATATATATATATATATATATATATATATATATATATATATATATATATATATATATATACATAAGCGTATATTCTGCTCTACCCCGGTAATGAGCACTGTTTAACGGATAAACCACAGGAACTTGAACTATATATATATATATATATATATATATATATATATATATATATATATATATATATATATATATATATATACTGTATGTATGTATATATATAAAAGCTTTGGTTCATGGCTGAGACCAGGGAGATATATATATATATATATATATATATATATATATATATATATATATATATATATATATATATATATATATATATATATATATATATATATATATATATATATATATATATATATATATATATATATATATATATGTATATATATATATATATATATATATATATATATATATATATATATATATATATTATATATACATATACATATATGTGTATATATATATACATATATGTGTATATACACTACCGTTCAAAAGTTTGGGGTCACCCAAACAATTTTGTGGAATAGCCTTCATTTCTAAGAACAAGAATAGACTGTCGAGTTTCAGATGAAAGTTCTCTGTTTCTGGCCATTTTGAGCGTTTAATTGACCTCACAAATGTGATGCTCCAGAAACTCAATCTGCTCAAAGGAAGGTCAGTTTTGTAGCTTCAGTGACGAGCTAAACTGTTTTCAAATGTGTGAACATGATTGCACAAGGGTTTTCTAATCATCAATTAGCCTTCTGAGCCAATGAGCAAACACATTGTACCATTAGAACACTGGAGTGATAGTTGCTGGAAATGGGCCTCTATACACCTATGTAGATATTGCACCAAAAACCAGACATTTGCAGCTAGAATAGTCATTTACCACATTAGCAATGTATAGAGTGTATTTCTTTAAAGCTAAGACTAGTTTAAAGTTACCTTCATTGAAAAGTACAGTGCTTTTCCTTCAAAAATAAGGACATTTCAATGTGACCCCAAACTTTTGAACGGTAGTGTATATATATATATATATATATATATATATATATATATATATATATATATATATATATATATATATATATATATATATATATATATATATATATATATATATATATTTAAGACAAAGCTTTGCGTTCTTATCATTGGCTATATATACATATATATATATATATATATATATATATATATATATATATATATATATATATACGTTAGCGTATATTCTGCTCTACCCCGGTAATGAGCACTGTATAATGAATAAACCACAGGAACCTGGACTATATACAGTATATATATATATATATATAAATATATATAAAACATAGGTAGATCTTGTAAAAAACATACTTTACAAACAAGCCTAATGCCTATTATTGATCTGCATCTAATAGGCCCAACTGCACATTCACGACAATTACCATGAAAGCATGTATATAAACATTAGACAAGTGTTTCCCCTTAACTTCTGTTCAATAACTTCCGGCAGAAACTGCTGATGTGAGTGGGAAGTGTGTTATTGATTTGGTGGACACCTTTCTGGCACAAGCCAGAGCTGGCTGAGATACTTGGCTTTCAGCAGCCCAGACAGAGCTACAACTCTTTATAACTCTTGTCTGCTGCGCTCACACACTGTCCACCTACTAATCCCCAATAAGAAGAGTGCATCACTCTAATATAAAGAAAATACAGCCTTGCTTATTCTAATCAGCAAAAAT
This sequence comes from Entelurus aequoreus, assembly GCF_033978785.1. Classification (NCBI taxonomy): domain Eukaryota; kingdom Metazoa; phylum Chordata; class Actinopteri; order Syngnathiformes; family Syngnathidae; genus Entelurus; species Entelurus aequoreus. Next base: position 41,931,983 of record NC_084754.1, read on the forward strand.
CAGCCTTTGGAGTTAAAGCAAAGAAATGAGTTCATGTCAGGATGTGCGTTAAATGGCTCATTCCATAGATTTACTACAAACGGTAAAAGTATTCCTTATGCTGGACTACTGCAACTCTCCTGTTTGGTCTCCCTCACAAGTCACTTCACAAACGTCAGCTTCTCCAGAACTCTGCAGCCCGGATAATCACCAGAACCCCTTCAATCCCGCACATCAGCCCTGTTCTGCAGCAACTCCACTGGCTACCCATCAAACATCGTATCCACTTTAAAATAATTCTCCTCACTTTCAAAGCCATCCATAACCTCTCTCCGTCATATCTCTCTGACCTGATCCATGTCGCCACGCCCTCACGTTCCCTAAGATCCTCTTCATCCATTCATCTCACTGTCCCCTTATTTAAAGTGTCCACCATGGGTGCCCGAGCTTTCAGCCATTCTGCCCCACATCTTTGGAACTCTTTACCACCAGACCTTCGTAACGTAGACTCAATATCCCTCTTCAAATCAAGACACCTATTCCTGACTGCTTATTCATTGTAATCATCTTATCCTCTATATCAGGGGTGTCAAACGTACGGCCCGAGGGCCGGATCAGGCCCGCGAACAGGTTTTATCCGGCCCGCGGGATGAGTTTGCTAGGTATATAAAATTAACCTGAAATTTTGGAATGAAAGAAACAGCTGTTCTAAATGTCTCCACTGGATGTCGCAATAGCAATTATTTGTATCTTTGTAGATGATGTTACATATGTACAAAATAAACCACATGTTAGTACATCAGTCGAGGAAAATGATCAAACTACATAAATAACATCCTGTAATTTGAATTTGATATTTTTTTTTAATCTTGATAGATTGAAAATTAACACCAATGAGTTGATGAACATTGATGAACATTATCACATAGTTTATTCAGAAAATATAAATAACGACAAATAAAGATAGAATACCATTAGCCGCAACATGTAATTGTAAAAAAAAACAACAACAAAAAACATTATGATTTGTACATTTTCAGAATGTGCTTGTTCTATTTTTAAACAAAGAAAACAATCTTAAGTTGTCTTTATTTTTAAGTTATTGTGCCGTGATTTTACCAGTCCGGCCCACTTGGGAGTAGATTTTTCTCCATGTGGCCCCCCATCTAAAATGAGTTTGACACCCCTGCTCTATATCTTTGTTGTTGTTTTTATCCAATTTGATTTTATTGTTTTGATTCTGTACGTTATCCTTGAGTGCCCAGAAAGACGCCTTATAAATAAAATGTATTATTATTATTATTATGATAGTGAATTAGTCAATACAGTAAATACACCCATTGACCTGTTTTAAAGGCCTACTGAAAGCCACTACTACCGACCACATAGTCTGATAGTTTATACATCAATGATGAAATCTTAACATTGCAACACATGCCAATACGGCCGGGTTAACTTATAAAGTGACATTTTAAATTTCCCGCTAAACTTCCGGTTGAAAACGTCTATGTATGATGACGTATGCGTGTGACGTCAATCATTGAAACTGAAGTATTGGGACACCATTGAATCCAATACAAAAAGCTCTGTTTTCATCGCAAAATTCCACAGTATTCTGGACATCTGTGTTGGTGAATCTTTTGCAATTTGTTTAATGAACAATGAAGACTGCAAAGAAGAAAGCTGTAGGTGGGATCGGTGTATTAGCGGCTGGCTGCAGCAACACAACCAGGAGGACTTTGACTCGGATAGCAGACGCGCTATCCGACGCTAGCCGCCGACCGCATTGATGATCGGGTGAAATCCTTCGTCGCTCCGTCGATCGCTGGAACGCAGGTAAACACGGGTGTTGATGAGCAGATGAGGGCTGGCTGGCGTAGGTGGAGAGCTAATGTTTTTAGCATAGCTCTGTGATGTCCCATTGCTAAGTTAGCTTCAATGGCGTCGTTAGCAACAGCATTGTTAAGCTTCGCCAGGCTGGAAAGCATTAACCGTGTAGTTACATGTCCATGGTTTAATAGTATTGTTGATTTTCTGTCCATCCTTCCAGTCAGGGGTTTATTTCTTTTGTTTCTATCTGCAGTTAAGCCCGATGCTATCACGTTAGCTCCGTAGCTAAAGTGCTTCGCCGATGTATTGTCGTGGAGATAAAAGTCACTGTGAATGTCCATTTCGCGTTCTCGACTCTCATTTTCAAGAGGATATAGTATCGGAGGTGGTTTAAAATACAAATCCGTGATCCACAATAGAAAAAGGAGAGTGTGGAATCCAATGAGCCAGCTTGTACCTAAGTTACGGTCAGAGCGAAAAAAGATGCGTCCTGCACTGCACTCTAGTCCTTCACTCTCACATTCCTCATCCACGAATCTTTCATCCTGGCTCAAATTAATGGGGTAATCGTCGCTTTCTCGGTCCGAATCGCTCTCGCTGCTGGTGTAAACAATGGGGAAATGTGAGGAGCCTTTCAACCTGTGACGTCACGCTACTTCCGGTACAGACAAGGCTTTTTTTTTATCAGCGACCAAAAGTTGCGAACTTTATCATCGATGTTCTCTACTAAATCCTTTCAGCAAAAATATGGCAATATCGCAAATTGATCAAGTATGACACATGGAATGGATCTGCTATCCCTGTTTAAATTTTAAAAAAATCATTTCAGTAGGCCTTTAACTCAACAACCATGATCATTGCTAAACAACACAGGCTTTAAAGGCCTACTGAAATGAATTTTTTTTATTTAAACGGGGATAGCAGATCTATTCTATGTGTCATACTTGATCATTTCGCGATATTGCCATATTTTTGCTGAAAGGATTTAGTATAGAACAACGACGATAAAGATTGCAACTTTTGGTATCTGATAAAAAAAAGGCTTGCCCCTACCGGAAGTAGCGTGACGTAGTCAGTTGAACATATACGCAAAGTTCCCTATTGTTTACAATGATGGCCGCATGAAGTGAGAGAGATTCGGACCGAGAAAGCGACAATTTCCCCATTAATTTGAGCGAGGATGAAAGATTTGTGGATGAGTAAAGTGCAAGTGAAGGACTAGTGGGGAGTTGAAGCTATTCAGATAGGGAAGATGCTGTGAGAGCCGGGGGTGACCTGATATTCAGCTGGGAATGACTACAACAGTAAATAAACACAAGACATATATATACTCTATTAGCCACAACACAACCAGGCTTATATTTAATATGCCACAAATTAATCCTGCATAAAAACACCTGCGTGTTTGTTACGCTAGCTCCTAGCTCCTCTGCTAGCTCCTAGCTCCATAGAACACGCCAATACAATTCAAACACCTGATCAACACACACAATCACTCAGCCCAAAAGACCGTTCACCTAACCCAAGGTTCATAAAGCTTATATATTTTTAAAAAGTTACGTACGTGACGCGCACGTACGGTACGGTACGTGTTATGCTAGCTCCTAGCTCCTATGCTAGCTCCTAGCTCCATAGAACACGCCAATACAATTCAAACACCTGATCAACACACACAATCACTCAGCCCAAAAGACCGTTCACCTAACCCAAGGTTCATAAAGCTTATATATTTTTAAAAAGTTACGTACGTGACGCGCACGTACGGTACGGTACGTGTTATGCTAGCTCCTAGCTCCTATGCTAGCTCCTAGCTCCATAGAACACGCCAATACAATTCAAACACCTGATCAACACACACAATCACTCAGCCCAAAAGACCGTTCACCTAACCCAAGGTTCATAAAGCTTATATATTTTTAAAAAGTTACGTACATACGCAAAAAAAAGTTGCGCACATACGGTCAAGCGATCAAATGTTTAGAAGCCAAAGCTGCATACTCACAGTAGCACGTCTGCGTCTTTGTCATCCAAATCAAAGTAATCCTGGTAAGAGTCTGTGTTGTCCCAGTTCTCTACAGGCGTCTGTGTATCGAAGTCAAAAGTCCTCCTGGTTAGAGTCTCTGTTATCCGAGTTCTTCCATCTTGACTGCATCTTTCGGGAATGTAAACAAAGAAGCGCCGGCTGTGTACTGTTGTTGCTGACTACGTTCGAAAAATACGTCCATTTCGCACCGACAACTTTCTTCTTTGCTTGCTCAGCTTCTTTCTCCATAATGCAATGAACATGATTGCAACAGATTCACGAACACAGATGTCCAGAATACTGTGGAATTATGAAATGAAAACAGAGCTTTTTCGTATTGGCTTCAATGTGGAAGGCATACCCGTGTTCGCCGGGCTACGTCACGCGCATACGTCATCCTCAGAGGCGTTTCGAACCGGAAGTTTAGCGGCAAATTTAAAATGTCACTTTATAAGTTAACCCGGCCGTATTGGCATGTGTTATAATGTTAAGATTTCATCATTGATATATAAACTATCAGACTGCGTGGTCGGTAGTAGTGGCTTTCAGTAGGCCTTTAAGTTTATGAAAACGTTAAACATTCCGATGGTTTTCTTCCGCCTGTAATATGGTGTCAGTGGCAACTTTTGTATCCCGGCAGTCGGAAACCCCCAGTGGAATAACTTGAGTTTGAGCAGATGTCAGGAAAACCGTGACAGCAGCAGCTTTTATTTGCAACAGAGCTCAGTGGTTTGGGGAGAGGTCACATTGGAGGACACAACTCAGACAAAGACCAGATATGCGCAATAACTGAAGACCGTTGTTGCCATTCGATCTAAGACGTACACTGGGTCTAGGGTTGTCCCGATACCAACATTTTCTGGTACTTTTCCGTACTTTTCTAAATAAAGGGGACCACAAAAATGTCATTATTGGCTTTATTTTAACAACAAATCTTATGGTACATTAAACATATGTTTCTTTTTGCAAGTGTGTCCATTACAACCATTCCGTTTTGTGTAGACTTTGGATCGAAAAACTTGAAAATGTGACTCCAAAAATCAGGAGCACCGTCGAGGGGAGAAAGACTGGGTCAGAACCTGCTGAAAAACTGAGCGAGAAGGGCAGACCCAGCGCTCCAAAAGGAACGAAAAAGAAGATACGTTGCTAGTAGGGTTGTCACGATACCAATATTTTAGTACCAGTACCAAAATGTACTTTGATACTTTTCTAAATAAGAGTGACCACAAAGAAAATTTCAATTTTGGCTTTATTTTAACAAAAAACCTTAGGGTACATGAAACATATGTTTCTTATTGCAATTTAGTCCTTAAATAAAATAGTGAACATACTAGACAACTTGTCTTTTAGTAGTAAGTAAATGATAAATGGGTTATACTTGTATAGCGCTTTTCTACCTTCAAGGTACTCAAAGCGCTTTGACAGTATTTCCACATTTACCCATTCACACACACATTCACACACTGATGGCGGGAGCTGCCATGCAAGGCGCTACCAGCACCCATCAGGAGCAAGGGTGAAGTGTCTTGCCCAAGGACACAACGGACGTGACTAGGATGGTAGAAGGTGGGGAAGTAAACAAACAAAGACTCCTAATTAGTCTGCTGACGTATGCAGTAACATATTGTGTCATTTATCTACCTATTATTTTGTACACATTATTAAGGACAAGTAGTGGAAAATGAATTATTAATCTACTTGTTCACTTACTGTTAATATCTGCTTACCGTATTTTTCGGACTATAAGTCGCTACGGAGTATAAGTCGCACCGGCCGAAAATGCATAATAAAGAAGGAAAAAAACATATATACCGTATTTCCTTGAATAGCCGCAGGGGCGTTAATTAATTTAAAACCTCCTGTCACTCCTGCGTTTACCGGAAACCGGCGGGATGGCCGTGCATGCGGTAATTATTTTAAAACCTCTTCTCACTCCGGCGTTTACCAAAAGGAATCCATAAAATTTAGGCGTGCGCTTTGAGTGTGATGTAAGCATACCATCATGAAAAGCACATTTAATTAAAAAAAACGTTATTATGGTCTTACCTGTACTTATAAATGGAGTCCATTTGCAGCTCCTTCTGACCAAAAGCATCGATAACTTGTTTATAGAAGTCTTCATTATTTTCTTTTTTCCTTTTTAAAAGTCTCTGTCTCGATGGAGATATTCCTTTAATTATTACCTCCTGCTTCCATTGAAAGTCCAGTTTAGAAAACTGTTTTATTTTAGATACCGGTATGTGATCCTCCTTGTTAAAAGGGGAAAAAAATTATTTCTTGCTGCGTGTGTTCACTTCTTCTGCAGTACTGGAAGTCGCAAGAAGGATCACTAGCGCGGCAGCGCCCTCTACCACCAGGAGGCGGGAGTCATTTAATGACTTATACAGTATTTCACACACGCAGCTACGGTATATTAATAAAACATAGCTGCTTACTGTTCTCTTTAGCATACTGTACCGGTATTCAATAGCTTGGACCTTAAATCCTACTGAATAGCTCTTTATCTTTTTTACTTTGTGCAATTGCAAACTACTGAAAGCAGCTTCCTCCATTTTGAAAATGAGGACAGATGCGTCACTCGTGACGTAACGAATTTGACCCGGTGGAAGTTCTAGACATATGCTAAATATTTTGCAAAACGAGTTTGACCCGGTGAAAATTATAGACATGCGATAATAAAATTAATATTTTGCGAAACGAATTTGATCCGGCTTCAATAATAAACCGGCGATAAGGCCAAGCATGCGTTAATTATTTTGAGAAACGAGTTTGACCCGGCAGTAATTCTAGACGTGCGAATACTATATTCCCTGCGCCAATTCAAGGAAATACGGTAAGTCGCATTTTTGGGGGAAATTTATTTGCTAAAAGCCAACACCAAGAATAGACATTTGAAAGGCAATTTAAAATAAATAAAGAATAGTGAACAACAGGCTGAATAAGTGTACGTTATATGAGGCATAAATAACCAACTGGTATGTCAACGTAACATATTATGGTAAGAGTCATTCAAATAACTATAACATATAGAACATGCTATACGTTTACCAAACAATCTGTCACTCCTAATCGCTAAATCCCATGAAATCTTATACGTCTAGTCTCTTACGTGAATGAGATAAATAATATTTTTTGATATTTTACGGTAATGTGTTCATAATTTCACACATAAGTCGCTCCTGAGTATAAGTCGCATCCCCCGGCCAAACTACCGAAAAAAACTGCGACTTATAGTCCGAAAAATACGGTACATTCTCTTTTCACATGTTCTATCTACACTTATGTTAAAATGTAATAATCACTTATTCTTCTGTTGTTTGATACATTACATTAGTTTTGAATGATACCACAAATTTGGATACCAGGTCGTTACAGGATCATACATTGGTCATATTCAAAGTCCTCATGTGTCCAGGGACATATTTCCTGAGTTTATAAACATAATATACATTTAAAGAAGATTTTGTGATGCTAAAAAATATTGATGTAATCATAGTAGTATCGACTAGATATGCTCCAGTACTTGGTATCATCACAGTGGATGTTAGGTGTAGATCCACCAATGGCGTTTGTTTATATTGTAGCATCCCGGTGTGGTTTCACTATATGGCACATGTGTATGACAGTGTTGGCGTTGTTCATACGGCCACTCTTAGTGTGACATGTATGGCTGTTGATTAAGCATGCCCTTCATTCACATGTGATCAGTGTGTTCAAAGGTAAGATAGTGACCTCAATGGTTAATGATTGGACATAATGATATATTGTCTTGACTTTGTCATCTTATAGACATCCATTATCATGGCTGCAGTGTGTAGTGAAGCATGTATAGCCAGCAGTGCTGATACTTGAAATAATCCTAATTGATTTGTCTCCATGGAGACAAGGATTAGTGGTATTGAAGTAGTTACAACACTTCTGACAGCGGACAGACATTAGCTGCTAGCTAGCTAGCCATGTCTTAAAGCACCTCATCCTGAGAGCGTTCCGCATGACACGATTGGTGGGGGGTCCAGTACTTTTTAGAGGCGGTATAGTACCGAATTTGATTCATTAGTATCGCGGTATTATACTGTATACCGTACAACCCTAACTGGGTCACTAGTAACTAATCATTACAGTGTGAGTATTAAAGTCTGAAAATGGTAATGTCTCTTACCGGGTACATTGCTATCACTTACACTACCGTTCAAAAGTTTGGGGTCAACCAAACAATTTTGTGGAATAGCCTTCATTTCTAAGAACAAGAATAGACTGTCGAGTTTCAGATGAAAGTTCTCTTTTTCTGGCCATTTTGAGCGTTTAATTGACCCCACAAATGTGATGCTCCAGAAACTCAATCTGCTCAAAGGAAGGTCAGTTTTGTAGCTTCTGTAACGAGCTAAACTGTTTTCAGATGTGTGAACATGATTGCACAAGGGTTTTCTAATCATCAATTAGCCTTCTGAGCCAATGAGCAAACACATTGTACCATTAGAACACTGGAGTGATAGTTGCTGGAAATGGGCCTCTATACACCTATGTAGATATTGCACCAAAAACCAGACATTTGCAGCTAGAATAGTCATTTACCACGTTAGCAATGTATAGAGTGTATTTCTTTAAAGTTAAGACTAGTTTAAAGTTATCTTCATTGAAAAGTACAGTGCTTTTCCTTCAAAAATAAGGACGTTTCAATGTGACCCCAAACTTTTGAACGGTAGTGTACGCGATAAAATGGATGCATATGGTGATGTTTTAGCTTCATGGAGTTAAAAGTAATTAGTGGGATTATTGTGTAGTCAGCCACTCGTTCATAAATCCATCATCGGGTTGAAAAAACTGTAGGGAATTGAAGGTTTTACACCGGTCAGACTCCTCTTTGAAGTCAGTCCCCCTGGTCATTGGAAATATTAGAATACCGCTGCTGCTTACCTGTGCTGGGTTATGCCATACACATTTCACTTCGTACTGCTTTTTAGTATTTTAAGAGAAATAATTTTCTGAGCAGTGACGGCAGACCCACCGTGTCCATGTCTCACCAAGGTTTACCCAAACAATTGTAGCTATGTGCTGTCACAAAACATATGTGCTAACATTCACACTAATTATTTGGCTGTGTTTTTCTCAGTTTTGGTAGTTTTATTATTTTAATCTTTTGGAATTTTGCCCATCATTTACAATCTCTATGTGAGACAAGAACATATATTTCTTACCATTTTTTGTGTATTCTAAATTGTTAATATTGGCTCATACTAGACCAGGGGTCGGCAACCTTTACCACTCAAAGAGCCATTTTGGCAAGTTTCACAAATTAAAGAAAGTAATGGGAGCCACAAAAAAAAAAATTTAAATTTAAAATGAAAAACACTGCATACAAAGCTTAAATGCTTTGTGCTATGTTAACCAGGGGTCTCCGACACACGCACTTTAATGTGGAAATTTGATGTTAGTGCAGCCCGCGAGTTTTGAATGAATGGCGCTTGATAGCGTCACGCTCGCCAACCCTCTCATTTTTCCCAGGAGACTCCCGAATATCAGAGCGTGATGACACTGCATTTGGCGCCCTCTACAGTCTGCCCTAACAGTGTACCTGCTCGGCCACACGTAGAATGCAATTTCAGCTTGCTCACTTAAGTGACAGCAAGGCGTACTAGCTCAGCAGCCACACATCTTACACTGACGGTACCAATACCCAGAATCCCATGCAGCCCTAACTCTTCCGCTCAACCAACGCACGGAGAGGGGGGGGGGTTGATGTGTGGGGGGATTTGGTGGTAGCGGGGTGTATAATGTAGACCGGAAGAGTTAGGGCTGCATGGGATTCTGGGTAATGGTTGTGTTGTGTTTATGTTGTGTTACGGTGGGATGTTCTCCAGAAATGTGTTTTTCATTCTTTTTTGGTGTGGGTTCACAGTGTGGCGCATATTTGTAACGTAACAATGTTAAAGTTGTTTGATACGGCTACCGTCAGTGTAAGCTGTGTGGCTGATGAGTAAGTATGCTTTGCTGTCTCCTGTGTGTGCAAGTAATAACAACATGCAACATGTGGCTGGATTGGCACACTGTATGTAAATGCTATAGAGGACAATTACTGCAGTGCAATTAGGGCACGCCCTTTATTTAGTAATTAGAGTGTAAATAGGATTATTTTTTCCCTGGGAGTAATCTATGAGAGACACTGAGATCCATAAATCTCCTGGGAAAATCGGGGGGGTCGGCATGTATGTAGCTGAGCCGCATCAGAGTGGTCAAGGTGCCGCATGCGGCTCCGGAGCCGCGGGTTGCCGACCCCTGTACTAGACATAGGGTGACCAGGTGTCCGGATTTAGGCCGGACAGTCCGGATTTTTAATGCCGTGTCCGGCGTCCGGCGCAGCATCAAGCCGGACACGTATTTGTCCTCCTTTTTGAGGCACTAGGCTTGAAGAGCGGAGTTTTTTCATCTTTGCTGGGCTGCAGCGCAATAGCCAATCATAGACCGTAAAAAAATGCCCCCAACGCAGTAACATATCAAATGATTGGCTAAGAGCGGTGTCGGATACAAATCTGCTTATCATTGGTTAAAAAGGTAAACAAGGGTCCAACGTTTCCTCTAAGGTGCGCAATGGCGCACCGCTCACGCGTCCTCAGCGCACAGCAAATTAATGCCGCGCAGGAAATCAAAAATCCCATCTGAACTTTAAACAAAATAAACACATTACAATTTATTCTGTATGATTTTGCAATGCAACTCTGTGAGTGACAGGTGACAACAAGAGTGGCCCCCAATGAATAACACCATCTTTGTCAACACAGTTCAATTATCGTCTGTCGAGACAGGACAGGAATTCCATCAATCACTTTATTGAGCAAAACTGTTTGTAACCACACCAAAAACATGAGTAAAAAAAACTTTTATCTATAAAAACTGGTAATTTTCTGCCATACAAACCAGGCTTAAACCAACGTTGTCATCCGTCGTTTCAACAGAAGCCGCTCGCTCGCTCACCTGCACCAACACACGCACTCATGGCACTTAGCCAGTGCTGCGTTTATGGCCACACAAAAAGTGGGACAACCCCAACGCCACACATTGTGTAAATGCCAGGTTGTAACACTCTGACTCCTCAATCAGATGTGTGCTTATTTTACTGCCATTTATTAAGAATGTTAATCTAAGGATATTATTCATGAAATATTGTCACTACCGTATTTCCTTGAATAGCCGCAGGGGCGTTAATTAATTTAAAACCTCCTGTCACTCCTGCGTTTACCGGAAACCGGCAGGTTGGCCGTGCATGCGGTAATTATTTTAAAACCTCTTCTCACTCCGGCGTTTACCAAAAGGAATCCATACAATTTAGGCGTGCGCTTTGAGTGTGATGTAAGCATACCATCATGAAAAGCACATTTAATTAAAAAAAACGTTATTATGGTCTTACCTGTACTTATAAATGGAGTCCATTTGCAGCTCCTTCTGACCAAAAGCATCGATAACTTGTTTATAGAAGTCTTCCTTATTTTCTTTTTTCCGTTTTAAAAGTCTCTGTCTCGATGGAGATATTCCTTTAATTATTACCTCCTGCTTCCATTGAAAGTCCAGTTTAGAAAACTGTTTTATTTTAGATACCGGTATGTGATCCTCCATGTTAGAAGGAAGAAAAAAAATCTCTTGCTGCGTGTTCACTTCTTCTGCAGTACCGGAAGTCGCAAGAAGGATCACTAGCGCGGCAGCGCCCTCTACCACCAGGAGGCGGGAGTCATTTAATGACTTATACAGTATTTCACACACGCAGCTACGGTATATTAATAAAACATAGCTGCTTACTGTTCTCTTTAGCATACTGTACCGGTATTCAATAGCTTGGACCTTAAATCCTACTGAATAGCTCTTTATCTTTTTTCCTTTGTGCGATTGTAAACTACTGAAAGCAGCTTCCTCCATTTTGAAAATGAGGACAGATGCGTCACTCGTGACGTAACAAATTTGACCCGGTGGAAGTTCTAGCCATATGCTAAATATTTTGCAAAACGAGTTTGACCCGGTGAAAATTATAGACATGCGATAATAAAATTAATATTTTGCGAAACGAATTTGATCCGGCTTCAATAATAAACCGGCGATAAGGCCAAGCATGCGTTAATTATTTTGAGAAACGAGTTTGACCCGGCAGTAATTCTAGACGTGCGAATACTATATTCCCTGCGCCAATTCAAGGAAATACGGTAGATTTCATAAATGCTAATAAAAAGATGTATTTTACAGACAGAAAGTTACAGGAACTAAATGTAATCTCTGAAAGGGGTAACATTTCTTTTAAAGGCAGGACCCGCAGCCAGACATACAATACTAGCACATAGCTCATGAAAAACAGGGTTTTTTTTTGTTATTGTCATTGTAAGAGGGCAAAATCACTTATATCAGAAAATTATTTGAATAAAACATTTCAATTGTTATGATGTCAGGTTTGGGACAGGTGTGACGCTGGTGTGGCCACAGTGTGCACGTCTGATGTCGCTCACATTTTTTTTAAATGATATATGTTACCTGTTAATTGTAGTTTACATTTAAGTCCACACATGTTATACTTTGTGGCACTCTGCACTTGAAAAGATTCATCTCAGTGGTCACTTTTTGAACATCACAATGTATTGAATACATACAAATACTGTTAACAAACACTTGACTTTCATATTTTTTCCTATTCAGCCACACAAACATCATCTTTAAACCACTCAAAATTGTACTATAAATAAGAGTATACCAGACTCCTATGTACACCATAGTCATTTATTGATATGCCGCATAATGTCCTCCTTTTTGGTGTCATATGCCGCAAATTGTCCTCCTTTTTGGTGTAATGGAAATGGTCACCCTAACTAGACAGCTAACAAGGTTGCTAATGAGAATCATATTTTCCGCCTATAAAGCCCTCCAAATATGCTAACAATACTCCACTTATATGCCGTGATCGGCATACAGTATTAACCAAGTACTATAGACATTGTTATAGCAAAATCTAACACCAAAGACCAGTTTATACAAACCCCGTTTCCATATGAGTTGGGAAATTGTGTAAGATGTAAATATAAACGGAATATTTGCAAATCATTTTCAACCCATATTCAGTTGAATATGCTACAAAGACAACATATTTAAAGTTCAAACTGATAAACTTTTTTTTTTTGCAAATAATAACTTTAGAATTTGATGCCAGCAACACGTGACAAAGAAGTTGGGAAAGGTGGCAATAAATACTGATAAAGTTGAGGAATGCTCATCAAAGACTTATTTGGAACATCCCACAGGTGTGCAGGCTAATTGGGAACAGGTGGGTGCCATGATTGGGTATAAAAGTAGATTCCATGAAATGCTCAGTCATTCACAAACAAGGATGGGGCGAGGGTCACCACTTTGTCAACAAATGCGTGAGCAAATTGTTGAACAGTTTAAGAAAAACCTTTCTCAACCAGCTATTGCAAGGAATTTAGGGATTTCACCATCTACGGTCCGTAATATCATCAAAGGGTTCAGAGAATCTGGAGAAATCACTGCACGTAAGCAGCTAAGCCCGTGACCTTCCATCCCTCAGGCTGTACTGCATCAACAAGCGACATCAGTGTGTAAAGGATATCACCACATGGGCTCAGGAACACTTCAGAAAACCACTGTCAGTAACTACAGTTGGTCGCTACGTCTGTAAGTGCAAGTTAAAACTCTTCTATGCAAGGCGGAAACCGTTTATCAACAACACCCAGAAACGCCGTCGGCTTCGCTGGGCCTGAGCTCATCTATGATGGACTGATACAAAGTGGAAAAGTGTTCTGTGGTCTGACGAGTCCACATTTCAAATTGTTTTTGGAAACTGTGGACGTCGTGTCCTCCGGACCAAAGAGGAAAAGAACCATCCGGATTGTTATAGGCGCAAAGTTGAAAAGCCAGCATGTGTGATGGTATGGGGGTGTATTAGTGCCCAAGACATGGGTAACTTACACATCTGTGAAGGCGACATTAATGCTGAAAGGTACATACAGGTTTTGGAGCAACATATGTTGCCATCCAAGCAATGTTACCATGGACGCCCCTGCTTATTTCAGCAAGACAATGCCAAGCCACGTGTTACATCAACGTGGCTTCATAGTAAAAGAGTGTGGGTACTAGACTGGCCTGCCTGTAGTCCAGACCTGTCTCCCATTGAAAATGTGTGGCGCATTATGAAGCCTAAAATACCACAACGGAGACCCCCGGACTGTTGAACAACTTAAGCTGTACATCAAGCAAGAATGGGAAAGAATTCCACCTGAGAAGCTTCAAAAATGTGTCTCCTCAGTTCCCAAATGTTTACCGAGTGTTGTTAAAAGGAAAGGCCATGTAACACAGTGGTGAACATGCCCTTTCCCAACTACTTTGGCACGTGTTGCAGCCATGAAATTCTAAGTTAATTATTATTTGCAAAAAAAAAATAAAGTTTATGAGTTTGAACATCAAATATGTTGTCTTTGTAGTGCATTCAACTGAATATGGGTTGAAAAGGATTTGCAAATCATTGTATTCCCTTTATATTTACATCTAACACAATTTCCCAGCTCATATGGAAACGGGGTTTGTACAAGGGTAGACTTGTCTTTATACTAAAAATCAGTGAGGAAACCTTGCAGGGCTTCACTCTACTCAATTTCCCTTATTCAAATATATTTGTACAATTTAATTGATACACCGGTAGTTTCCATGCACCATATGCAATTCTGCTGATTAACGAAAAAAATAGTAATTTATTTCTAGCATTTCTTCCTTTAAGACGTAACGGTTATCCATGGGTGTTGTTATAGATGAATACCACTCAAATAAATGATACACTTCTTATGTAATTGACACGTCTCATTTGGCTGCTGACACCAGAGATGGCAAAGGGGTTGAGGTCAATTGGGGGGTAAGAACTAAGCATGGATGATGTATCCCTCATTAAAGCTGATCAAAGCAGCCTCAGCTTGGCTTGAGCATGTGCAGCTCAGATGACTAGCCTATTCATTTAAAGAATATATATATATATATATATATATATATATATATATATATATATATATATATATATATATATATATATATATATATATATATATATATATATATATATATATATATATATATATATATGTATTTTTTTAAGTAAATGTACATTGATTTGGTCACTTGTCAAAATCCCTCTACATGCCAGGAGTGCTTTGTTGTTTTTAAGAACCAACTTCAAAAACAGTCAAAGATCCTCTATATAACAGGAGCATGCTGTGGTGTTCAAGAACATAGTACAAAAACATTTGTCAAAGATATTCTATACAACAGGAGCGTGCTGCTGTTTTTAAGGACATAGCATAAAACACGAGTCAAAGATCCTCCAAATGACAGGAGCGCTCTTCTATTTTGAAGAACCAACAACAAAATCACTGGTCAAAGATCATCTATATTAGAGGGGCGATGCTGTTTTTAAGAATCTACTACAAAAACGCTAGTCAAAAACCCTCTACATGCCAGGAGTGCTTTGTTGTTTTTAAGAACCAACTTCAAAAACAGTCAAAGATCCTCCAAATGACAGGAGCGCTCTTCTATTTTGAAGAACCAACAACAAAATCACTGGTCAAAGATCCTCTATATAAGAGGGGCGATGCTGTTTTTAAGAATCTACTACAAAAACGCTAGTCAAAAACCCTCTACATGCCAGGAGTGCTTTGTTGTTTTTAAGAACCAACTTCAAAAACAGTCAAAGATCCTCTATATAACAGGAGCGTACTGTGGTGTTCAAGAACATAGTATAAAAACATTTGTCGAAGATATTCTATACATCGGGAGCGCGCTGCTGTTTTTAAGGACATAGTATAAAAACACGAGTCAAAGATCCTCCAAATGACAGGAGCGCTCTTCTATTTTGAAGAACCAACAACAAAATCACTGGTCAAAGATCCTCTATATCAGAGGGGTGATGCTGTTTTTAAGAATCTACTACTAAAACGCTCGTCAAAAACCCTCTACATGCCAGGAGTGCTTTGTTGTTTTTAAGAACCAACTTCAAAAACAGTCAAAGATCCTCTATATAACAGGAGCGTGCTGTGGTGTTCAAGAACATAGTACAAAAACATTTGTCAAAGATGTTCTATACAACAGGAGCGTGCTGCTGTTTTTAAGGACATAGCATAAAAACACGAGTCAAAGATCCTCCAAATGACAGGAGCGCTCTTCTATTTTGAAGAACCAACAACAAAATCACTGGTCAAAGATCCTCTATATTAGACGGGCGATGCTGTTTTTAAGAATCTACTACAAAAACGCTCGTCAAAAACCCTCTACATGCCAGGAGTGCTTTATTGTTTTTAAGAACCAACTTCAAAAACAGTCAAAGATCCTCTATATAACAGGAGCGTACTGTTGTTTTCAAGAACATAGTACAAAAACTTTGGTCACTGATATTCTATACAACAGGAGCGCACTGCTGTTTTTAAGGACATAGCATAAAAACACGAGTCAAAGATCCTCCAAATGACAGGAGCACTCTTCTATTTTGAAGAACCAACAACAAAATCACTGGTCAAAGATCATCTATATTAGAGGGGCGATGCTGTTTTTAAGAATCTACTACTAAAACGCTCGTCAAAAACCCTCTACATGCCAGGAGTGCTTTATTGTTTTTAAGAACCAACTTCAAAAACAGTCAAAGATCCTCTATATGACAGGAGCGTACTGTTGTTTTCAAGAACATAGTACAAAAACTTTGGTCAATGATATTCTATACAACAGGAGTGCGCTGCTGTTTTTAAGGACATAGCATAAAAACACGAGTCAAAGATCCTCCAAATGACAGGAGCGCTCTTCTACTTTGAAGAACCAACAACAAAATAAATCACTGGTCAAAGATCCTCTATATTAGAGGGGTGATGCTGTTTTTAAGAATCTACTACTAAAACGCTAGTCAAAAACCCTCTACATGCCAGGAGTGCGTTGTTGTTTTTAAGAACCAACTTCAAAAACAGTCAAAGATCCTCTATATAACAGGAGCGTGCTGTGGTGTTCAAGAACATAGTACAAAAACATTTGTCAAAGATATTCTATACAACAGGAGCGTGCTGTTGTTTTTAAGGACATAGCATAAAAACACGAGTCAAAGATCCTCCAAATGACAGGAGCGCTCTTCTATTTTGAAGAACCAACAACAAAATCACTGGTCAAAGATCCTCTATATTAGAGGGGCGATGCTGTTTTTAAGAATCTACTACTAAAACGCTAGTCAAAAACCCTCTACATGCCAGGAGTGCTTTGTTGTTTTTAAGAACCAACTTCAAAAACAGTCAAAGATCCTCTATATAACAGGAGCGTACTGTGGTGTTCAAGAACATAGTACAAAAACATTTGTCAAAGATGTTCTATACAACAGGAGCGTGCTGCTGTTTTTAAGGACATAGCATAAAAACACGAGTCAAAGATCCTCCAAATGACAGGAGTGCTCTTCTATTTTGAAGAACCAACAACAAAATCACTGGTCAAAGATCATCTATATTAGAGGGGCGATGCTGTTTTTAAGAATCTACTACAAAAACGCTAGTCAAAAACCCTCTACATGCCAGGAGTGCTTTGTTGTTTTTAAGAACCAACTTCAAAAACAGTCAAAGATCCTCTATATAACAGGAGTGTGCTGTGGTGTTCAAGAACATAGTACAAAAACATTTGTCAAAGATATTCTATACAACAGGAGCGTGCTGCTGTTTTTAAGGACATAGCATAAAAACACGAGTCAAAGATCCTCCAAATGACAGGAGCGCTCTTCTATTTTGAAGAACCAACAACAAAATCACTGGT
The DNA here is from genome assembly GCF_033978785.1 of Entelurus aequoreus. Lineage (NCBI taxonomy): Eukaryota > Metazoa > Chordata > Actinopteri > Syngnathiformes > Syngnathidae > Entelurus > Entelurus aequoreus. The sequence continues at coordinate 41,949,618 of NC_084754.1, forward strand.
CAAAGATCATCCATATTAGAGGGGCGATGCTGTTTTTAAGAATCTACTACAAAAACACTAGTCAAAAACCCTCTGCATGCCAGGAGTGCTTTGTTGTTTTTAAGAACCAACTTCAAAAACAGTCAAAGATCCTCTATACAACAGGAGCGTGCTGTGGTGTTCAAGAACATAGTACAAAAACATGTGTCAAAGATATTCTATACAACAGGAGCGCACTGCTGTTTTTAAGGACATAGCATAAAAAGGCGAGTCAAAGATCCTCCAAATGACAGGAGCGCTTTTCTATTTTTAAGAACCAACAACAAAATCACTGGTCAAAGATCCTCTATATTAGAGGGGCGATGCTGTTTTTAAGAATCTACTACAAAAACACTAGTCAAAAACCCTCTACATGCCAGGAGTGCTTTGTTGTTTTTAAGAACCAACTTCAAAAACAGTCAAAGATCCTCTACATGACAGGAGCGTACTGTTGTTTTCAAGAACATAGTACAAAAACTTTGGTCAATGATATTCTATACAACAGGAGCGTGCTGCTGTTTTTAAGGACATAGTATAAAAACATGAGTCAAAGATCCTCCAAATGACAGGAGCGCTCTTCTATTTTTAAGAACCAACAAAAAAATCACTGGTCAAAGATCCTCTATATTAGAGGGGCGATGCTGTTTTTAAGAATCTACTACAAAAACACTAGACAAAAATCCTCTACATGCCAGGAGTGCTTTGTTGTTTTTAAGAACCAACTTCAAAAACAGTCAAAGATCCTCTATTTAACAGGAGCGTGCTGTGGTGTTCAAGAACATAGTACAAAAACATTTGTCAAAGATGTTCTATACATCAGGAGCGTGCTGCTGTTTTTAAGGACATAGTATAAAAACACGAGTCAAAGATCCTCCAAATGACAGGAGCGCTCTTCTATTTTGAAGAACCAACAACAAAATCACTGGTCAAAGATCATCTATATTAGAGGGGCGATGCTGTTTTTAAGAATCTACTACAAAAACACTAGTCAAAAACCCTCTACATGCCAGGAGTGCTTTGTTGTTTTTAAGAACCAACTTCAAAAACAGTCAAAGATCCTCTATATAACAGGAGCGTGCTGTGGTGTTCAAGAACATAGTACAAAAACATTTGTCAAAGATATTCAATACATCGGGAGCGCGCTGCTGTTTTTAAGGACATAGCATAAAAACGCGAGTCAAAGATCCTCCAAATGACAGGAGCGCTTTTCTATTTTTAAGAACCAACAACAAAATCACTGGTCAAAGATCCTCTATATTAGAGGGGCGATGCTGTTTTTAAGAATCTACTACAAAAACGCTAGTCAAAAACCCTCTACATGCCAGGAGTGCTTTATTGTTTTTAAGAACCAACTTCAAAAACAGTCAAAGATCCTCTATATAACAGGAGCGTACTGTTGTTTTCAAGAACATAGTACAAAAACTTTGGTCAATGATATTCTATACAGCAGGAGCGCACTGCTGTTTTTAAGGACATAGTATAAAAACACGAGTCAAAGATCCTCCAAATGACAGGAGTGCTCTTCTATTTTGAAGAACCAACAAAAAAATCACTATTCAAAGATCCTCTATATTAGAGGGGCGATGCTGTTTTTAAGAATCTACTACTAAAACGCTCGTCAAAAACCCTCTACATGCCAGGAGTGCTTTGTTGTTTTTAAGAACCAACTTCAAAAACAGTCAAAGATCCTCTATATAACAGGAGCGTGCTGTGGTGTTCAAGAACATAGTACAAAAACATTTGTCAAAGATATTCTATACATCGGGAGCGCGCTGCTGTTTTTAAGGACATAGCATAAAAACGCGAGTCAAAGATCCTCCAAATGACAGGAGCGCTCTTCAATTTTGAAGAACCAACAACAAAATCACTGGTCAAAGATCATCTATATTAGAGGGGCGATGCTGTTTTTAAGAATCTACTACAAAAACGCTCGTCAAAAACCCTCTACATGCCAGGAGTGCTTTGTTGTTTTTAAGAACCAACTTCAAAAACAGTCAAAGATCTTCTATATAACAGGAGCGTGCTGTGGTGTTCAAGAACATAGTACAAAAACATTTGTCAAAGATGTTCTATACATCAGGAGCGTGCTGCTGTTTTTAAGGACATAGCATAAAAACACGAGTCAAAGATCCTCCAAATGACAGGAGCGCTCTTCTACTTTGAAGAACCAACAACAAAATCACTGGTCAAAGATCATCTATATTAGAGGGGCGATGCTGTTTTTAAGAATCTACTACTAAAACGCTAGTCAAAAACCCTCTACATGCCAGGAGTGCTTTATTGTTTTTAAGAACCAACTTCAAAAACAGTCAAAGATCCTCTATATAACAGGAGCATGCTGTGGTGTTCAAGAACATAGTACAAAAACATTTGTCAAAGATATTCTATACAACAGGAGCGTGCTGCTGTTTTTAAGGACATAGCATAAAAACACGAGTCAAAGATCCTCCAAATGACAGGAGCGCTCTTCTATTTTGAAGAACCAACAACAAAATCACTGGTCAAAGATCCTCTATATCAGAGGGGCGATGCTGTTTTTAAGAATCTACTACTAAAACGCTCTTCAAAAACCCTCTGCATGCCAGGAGTGCTTTGTTGTTTTTAAGAACCAACTTCAAAAACAGTCAAAGATCCTCTATACAACAGGAGCGTGCTGTGGTGTTCAAGAACATAGTACAAAAACATTTGTCAAAGATATTCTATACAACAGGAGCGTGCTGCTGTTTTTAAGGACATAGCATAAAAACACGAGTCAAAGATCCTCCAAATGACAGGAGCGCTCATCTATTTTTAAGAACCAACAACAAAATCACTGGTCAAAGATCCTCTATATTAGAGGGGCGATGCTGTTTTTAAGAATCTACTACAAAAACGCTCGTCAAAAACCCTCTACATGCCAGGAGTGCTTTGTTGTTTTTAAGAACCAACTTCAAAAACAGTCAAAGATCCTCTATATAACAGGAGCGTGCTGTGGTGTTCAAGAACATAGTACAAAAACATTTGTCAAAGATATTCTATACAACAGGAGCGCGCTGCTGTTTTTAAGGACATAGCATAAAAACACGAGTCAAAGATCCTCCAAATGACAGGAGCGCTCTTCTATTTTGAAGAACCAACAACAAAATCACTGGTCAAAGATCATCTATATCAGAGGGGCGATGCTGTTTTTAAGAATCTACTACAAAAACGCTAGTCAAAAACCCTCTACATGCCAGGAGTGCTTTATTGTTTTTAAGAACCAACTTCAAAAACAGTCAAAGATCCTCTATATGACAGGAGCGTACTGTTGTTTTCAAGAACATAGTACAAAAACTTTGGTCAATGATATTCTATACAGCAGGAGCGCACTGCTGTTTTTAAGGACATAGTATAAAAACACGAGTCAAAGATCCTCCAAATAACAGGAGCGCTCTTCTATTTTTAAGAACCAACAAAAAAATCACTGGTCAAAGATCCTCTATATCAGAGGGGCGATGCTGCTTTTAAGAATCTACTACTAAAACGCTCGTCAAAAACCCTCTACATGCCAGGAGTGCTTTGTTGTTTTTAAGAACCAACTTCAAAAACAGTCAAAGATCCTCTATATAACAGGAGCGTGCTGTGGTGTTCAAGAACATAGTACAAAAACATGTGTCAAAGATGTTCTATACAACAGGAGCGTGCTGCTGTTTTTAAGGACATAGCATAAAAACACGAGTCAAAGATCCTCCAAATGACAGGAGCGCTCTTCTACTTTGAAGAACCAACAACAAAATCACTGGTCAAAGATCCTCTATATTAGAGGGGCGATGCTGTTTTTAAGAATCTACTACAAAAACGCTTGTCAAAAACCCTCTACATGCCAGGAGTGCTTTGTTGTTTTTAAGAACCAACTTCAAAAACAGTCAAAGATCCTCTATATGACAGGAGCGTGCTGTGGTGTTCAAGAACATAGTACAAAAACTTTGGTCAATGATATTCTATACACCAGGAGCATGCTGCTGTTTAAGGCTGCAGCTAACGATTATTTTTCTATCGATTAATCTATAGATTATTTTTTCGATTAATCGGTTAATCTATAGATTATTTTTCGATTAATCTACGGATTATTTTTCCTTTTACCGATTATTTTTTTATTCAAAATGAAGATGAAAAAATAAATGTGGGCCAGTTTTTTCAAAAGGCATGGCTTTTATTTACAAAAAAAAAGAAGTACGGCCACTCAGTCAACATTGACAACAACATGACTAAATATTCTGTAACAATGTAAACATTTAAAACTTTTAACCTTTAACAAAATTAAAAGTAGCTTATTTGCTTTTTAATGTGCAAATATAAAAGTCAACATCCAGTGCAAATCTTAATATTCTGCAATAGTATAAACATTTCCAAAGTAAAAGTATTGCTTATTTTGCTTTAAAATGTGCAAAAATAAAGTCCAGTGGCGACGTGCTTTACACCACTGCATCCCACGCTTTGCATTGGACTTGGTGATGTATGGCTTAGATGCAGCTGCCCGGCCATGAAGCTCTCTGCGTACTGTACGTGGGCTAATTGGAAGGTCACATAAAGTTTGGAGCTCTGTGCAGAAAGTCTCTTTGCACTATGCTGACCGCTCTCTGGTCAGTTCACATAGTCCAGTGTTTTTCAACCTTTTTGGAGCCAAGGCACATTTTTTGCGTTGAAAAAATGCATAGGCACACCACCAGCAGAAATCATTAAAAAAACGAAACTCGGTTGACAGTAAAAAGTCGTCGTCGCAATTGTTGGATATGACTTTAAAGCATAACCAAGCATGCATCACTATAGCTCTTGTCTCAAAGTAGGTGTACTGTCACCACCTGTCACATCACACCCTGACTTATTTAGACTTTTTTTGCTGTTTTCCTGTGTGCAGAGTTTTAATTCTTGTCTTGCGCTCCTATTTTAATGGCTTTTTCTCTCTTTTTGGTGTTTTCCTGTAGCAGTTTCATGTCTTCCTTTGAGCGATGTTTCCCGCATCTACTTTTTTTTATCCTTCTTTGTGGGGACATTGTCGATTGTCATGTCATGTTCGGATGTACATTGTGGACGCCGTCTTTGCTCCGCAGTCTTTGCTGTCGTCCAGCATTCTGTTTTTTGTTGACTTTGTAGCCCGTTCAGTTTTACTTTTGTTCTGCATAGCCTTCCCTAAGATTCAATGCCTTTTCTTAGGGGCACTTACCTTTTGTTTATTTTCTGTTTAAGCATTAAATACCTTTTTACCTGCACACTGATTCCCGCTGTTTCCGACATCTACAAAGCAATTAGCTACCGTCCGCCACCCACTGATACGGAAGAGTATTACATGGTTAGGGACGGCGTGGCGAAGTTGGTAGAGTGGCCGGGCCAGCAATCGGAGGGTTGCTGGTTACTGGGGTTCAATCCCCACCTTCTACCATCCTAGTCACGTCCGTTGTGTCCTTGGGCAAGACACTTCACCCTTGCTCCTGATGGCTGCTGGTTAGCGCCTTGCATGGCAGCTCCCGCCATCAGTGTGTGAATGTGTGTGTGAATGGGTGAATGTGGAAATACTGTCAAAGCGCTTTGAGTACCTTGAAGGTAGAAAAGCGCTATACAAGTATAACCCATTTATCATTTATCATTTATTTACTCTGCCGAGCTCTAGACAGCACCGACACTCAACAACAACACATCATTTACACCAGGGGTCACCAACCTTTTTGAAACCAAGAGCTACTTCTTGGGTAGTGATTAATGCGAAGGGCTACCAGTTTGATACACACTTAAATAAATTGCCAGAAATAGCCAATTTGCTCAATTTACCTTTAACTCTATGTTATTATTAATAATTAATGATATTTACACTTAATTGAATGGTTTAAAAGAGGAGAAAACACGAAAAAAAAGAAAATTAAATTTTGAAACATAGTTTATCTTCAATTTCGACTCTTTAAAATTCAAAATTCAACTGAAAAAAAGAAGAGAAAAACTAGCTAATTCGAATCTTTTTGAAAAAATTAAAAAAAGAATTTATGGAACATCATTAGTAATTTTGATTAAGATTAATTTTAGAATTTTGATGACATTTTTTAAATAGGTTAAAATCCAATCTACACTTTGTTAGAATATATAACAAATTGGACCAAGCTATATTTCTAACAAAGACAAATCATTATTTCTTCCAGATTTTCCAGAACAAAAATTTTAAAAGAAATTCAAAAGACTTTGAAATAAGATTTAAATTTGATTCTACAGATTTTCTAGATTTGCCAGAATAATTTTTTTGAATTTTAATCATAATAAGTTTGAAGAAATATTTCACAAATATTCTTCGTCGAAAAAACAGAAGCTAAAATGAAGAATTAAATTAAAATTTATTGATTATTCTTTACAATAGAAAAAATAAATTTACTTGAACATTGATTTAAATTGTCAGGAAAGAAGAGGAAGGAATTTAAAAGGTAAAAATGTATATGTGTTTAAAAATCCTAAAATAATTTTTAAGGTTGTATTTTTTCTCTAAAATTGTCTTTCTGAAAGTTATAAGAAGCAAAGTAAAAAAATTAATGAATTTATTTAAACAAGTGAAGACCAAGTCTTTAAAATATTTTCTTGGATTTTCAAATTCTATTTGAGTTTTGTCTCTCTTAGAATTAAAAATGTCGAGCAAAGCGAGACCAGCTCGCTAGTAAATAAATAAAATTTAAAAAATAGAGTCAGCTCACTGGTAAGTGCTGCTATTTGAGCTATTTTTAGAACAGGCCAGCGGGCTACTCATCTGGTCCTTACGGGCGACCTGGTGCCCGCGGGCACCGCGTTGGTGACCCCTGATTTACAGACTAGAATTACTGGTCTGTAAATAATATTTTTTTACCCCAAATAGGTGAAATGAGATAATCTCCCACGGCACACCAGATTGTATCTCACGGCACACTAGTGTGCCGCGGCACAGTGGTTGAAAAACACTGACATAGCCTACCGCTTCGTGGCTGAGTTGCTGTTGTTCCCTAACTCTTCACTTTTCTTATAATAAAGCCGACAGTTGACTTTGGAATATTTAGGAGCGAGGACATTTTACGACTGGATTTGTTGCACAGGTGGCATCCTATGACAGTTCCACGCTGGAAATCACTGAGAGCGGCCCATTCTTTCACAAATGTTTGTAGAAACAGTCTCCATGCCTAAGTGCTTGATTTGATACACCTGTGGCCGGGCCAAGTGATTAGGACACCTGGTTCTCATCATTTGGATGGGTGGCCAAATACTTTTGGCAATATAGTGTACCGTATTTCCTTGAATAGCCGCAGGGGCGCTAATTAATTTAAAACCTCTTCTCACTCCTGCGTTTACCAAAAGCATGCGGGATTGGCAAGCATGCGTTAATTATTTTAAAACCTCTTCTCACCCCGGCGCTTACCTTATCATGAAAAGCACATTTAATAAAAAAAAACGTTATTATGGTCTTACCTTTAGGTATAAATGAGTCCATGCGCAGCTCCTATAGAAGTCTTCCTTATCTTTCTTCAGTTTTAAAAGTCTCTCTGTCTCGATGGAGATCTTCCTTTAAGTATTAACTCCTGCTTCGATTGAAAGCCCAGTTTAGAAAACGGTTTTATTTTAGATATGTAATCCTCCATGTTAAAAGTGCAAGCAAACAATGGCTCCTCACTCTTGCTGCTTGTTGTCTTCTTCTGCAGCGCCGGTCTTCTGCAGTACCAGCAGTCGCAAGAAGGATCACTAGCGCCCTCTACCACCAGGAGGCGGAAGTCATTTAATGACTCATATTTGACCCGGCGGAAGTGCCAAGCATGCGCTAATTATTTTGCGAAACGAGTTTGACTCGGCTGTAATTCTAGGCAGGCGAATACTATATTCCCGGCGGCAATTCAAGGAAATACGGTATTTCATTTGAAAGAAAAACACAAGATGAAAAGAACTGAGTGCCTGCAGCATGTCTATTTTTCCTTTTGAATCTACTTTAGCTGATGCCTCCTAAAGCCTGCCAGTGACCGAGGTCTGATAAGTAGGGCACTTGTGTGTCCAGCTTTGTGCGCCATACAATGAACTCGGTTGGCTTTGACCAGCAGAAAACAGTCAGAATGACCTCATACTAAATGTGTGTTCATTATGAGATCGATAGGTGGAATGTACAATGTGGATGTGATAATCAGCGGTGATGTCTGTGCTAGCCTTAATTCCAAGATGTTTCATTATGTTTGCCCAAGAGGAGACAGTGTAAAGGAGGGATGCTCCAAGAGTCTATATTGATTTCTGCAGCCCATTCAAGCTTGTAATGCTTTAGGAAGCCCATTATTGTGTAGCTAAGAATATGAGATAGCAGATTATTCCTAAAAATAGATCTAAAAAGATGGGACCGGGTCTACAGCAGAGGTCTCAGACTCAAGTATTGATTCTAAAATCTACTGTACTTGACTGTCAAACAATTCTACCAGAAGGCATATTGCCCCTGACTTACTGGAAATATGTATAAACATTAGGGCTGCGAATCTTTGGGTGTCCCACGATTCGATTCAATATCGATTCTTGGGGTCACGATTCCATTACCGTATTTCCTTGAATAGCCGCAGGGGCGTTAATTAATTTAAAACCTCCTGTCACTCCTGCGTTTACCGGAAACCGGCGGGATGGCCGTGCATGCGGTAATTATTTTAAAACCTCTTCTCACTCCGGCGTTTACCAAGAGGAATCCATAAAATTTAGACGTGCGCTTTGAGTGTGATGTAAGCATACCATCATGAAAAGCACATTTAATTAAAAAAAAACGTTATTATGGTCTTACCTGTACTTATAAATTGAGTCCATTTGCAGCTCCTTCTGACCAAAAGCATCGATAACTTGTTTATAGAAGTCTTCCTTATTTTCTTTTTTCCGTTTTAAAAGTCTCTGTCTCGATGGAGATATTCCTTTAATTATTACCTCCTGCTTCCATTGAAAGTCCAGTTTAGAAAACTGTTTTATTTTAGATACCGGTATGTAATCCTCCATGTTAGAAGGAAGAAAAAAAATCTCTTGCTGCGTGTGTTCACTTCTTCTGCAGTACCGGAAGTCGCAAGAAGGATCACTAGCGCGGCAGCGCCCTCTACCACCAGGAGGCGGGAGTCATTTAATGACTTATACAGTATTTCACACACGCAGCTACGGTATATTAATAAAACATAGCTGCTTACTGTTCTCTTTAGCATACTGTACCGGTATTCAATAGCTTGGACCTTAAATCCTACTGAATAGCTCTTTATCTTTTTTCCTTTGTGCGATTGTAAACTACTGAAAGCAGCTTCCTCCATTTTGAAAATGAGGACAGATGCGTCACTCGTGACGTAACGAATTTGACCCGGCGGAAGTTCTCGCCATATGCTAAATATTTTGCGAAACGAGTTTGACCCGGTGAAAATTATAGACATGCGATAATAAAATTAATATTTTGCGAAACGAATTTGATCCGGCTTCAATAATAAACCGGCGATAAGGCCAAGCATGCGTTAATTATTTTGAGAAACGAGTTTGACCCGGCAGTAATTCTAGACGTGCGAATACTATATTCCCTGTGCCAATTCAAGGAAATACGGTATAAATCGATTTTTTCGATTCAACACGATTCTCGATTCAAAAACGATATTTTCCCAATTCAAAAGGATTCTCTATTCATTCAATCCATAGATTTCAGCAGGATCTACCCCAGTCTGCTGACATGCAAGCAGAGTAGTAGATTTTTGTAAAAAGCTTTTATAATTGTAAAGGACAATGTTTTATCAACTGATTGCAATAATGTACATTTGTTTGAACTATTAAATGAACCAAAAATATGACTTATTTTATCTTTGTGAAAATATTGGACACAGTGTGTTGTCAAGCTTATGAGATGCGATGCAAGTGTAAGCCACTGTGACACTATTGTTCTTTTTTAAATTGTTTTTATAAATGTCTAATGATAATGTCAATGAGGGATTTTTAATCACTGCTATGTTGAAATTGTAACTAATATTGATACTGTTGTTGATAATATTCAATTTTGTTTCACTACTTTTGGTTTGTTCTGTGTGGTGTTTGTGTCTCCTCTCAATTGCTCTGTTTATTGCAGTTCTGAGTGTTGCTGGGTCGGGTTTGGTTTTGGAATTGGATTGCATTGTTATGGTATTGCTGTGTATTGTTTTGTTGGATTGATAAATAAAAAAATAAAAAATACAAATAAATAAAAATAAAAATGAAAAAAAATATAAATACATTTATAAATAAAAATCGATTTTTTAAAAATGAGAATTGATTCTGAATCGCACAACGTGAGAATCGCGATTCGAATTCGAATCGATTTTTTCCCACACCCCTAATAAACATAATACTTGACATTAAAATATTAAAGGCCTACTGAAATGAAATGTTTTTATTTAAACGGGGATAGCAGATCCATTCTATGTGTCATACTTGATCATTTCGCGATATTGCCATATTTTTGCTGAAAGGATTTAGTAGAGAACATCGACGATAAAGTTTGCAACTTTTGGTCGCTGCTAAAAAAAGCCTTGCCTGTACCGGAAGTAGCGTGACCTCGCAGGTTGAAAGGCTCCTCACATTTCCCCATTGTTTACACCAGCAGCCAGAGCGATTCGGACCGAGAAAGCGACGATTACCCCATTAATTTGAGCCAGGATGAAAGATTCGTGGATGAGGGACGTGAGAGTGAAGGACTAGAGTGCAGTGCAGGACGTATCTTTTTTCGCTCTGACCGTAACTTAGGTACAAGCTGGCTCATTGGATTCCACACTTTCTCCTTTTTCTATTGTGGATCACGGATTTGTATTTTAAACCACCTCGGATACTATATCCTCTTGAAAATGAGAGTCGAGAACGCGAAATGGACATTCACAGTGACTTTTTTTTCCACGACAATACATCGGCGAAGCACTTTAGCTACGGAGCTAATGTGATAGCATCGGGCTTAACTGCAGATAGAAACAAAAGAAATAAACCCCTGACTGGAAGGATAGACAGAAGATCAACAATACTATTAAACCATGGACATGTAACTACACGGTTAATGCTTTCCAGGCTGGCGAAGCTTAACAATGCTGTTGCTAACGACACCATTGAAGCTAACTTAGCTACGGGACCTCACAGAGCTATGCTAAAAACATTAGCTATCCACCTACGCCAGCCAGCCCTCATCTGCTCATCAACACCCGTGCTCACCTGCGTTCCAGCGATCGACGGAGCGACGAAGGACTTCACCCGATCATCGATGCGGCCGGCGGCTAGCGTCGGATAGCGCGTCTGCTATCCAAGTCAAAGTCCTCCTGGTTGTGTTGCTGCAGCCAGCCGCTAATACACCGATCCCACCTACAACTTTCTTCTTTGCAGTCTTCATTGTTCATTAAACAAATTGCATAAGATTCACCAACACAGATGTCCAGAATACTGTGGAATTTTGCGATGAAAACTGAGCTTTTTGTATTGGGATGCAATGGTGTACCAATACTCCCGCTTCAACAATTGACGTCACGCGCAAACATCATCATACCTAGACGTTTTCAACCGGAAAATTTAAAATTGCACTTCATAAGTTAACCCGGCCGTATTGGCATGTGTTGCAATGTTAAGATTTCATCATTGATATATAAACTATCAGACTGCGTGGTCGGTAGTAGTGGCTTTCAGTAGGCCTTTAAAGTGTTGAGTTCCCCAGGACAGGGTCAGAGACATTTCCGCTTGCCTTAAGGGGGACCTATAATGTAAAACCAACTTTTCTTACCTGTTGGTACCTGATTTTTGTGTACACTATATTGCCAAAAGTATTCTGCCACCCATCCATCGAGACAGAGAGACTTTTAAAACTGAAGAAAGATAAGGAAGACTTCTATAGGAGCTGCGCATGGACTCATTTATACCTAAAGGTAAGACCATAATAACGTTTTTTTTATTAGATGTGCTTTTCATGATAAGGTAAGCGCCGGGGTGAGAAGAGGTTTTAAAATAATTAACGCATGCTTGCCAATCCCGCATGCTTTTGGTAAACGCAGGAGTGAGAAGAGGTTTTAAATTAATTAGCGCCCCTGCGGCTATTCAAGGAAATACGGTACACTATATTGCCAAAAGTATTTGGCCACCCATCCAAATGATGAGAACCAGGTGTCCTAATCACTTGGCCCGGCCACAGGTGTATCAAATCAAGCACTTAGGCATGGAGACTGTTTCTGCAAACATTTGTGAAAGAATGGGCCACTCTCAGTGATTTCCAGCGTGGAACTGTCATAGGATGCCACCTGTGTAACAAATCCAGTGGTGAAATTTCCTTGCTCCTAGATATTCCAAAGTCAACTTTATTATAAGAAAAGTGAAGAGTTCGGGAACAACAGCAACTCAGCCACCAAAGTGGTAGGCCACGTAAACTGACAGAGAGGGGTCAGTGGATGCTGAAGTGCATAGTGCAAAGACTTTCTGCACAGTCAGTTGCTACAGAGCTCCAAACTTCATGTGACCTTCCAATTAGCCCACGTACAGTACGCAGAGAGCGTCATGGAATGGGTTTCCATGGCCGGGCAGCTGCATCTAAGTCATACATCACCAAGTCCAATGCAAAGCGTGGGATGCAGTGGTGTAAAGCACGTCGCCACTGGACTCTAGAGCAGTGGAGACGCCTTCTCTGGACTGATGAATCACACTTTTCCATCTGGCAATCTGATGGTTTGGCGGTTGCCAGGAGAACAGTACATTTCGGACTGCATTGTGTCGAGTGTGAAATTTGGTGGAGGAGGGATTTTGGTGTGGGGTTGTCTTTTAGGAGTTGGGATTGGCCCCTTAGTTCCAGTGAAAGGAACTTTGAATGCTCCAGGATACCAAAACATTTTGGACGATTCCATGCTCCCAACCTTGTGGGAACAGTTTGGAGCGGGCCCCTTCCATAAAGACTTGGATGACAGAGTCTGGTGTGGATGGACTTGACTGGCCTGCACAGAGTCCTGACCTGAACCGGATAGAACACCTTTGGGATGAATTTGAATGGAGACTGAGAGCCAGGCCTTCTCCACCAACCTCACCAATGCGCTTTTGGAAGAATGGTGGAAAATTCCTATAAACACAGTCCGCAACCTTGTGGACAGCCTTCCCAGAAGAGTTGAAGCTGTAATAGCTGCAAAAGGTCATATTGAACCCTATGGGTTAGGAATGGGATGGCACTTCAAGTTCATATGTGAGTCAAGGCAGGTTGCCAAATACTTTTGGCAATGTAGGGAATTTGGGATCTGAAAAAAGGCAGCAAACGGAGATATTTATAAAACAATCTTGCTTTCCTTCAAACTTCCTCCAAACGAGCCGTTTGGAATTTGCCCAATTTGTGACATTTTTCACAAAGTGTGACGTCAGCGGATATCTCCATTTGGTAGCGATTGAACCGAAGAGCTTAGCGTAAGTCCGCCACTGTAGTCAAGGTTGCAGTCGTAGTCAATAAACTCCTTTGTTTCCTCTATTCTCTTGTAATAGTGCAGACTGGCACACTGTTGCCATTTCTAATACAAAGTAGCGTATAGTTTGACCTTATATGTGTCTGTAGACTCCATGTGGAAGAGCTGAAAACTACAACATTGCTGGTGGGAGTAGACCATGCTGAAGTGGAGGCACGTAAACAGGACAGTCCACAAAACAGCGCATCCTGAAGAGACTTGAAGATCAGTGTTTCCCACACATTCATTTATTTGTGGCGGCCCGCCACGAAAGAATTAAGGCCGCCACAAATATATATATTTTTATTTTTTTATTTTATTTTTATTTTTTTGTGTCCTGTCCAGCTTCTCAGGCAAATAATATAGTTGATGTAGATGCCCATATCGGCTGTTCAGATTTACTTTACAAAAGAGAAGTGTAGGATCAAGATTTTTGGAGCTCTTTGTTCAGTGGATCAGATGTTTGATGAAGCTTTGTGTCTATCTACCACCACTACTGTTTTCTGTTTATTTGTTACTGACTGTGGCAGGACACCTCTGCCTCTGTTTCACTTTATGTTGCTGGTAAATAATATGGTTGTAGTAGTAGGCTAAAGTTACATTATTTAGTATGCACTAATTAAAGGGGCAGAGCTTTAAGAGACCTTTTAGCTTTTATATTTTTATAAGATATATTTTTTGTAAGAACCACAATTAATAAATATATTTCAGTGAATAACTTATTGTTCAAATCTGTACATAAATATGTACATAAAGTGTTGCAATTATATTGTAAAATGGATGGACGTTTAAAACAAAACTGTTATTATTAATTAGTAAGTATACATTTTTTGAGCCTTTTTAGAGAAAATCATGTCATTGTAGTAAATTATGCAAATTACTCGATGATGTCATGGTGACCACGCCCATAGCCACGCCCCCAACGCCACAGGTATCTTGGCAGTTTATGGGAAACACTAAAGATGGTCTGTAAAACATCATCTATGCAAAATATTGACCTGAAAAAAACATAATTACTTGTTAAGTAGACCAGAATGACGTGTTTTAATGTGAAAAAAAAACAACTAACTCATCTGGCCCGTTTAAGGTACTTGGATTGGGCAAACAATAGCTAATTCATTGTGTCATAAAACAAATAACCCATCACAATGCAATTTTCCCCACAGCAGGTAGGTAATACATACATATGGCAACTACTAGGGGAGGATCATTAATTTTATTTGGTAAATGGTGTCATGATAAGTGTGACCAGTAGATGGCAGTCACACATAAGAGATACGTGAAAACTGCAACACGATGCCAGTAATCAACACCAAAACTTTAAATCAGGTGTCTCAAACACGCGGCGAGACGTTATTTTGCGGCCCGCACCTCAATATGAAAATGTAATGTTAGTGCGGCCCGCGAGTTTTATATGAATGGCGCTTGACAGCGTCATACTTGTAAACCCTCCCGATTTTTCCGGGAGACTCCCGAATTTCAGTGCCCCTCTCGGAAATCTCCAGGGGCAACCATTCTCCCGAATTTCTGCCGATTTTCACCCAGACAACAATATTAAGGGCGTGCCGTGACGGCACTGCCTTTAGCGCCCTCTACAGCCTGTACAAACAGCGTGCCAGCCCAGTCACATGTTGTATTTGGCTTCTTTAGACACACGTAAGTGACTGCAAGACATACTTGATCAACAGCCACACAGGTCACACTGAGGGTGGCCGTATAAACAACTTTAACACTGATGCGTCACACTGAGAAACCCACACCAAACAAGAATGACAAACACATTTCGGGAGAACATCCGCACCGTAACACAACATAAACACAACAGAACAAATACCCAGAATCCCGTGCAGCCCTAACTCTTCCGGGCTACAATATACACCCCCATTTTCAGTAGACCCATAATAAATTCATAAAAGAACCAAACTTCATTAATGTTTTTTGTGACAAACAAGTATGTGCTCCAAATCACTCCATCACAAAAAAATAACAGTTGTAGAAATTATTGGAAACTCAAGACAGCCATGACATTATGTTCTTTACAAGTGTGTGTTAACTTTTGACCACGACTATATATGTACAGTATATATATACACACATATACATATGTATAAACAAAACTCCTTGTTCCTTTTGTAACTTCACACAAATATTATAGCCTTACTTTAACACAAAACAATGTCAACTTGCCAAGGGAATACGAGCTACATTAAAGGCCTACTGAAATGAAATGTTTTTATTTAAACGGGGATAGCAGATTCATTCTGTGTCATACTTGATCATTTCGCGATATTACCATATTTTTGCTGAAAGGATTTAGTATAGAACAACGACGATAAAGATCGCAACTTTTGGTATCTGATAAAAAAAAGGCTTTCCCCTACCGGAAGTAGCGTGACGTAGTCAGTTGAACATATACGCAAAGTTCCCTATTGTTTACAATGATGGCCGCATGAAGTGAGAGAGATTCGGACCGAGAAAGCGACAATTTCCCCATTAATTTGAGCGAGGATGAAAGATTTGTGGATGAGTAAAGTGCAAGTGAAGGACTAGTGGGGAGTTGAAGCTATTCAGATAGGGAAGATGCTGTGAGAGCCGGGGGTGACCTGATATTCAGCTGGGAATGACTACAACAGTAAAAAAACACAAGACATATATATACTCTATTAGCCACAACACAACCAGGCTTATATTTAATATGCCACAAATGAATCCCGCATAAAAACACCTAGGTGTTTGTTATGCTAGCTACTAGCTACTAGCTACTAGCTCAAGCTAGTTATAGCTCGAGCGGGTAATATGGACGGGATCCCGTATATATAACGAGCCAATACAATTCAAACACCTGCACAACACACACACTCACTCAGCCCAAAGAACCGTTCACCTAACCCAAGGTTCATAAAGCTTATATATTTAACCAAAGTTACGTACATGACACGCACGTACGGGCAAGCAATCAAATGTTTGGAAGCGCGCTGGTGGGACCTGATATTCAGCTTGGAATGACTACAACAGTAAATAAACACAAGACATATATATACTCTATTAGCCACAACACAACCAGGCTTATATTTAATATGCCACAAATTAATCCCGCATAACAAACACCTAGGTGTTTGTTATGCTAGCTCCTAGCTACTAGCTACTAGATCGAGCTAGTTATAGCAAGCGATCAAATGTTTGGAAGCGTACTCACGGTATCGCTTCTGCGTCTGTTAACGAAGTCAAAGTCCTCCTGGTAAGAGTCTCTGTTGTCCGAGTTCTTCGATCTTGACTGCATCTTTCGGGAATGTAAACAATGAAACACCGACTGTGTTGTGTTGCTGACTTCCCTCGCAAAATACTCCGCTTCGCACCGACTTTCTTCTTTGCTTGCACAGCTTCTTTCTCCATAATGCAATGAACAAATTGCAACAGATTCACCAACACAGATGTCCAGAATACATCCAGAATGAGATGAAAACAGCTATTTCGTATTGGCTTCAATGTGGAAGCCATACTTGTGTTCTACTGGCTACGTCACGCGCATACGTCATCCTCAGAGGCGTTTTGAACCGGAAGTTCCCCGGGAAATTTAAAATGTCACTTTATAAGTTAACCCGGCCGTATTGGCATGTGTTGCAATGTTAAGATTTCATCATTGATGTATAAACTATCAGACTGCGTGGTCGGTAGTAGTGGCTTTCAGTAGGCCTTTAAGAAGCCTTGCATCCTGACTCACGATGCAATTTGTGTACTTCCCACCCACGTATAACGAAGAGGAAAGTGAAGAATTGCATGGCGCCACTGATCTGCTGAGAGCAGATGGCCCGAGAGGAAGGAAGCACCTCCTGCTCTAATGTAACGCACTGTGTTGACTTTGACGTAATCGGCTTCACCTCTGCCTATTATTGAGCATCTCACACAGCGTTGCCATCTCACATCTCCCTCACGAGTTCTGGCAAACAGCATGCCTGATTCTCTGCCGTGACATCAGATCCCATCTCGCTAATGCTGTTGCACAACAGCCTTTATACATTTTGTGTGTCACAGGTCCGCTGAAGACATGAGCTGTTATGTCACAACAGAACTTTGATGGCTGTCAGTCATGTCGCCTGAACATAGAAATACTTTAAAAAGCCAACATTTCCCCTGTCATAGACACTACACATTGGATGTGTATGTTATTACCATATATTACTACTGTGTTTTAAAGGCCTACTGAAAGCCACTACTACCGACCACGCAGTCTGATAGTTTATATATCAATGATGAAATCTTAACATTATAACACATGCCAATACGGCCGGGTTAACTTATAAAGTGACATTTTAAATTTGCCGCTAAACTTCCGGTTCGAAACGCCTCTGAGGATGACGTATGCGCGTGACGTAGCCCGGGGAACACGGGTATGCCTTCCACATTGAAGCCAATACGAAAAAGCTCTGTTTTCATTTCATAATTCCACAGTATTCTGGACATCTGTGTTCGTGAATCTGTTGCAATCATGTTCATTGCATTATGGAGAAGGAAGCTGAGCAAGCAAAGAAGAAAGTTGTCGGTACGAAATGGACGTATTTTTCGAACGTAGTCAGCCACAACAGTACACAGCCGGCGCTTCTTTGTTTACATTCCCGAAAGATGCAGTCAAGATGGAAGAACTCTGATAACAGAGACTCTAACCAGGAGGACTTTTGACTTCGATACACAGACGCCTGTAGAGAACTGGGACAACACAGACTCTTACCAGGATTACTTTGATTTGGATGACAAAGACGCAGACGTGCTACTGTGAGTATGCAGCTTTGGCTTCTAAACATTTGATCGTTTGACCGTATGTGCGCAACTTTTTTTTGCGTATGTACGTAACTTTTTTAAAATATATAAGCTTTATGAACCTTGGGTTAGGTGAACGGTCTTTTGGGCTGAGTGATTGTGTGTGTTGATCAGGTGTTTGAATTGTATTGGCGTGTTCTATGGAGCTAGGAGCTAGCAGAGGAGCTAGGAGCTAGCGTAACAAACACGCAGGTGTTTTTATGCAGGATTAATTTGTGGCATATTAAATATAAGCCTGGTTGTGTTGTGGCTAATAGAGTATATATATGTCTTGTGTTTATTTACTGTTGTAGTCATTCCCAGCTGAATATCAGGTCACCCCCGGCTCTCACAGCATCTTCCCTATCTGAATAGCTTCAACTCCCCACTAGTCCTTCACTTGCACTTTACTCATCCACAAATCTTTCATCCTCGCTCAAATTAATGGGGAAATTGTCGCTTTCTCGGTCCGAATCTCTCTCACTTCATGCGGCCATCATTGTAAACAATAGGGAACTTTGCGTATATGTTCAACTGACTACGTCACGCTACTTCCGGTAGGTGCAAGCCTTTTTTTTATCAGATACCAAAAGTTGCAATCTTTATCGTCGTTGTTCTATACTAAATCCTTTCAGCAAAAATATGGCAATATCGCGAAATGATCAAGTATGACACATAGAATAGATCTGCTATCCCCGTTTAAATAAAAAAAATTCATTTCAGTAGGCCTTTAAAGAATTCCCACAAAACAAAAAGGGGTGAATGATAGAGAAGTATTGCACTTACCCCTCCAGTTTGAGGTGCGGGGTTAAATCCACAGAGGCTACAGACAACACTCTTGCATTCAGTGCATGTGTTGTAATTGGGTGGTTCCATGGAGGCCATATCGAGTTCAACCTTACAGAGTGGACAGGTGGACTCTGTATCTGCTTTGGGAATATCCACGTCGGTGCCTTCTGTGACTTTTGTTGCTGTGAGTGAAGTCTTTGGGTCTTTAACCTGACCCAAGTGGGCAGGTTTGGTCAGTTGTTGTGTTTGCACAACAGGAACTTTGTTTTCTTTAGCAGGGGACATCTTAGGAGGAACCGAAGGAGTAGTTTTGGGCTCATCTTGGACAGCAGATGTTATCAAGGTAGAGGCAGAGCTAAAAATGGATGAACTAAATCCAAACATTTTACCAGTGACAGTCTCAGCAGCCTGTGGTTGCGTTTTTGGAGCCCCGAATCCAAAGAACCTGCCAGACTCCTGTTTAGCAGCTGCTGCTGCTGGTGTAGATTTGACAGGAGATTTCGAAAGCTGCTGAGGGGGTTTCTCATCTGTCGGTTTCGCAACACCGGCCTTGACTTCTGTTTTTGGAGTTTGAGAAGTGTGTTCCTTGGGTGGGGTTTTTTCAGTGGGAGGCTGCTTGGTCACATCTTGGCCCTTTTCTTGATCACCAACTGAAGGGATGTCCGTCCTTGGTGCTGCATCATGCAATAAACCAGGCTTATTAATTGTAAGTGTCCGTGAGTCCTCATCCAGGCGTTCAGAACCTTCTTCTCTGACTGATGTAGACTTCTTTGGCTGGACTTCTTCATTATTATGTTCAGAAGGAAAAGGACCAGTCCTTGTAGGTGAGGCCTGAGGTTTCACTGCAGATGGTCCAGTAGTCTCAGATGTGCCAAGGGCCCTCTGCATCTGACAGTTCAGACATAGCCATTCCTTTACCTTAAAAAGAGAGCAAATGGTCAGCATGTAGGACTAATACGTGAGCAACATTTTATTTTGCAAGACAAATACAAACAATCGATTATTTAGACAGATTATTTGAAACGTGTCTAATTTACCTCTGAGACCGTAGGCAATGGATTGAATCCGCACTGATTGCAGACAGTTGTTTTGCATTCTGTGCAGGTGTTGAACTTGGGAGCATCTTTAGAATCCATCTTGAATAGCATCTTACAGAGTGGGCAGGTTAACTGAGCTGGTTTTGGAGGTGTTAGTGGTGCTTTGGGGGAAACGGATGGAGCTTTATCCATGTGTGTTGCTGAAGGAGTAGTTTTTACCTGTGGTGTTTCCAGTTCTGTTTCTTTAGTTTTCTGGACTGCAGGTGGTTTGATGTCCTTTCCAGGTATTGTTTTGGGAGAAGCAGGCGGCGTCGTTTTAGGAGAGGCCTGCAAAGTAATTGTGCTTGGCGTCGGAGTTGTCTTTTTCGTTTCATCTTGTACAGCTGAGGTTATCAAATTGGACGCTGAATTAAAAAAAGATGACCCAAAGCCAAACATCTTGCCAGGTACTGATTCAGCAGGCTTAACAGGTTGTGTTTTAGGACCACCAAAACCAAAGAAGCCTACTGATTCCTGTTTTACAGGTGGAGCTGTTGCCAGAATTGATTTGGCTGGAGATCCCCCAGCTTTTGTAGGTTGTTGGGGTAGTATTTTACCTACTTCTGGTGCTGTTGGGGGAACCATCTTTTCTGGAGGCTGTTTCTGGGGTATTCCAGGTTGTCCTTTAGGGGTAATTGCAGGTGAAGCAGATGCAACCACAGTCTTCATGATTTCAGGAAGAACACTTTTTTCAGGCAATGAGGCAACTGCCGCTGTTGCTTTCACAGTTGATTCGCCAATTGCTGGGGATTGGCTTTCCCTGGTAGTGACGACACTGACTGTCTCGTCAGGTTTGGGTGTTTTAGTGTCCTCCTGAGGAGCTTGTATAGCTGTCTCTCCCTTCGTTGTGGAGGGAGGCATGTCTTTACTTGGTGAAGATTGGGATTTTATCAAGGGAAGTCCAAGAGGTTCAGAGGCGCCAAGTGCTCTCTGCATCTGACAGTTGAGACAGAGCCATTCTTTCCCCTGAAAAAAAAACACGTCATTATTAGTTTCAATAGTTTTGTGATACATTGGACAACCGTGGATTACCTCTGCTTTATTCGGCATGGGACTAAATCCACATTTGTTGCAGACTGCTGTTTTACATCCGGTGCAGGTGTTGTAATTTGCTTGATCTTTGCCGTCAACATTAAATTCAACCTTACAAAGGGGGCAGTTGAGCTCAATTTCTTTGGGAGCAGTTTGTGGAGCCTTTACTTTTGAAGCTTCTGACGGACCTTGGTCCACATGTTTCGTTCCTGGTAGAGAAGCATTGTCTTCCTGAAGTTTGTCCGCCATCTTCTCCATTGATTGTTTCTGAATATTGTCAGACTTCACTTCTTTTGTGGAGGATTTTATCAGAGATAGAGCAGAACTTGACTTGACCGGCGGGATTTGAGGAGCTGCCGTTTTATCATAACTTTGTGCCGGCGCAGACATTTTACGAGAACTTGGTGGTGTGGTGCGTGATTCTTCACCAACAGCGGATGTTATTAAAGAAGATGCTGAGCTGAAGAGTGTTGAACCAAATCCCATCATCTTCCCTGTCACTGCTTCAGCTGTTTTGGAGACCCCTTGCTGAGGTTTTGAAGCATTAATGCTAACCAAACTTCCTGTATCTTTAGTTGGCTGTGACATGGAAGGAGGCGGTTTGGCAGCAAGATTTGGCTCTTTACCTTTGGACTTGGATGGCTTCTCTATATCAGCCGACATGACTACTTCATCCTCTGATTTTGTAGTGCCTTCCATTCCCTGTGCTTTCTTTTCCAATGTGTCTGTTGTTGCAGGTGAGCGTGTTAAAGTTGGATCTTCCTCCTTCAGTGGAGATGTAACATCTGTGCTGACAGGAGGCGCTTGCTCAACCAAAGTTTTATCAGCGTTTGCAGGTGTCCTTTCTTCAACTGGAATTGCTGTGGAGATTTGGACTTGATTGGGAGGTAGTGAACCAGATTTGATATCAGTTGTTGGGATTTCATTATTTTCGAGTTTACCTGGTGTTGTTTTGTCCTTCTGATCTTTGTCCAGGACTTTTCTTTTTTGTGTTGGTATCATATCTTTACTTGGATTGGCCGTGGCAGCAGCGGGTTTAGTCACTTTGTTGAGTGATGACTGAGGCTTCACAGATGGAGGTTGTACTGCTTCTGCTGCTGAGAGAGTTCTTTGCATCTGGCACGTCAGACACAGCCACTCCTTTTTCTGTAAGATAAAAGCAATGAATATTGCGTGTCTCATTTGTGATTATATAATCGGTTATGGCAAACAATGATTTGCTTACCTCTGATACATTTGGCATAGGGTTGAATCCACACTGCTTGCAAACTGTACTCTTGCAGTTAGTGCATTTGTCATAGTTAGGTAGCTCTTCGGATCCAATGTTGAGGTCAACCTTACAAAGGGGACATGTGGAGTGGGAAACTTGTTTAAATAGATTTGTGTTGACTTTGTTCTGTTCAGATAGACCCTGCTGAGTTTGTTCTGATTTTATCTCTTCTTTTTTCTGGAGAGAAGGAGATGTACTCTGTTTTGCTGGGGACATCTTAGGAGACACCGATAGGGTGGTTTTGGGCTGGTCCTGGACCGCCAAAGTAATCAAAGTGGATGCACTGTTGAAAATAGAAGATCCAAAGCCAAACATTTTCCCGGTCACTGATTCTGCTGGTTTGGAAGCTTCAGGTTGGGTTTTACTGCCGAAGAAACCTCCTGATTCTTGCTGGGGTGCCAAAGCAGCAATGCTCTGTTTGCGTTCAGCTTGCCTTGTTGGTCCTGGTGATGAGCTTGGGCCAGATGTTTTTTGATAGTCTTGTGGTATATTTTTAGTAAGAGCACTATTACTGTCAGACTGAGCTGTTGCAGACGTTGCTGTATCAGCTGTTGGTTCTTTCTTAGGTGATATTGGCATTGAAGCCACTTTCTTTTCAGGTTCAGCTCTACTGGTGACATCTTTTTCAGAAACGCTGTAGTTGTTAGAAAAAGCTCCTGAAGGATGGCTCGCACCAAGAGCTTGCTGCATCTGGCAGGTGAGACACAGCCACCGCTTTACCTAAGAAAATAAAGTAGTTCATATTATTTTTTGTTCATTTTCTGTAGCCCTTAGGGTGATAGGGAAGCATGAGCCTATTCCAGGCATTGGCGATATGCATTGGACTGATTGCGTGCCAATTTCAGGGTTATTACAATCTATTCATAATCTATATTATATCATCTTTGTAGTATTGTTTTATGTTTTCCGACAAGAGCTACTTATTCATCAGAAAGAAGTAATGTCAGATTCCAATATTTAACATACTTTATACAGTATGTGGCAAAAGAGAAAAAGCCAGTGGCGATTGCGCTAAGATTGCAAAGGAAGATCAGCTTCCCCTAAAATATCGAAAAATAAGTGGTCAAAAATATACTGTTGGGTTTAGATTTTATGGACTAAATAAAAACTGGGGTTGTTCCATTGCAGCGAAACTAGACCGTCATTGGATAAATGTTCGGTGTCTCTGGGACTCTATCGGCAGTGCGCTTGATTGGATGATTTGTCTGAGGCTGAATCTATTTTTGATTGACAGTGAAATGAGCGAATCAGTGATCTTGAAGTATAAACCACGACCGGAACATTTCTTAAGTTGAATGCCATTGTTTCGAGTTGATCAGAAGACTTTTAAGCACTGTCAGTGACTTTTTCTTTGTTAAAAAAACACTAGCAACAAATCTGCATCTTTTTCTGGTGTTATCGGAGATGTACTCGCGTCTGGAAACCCGGACTTCTGTCGCTCTGCAGTTAGCGGGTGGCGCTGTGAGACAGAGGCCCAGATAATTTTCTTGAAAAAGAATGGAGGGCAGAATTTACGTATACATAAATGGACACATTTTATGGTGTAGGCTTGGCCTCTTTGAAAGACCAGCAGCCGCCACTGAAAAATGAATACAGTACACGTACAATACAAACAAATACAGTCTTACCTTTGTTTCATTTGGCATGGGGTTAAATCCACACTGGTTACACACAGTGTTTTTGCATTCAGTGCAGGTGGTGTAGTTGGCTTGGTCTTTTGAACCTATGTTGAGTTCAACCTTACAGAGTGGACAGTTAGAACCTGGTTTGACAGCTGATTTTGTAACTTCTGCAGCCAGAGATTTTGATGTGACCTTATTATCCTCTTTAGCTGGACCCGATTGAGGTGTCTTTCTCTGCTGTGTTTGCTCCAGCTTCTGATGAACATCAGATTTCATTTCCTTTGCTGGGGACTTTTTGAGAGAAGCTGGAGGTGTTGTCTTAGGTTGATCCTGAGCAGCAGATGTTATCAATGTAGATGCTGAACTGAATATTGAAGAACCAAAACCAAACATCTTTCCAGTCACTGAATTATTATAATTCTGCTGAGATTTTGTAGCACTAAATCCCAAAACCCCGCCGCTCTCTTGCTGCTTTGCTGCAGTGGCATTACTCGGCCTACGTCCAGGTTGGCATTCCGGATCTGGTGGTTTCTCAGATGCTTTATTTTCATTTTTCTGTGGTGTTTTATAATCCGGTTCTGGGCTAACCAATTTCAATGATGTAGTTGAAGCTTCAGGTTTTTCTAACTCAACTGAGGTTGAAGAAGGTTTTTCCTGCAGGAGTTGTGCATTGCTTGGAATCCCCTTTGTTTGCAATGTTGTAACTGGTTTGGGCATATCCATTGACTTGACTGCAACAGGAACTTTAATATTTGATGTTGGGGCCTGTTTTTGAGAACCTAGTTGCACAGATGATTCAACTGCTCTTTTGGTCTGACATGTAAGGCACAGCCATTCGTTTTTCTGAAATGAAGACAATATGATGTTATTTTGCTTTTGGTAGGAAAAATTAAAAAGACATATAGCGTATTGATTCTTGACTTACCTCTCCAATAGGCATGGGGTTAAATCCACACTGGTTACACACGGTGCTTTTGCATTCAGTGCAGGTATTGTAATTGGCTTGGTCTTTTGAACCCATGTTGAGTTCAACCTTACAGAGTGGACAGGTAGAACCTGGTTTGACAGCTGATTTGGCAGGTTCTGCATCCTTTGGAAGTTCTGATGTGACCTTATGTTGCCCCTTTGCTGGACCACATGGAGGTGTTTGTTCCTTTGCAGGGGACTTTTTAGGAGAAGCTGGTGTATCGGTCTTAGGTTTATCCTGAACAGCAGATGTTATTAATGTAGATGCAGAGCTGAATATTGAAGAACCAAAACCAAACATCTTTCCAGTTACTGAATCTGCGGACTTCTCTGCATCCTTTTGAGATTTTGTAACACCCAAGCCAAAAAATCCTGCTGTATCTTGCTGCTTTGCTGCAGTGGCATTACTTGGCCTACGTTCTGGTTGGCTTATCAGATCTGATTGGTTTTCAAGAACTTTCTTCTCACTCTTCTGTGGTGTTTTATTATCATGTGCCAGGCTAGTTAACTTTTCTGGTGCGATGGAAGCTTCTGGTTTGCCCGACCTAATTAAAGTTGAAGACAGTTTTTCCTGTGGGAGTACTGCATTGCTTGGATGTGTGTTTGCTTGAGTTGTTGTAGGTGGTTTGGAGTTGTCCTTCGACTTGACTGCAACAGAAACGTTGCTGTTTGATGCTTGAGTCTGCTTTTGAGAGGATGGTTTCTCAGATGCTTCCACTGCTCTTTTTGTCTGACAGGTTAGACATAGCCATTCATTTTTCTGAAATGAAGCAAAAATAATTGGTTGTGTGTTGCTTTTGGTAGTATGTACTTCAATTCTAAAAATTGTATAAAGAGTATTGAGTCTTGACTTACCTCTCCAATAGGCATGGGGTTAAATCCACACTGGTTACACACGGTGCTTTTGCATTCAGTGCAGGTATTGTAATTGGCTTGGTCTTTTGAACCCATGTTGAGTTCAACCTTACAGAGTGGACAGGTAGAACCTGGTTTGACAGCTGTTTTGGTAGCTTCTGCAACCTTAAGAGGTTCTGATGTGACCTTGTTTTCCCCTTTAGCTTCACCCGATGAAGGTGTTGGCTCCAGCTTTTCAGGAACATCAGATTTAATGTCCTTTGCAGGGGATTTTTTGGGAGAAGCTGGTGTATCGGTCTTAGGTTGGTCCTGAACAGCAGATGTTATTAATGTAGATGCAGAGCTGAACATAGAAGAACCAATACCAAACATTTTTCCAGTCACTGAATCTGAAGACTTCTCTGTATCCTTTTGAGATTTTGTAGCACCCAAACCAAAAAATCCTCCAGTGTCTTGCATCTTTGTTGCAGTGGCATTACTCAGCCTACGACCAGGTTGGCTTACCGTATTTGATGGTTTTTCAGGATTTTTTCTCTCATTTTTTTGTTGTGTTGTATCATCAGGTGCGAGGCTAGCCAACTCCTCTGATGTTATGGAAGCTTCTGATTTGTCTGACCTTATTAAAGTTGTGGACATTTTTTCCTGTGGGGTTATTGCATTGCTTGGATGTGCATTTACTTGAGTTGTTGAAGCTAGTTTGGAGTTGTTTGTTGACTTGTCCGCAACAAGAACTTTGCTATTTGATGTTTGAGTTTGCTTTTGAGAAGCTGGTTGCTCAGATGCTCCCACTGCTCTTTTTGTCTGACAGGTTAAACATAGCCATTCTTTTTTCTGAAATGAAGCAATAATAATTTGTTGTGTGTTGCTTTCAATAATAAGTACTTTAATTCTAAAAATTGCATAAAAAGTATTGAGTCTTGACTTACCTCTCCAATTGGCATGGGGTTAAATCCACAATGGTTACACACAGTACTTTTGCATTCAGTACAGGTATTGTAATTGGCTTTGTCTTTTGAGCCCATGTTGAGTTCAACCTTACAGAGTGGACATGTAGAAACTAGTTTGATAGCTGGTTTGGTAGCTTTTGCTGCCTTAAGAGGTTCTGATGTGACATTATGTTCCTCTTTTGCTGGACCCGATGGTGGTGTTTGTTCCTTTGCAGGGGACTTTTTTAGAGAAGCTGGTGTATCGGTCTTAGGTTGATCCTGAACAGCAGATGTTATTAATGTAGATGCAGAGCTGAATATTGAAGAACCAAAACCAAACATCTTTCCACTCACTGAATCTGTGGATTTCTCTGCATCCTTCTGAGATTTTGTAGCACCCAAACCAAAAGATCCTTCCGTGACTTGCCCCTTTGTTGCAATGGCATTACTCGGCCTGCGTCCAGGTTGGCTTACCGGATCTTTCTTCGCATTTTTGTGTTGTGTTGTATCATCAGGTGCCAAGGTAGCTAAATCTGCTGGTGTTGTGGAAGCTTCTGGTTTGGCTGACCTAACTAAAGTTGTTGACAGTTTTTCCTGTGGGGTTACTGCATTGCTTGGATGTGTGTTTGCTTCAGTAATTGCTGGTTTGGAATCGTCTGTCGACTTGACTGTTACAGGAACTTTACTATTTGATGTTTGAGCCTGCTTTTGAGAGGCTTGTTGCTCAGATGCTTCCACTGCTCTTTTGGTTTGACATGTTAGACATAGCCATTCGTTTTTCTGAAATGAAGCAACAGTAATTAGTTGTGTGTTGCTTTTGATATTAAGTACTTGAGTTTGAAAAAGTGTTTAAAGAGTATGAACTTACCACTCCAATTGGCATAGGGTTAAATCCACACTGGTTACACACAATACTTTTGCATGCAGTGCAGCTATTGTAGTTGGCTTGGTCTTTAGAATCTATGTTGAGTTCAGCCTTGCAGAGTGGACAGGTAGAACCCGGTTTGACAGCTGATTTGGTAGCTTCTGCAGCCTTTAGAGGTTCAAATGTGTCATTTGTTTGTCCTTTAGCTGGACTCGATGAAGGCGTCTTGTTCTGCTGTGTTGACTGCACTTTCTTCAGCGGCTCTAATTTCTGAGAAACATCAGATTTAATTTCCTTTGCAGGGGATTTTTTGGGAGAAGCAGGGGGTGTTTTATTACGCTGATCCTGGGCAGTAGAAGTCATTAATGTAGATGCAGAGCTGAATATTGAAGAACCAAAACCAAACATCTTTCCAGTCACTGAATCTGGAGCCTTCTCTGTATCCTGCTGAGATTTTGTAGCCCCGAAGCCAAAAAATCCTGCAGCGTCTTGCTGCTTTGTTGCAGTGGCATAACTCTGCCTGTGTCCAGGAGGGATCTGGCTTGCCAGATCTGATTTGTTCTCAGGAACCTTCCTCTCATTTTTCTGTTGTGTTTTATCATCAGGTGCCAGGGCACCCAACTCCGCTGGTGTTGTGGAAGCTTCTGGTTTGCCAGACTTAACTGAAGGTGATTTTTCCTGTGGATTTGCCTTTGTTTGAGATGTTGGAGCTGGTTTAAAGGTATCCATTGACTTGACAACAGCAGTGACTTTACTACTGGCTGTCTGAGCCTGTTTTTGAGAAGCCAGTTGCTCAGGACCACCAACTGCTCTTTTCATCTGACAGGTAAGACATAGCCATTCATTTTTCTGAAATAGAACAAAAACAATGTGTTACTCTGATTTCTAAATTAGTAATCCAATACATTTAATCAACAGTTATAGTAGTTTTGATTTACCTCTCCAATATGCATTGGATTAAATCCACATTTGTCACACACATTGGTTTTACACTCAGTGCAGGTATTGAAATTTGGAGGTTCCTTTGAGCCGATGTTTAGTTTGATATTGCATAGTGGACAGTTTACATGGCCTGCTTTAAACTGGGTCTGAGGAGTTGTGCCTGCCTGTGATGGACCTTGTTTGATCTGATGGGCCTCTCCTTGTTTCTTGAGCTCCCGAACGATATTTTCAGGGGCTTTTGGTTGCACTTTGCTGGGAGAAAGTATTGGTGTATCTTTTGGAGAAATTTTGGGTCCAACTAAAATCCTTGGAGAGACGTGCCCTGGTGCAGACATCTTACGAGAGCTTGGCGGTGTAGTGCGAGATTCTTCCTGAACAGCTGATGATATAAGAGTAGATGCTGAGCTGAAAATAGAAGAACCAAAGCCAAACATCTTTCCAGTGATAGAGTCTGTTGTTTTCGAAACATCAGAACTAGATTTAGAGCCAATCAAGCCATCCGAGGTAAATTTGCTCTGTTTTAGTCCAGACTGAGTAGTCTGATCAGGTGGTTTCTGGGGATCTGTGTTCCTTTGAGGTTCCTGATCAGACAATGGGGCACCCTGTTTGTTCTGTGTTTGTTCAATAGAAATCTTGGTTTCTGGTGTTCCAGTTGATGGATGAATCTTCTGCGGGGTACTAGGTGCAGAACTCTCCTTTTTCTTGTCAGGTGCTGCAGTCTGCACTTTTGTGGGTACATCAGATTGTAATGATTCCTTCGTGGTTGATTCATCTTCATTTGAAACAGTTGTCTTCTGATGTACAGAAGATGGAAGGTTTGTCACTGTATTGGACAGCTTGATGGCAGGCTGCGTGGGTTCTGATGCATTCAGAGCTCTTTGCATCTGACAGTTCAAGCACAGCCATTCATTTTCCTAGAGAATAACATAATAAGAATAGAAAACGTGAATATTAGCGGTTGATTTTACATTGTGGCTTTCCCAAGACATGCCCCATCATCCATAAAATGAAACAGAAATGTCACTTTTATAGAAAAAAAAATTGAAGATTAATATATCCCTAAAGTTATATTTTTTCTAAATTGCCCATCATTGATTAATAACTTAAGAAATTCATATTATTGGAACCATCGATAATATTTGTTTTAATTACCTTTGCCAGATTGGGCACCGGATTAAATCCACACTGGTTACAGACGGTGTTTTTGCAGTCTGTGCATTTTCTGAAGTTGGGAGGATCCTTGGAACCTAAATTAAGTTCCACCTTACACAGAGGACAGGTAGATTTGCCTTCTTTGGAAACTGTAGCTTCCTTTGACTGATCTGATGGCGGTTTAGCTTGTTGAGCTTGCTCTTGTTTCTTTTGTTCTTTTCCCTGAGCAAGGGGTGATTTGTTCACCTTGGTGGCAGGCATCTTGGGGGACAGTGGAGGTGTCATTTTGGATTCATCTTGGCCGGCTGTGGGTATTAACGTGGATGCAGAATTGAAGATAGAGGAACCAAAACTAAACATTTTTCCACCAAGTGATTCAGTTGGCTTCACTGTACCAGGTTCAAGTTTTGGACCACGGGAGTCTTCTTGTGCATTTAAAGCAGCATTATCTGGTAGCTTTTGTGGTCCCTTCTTCAACTCTTCAGATGAAGCTTTGGAATCTAATGTTGGAGTGAGGGATTGTTGGTTCTCTGGTCGTTTGACAGTGTCCTTCTTTGCAACTTCCTTCTCAGGTGCTGAAGCAGCAGATAATTCCTTGACTTTAGACTCAGCAGTTTTTGGGATGTCTTTCGTTTCTTTCTTGGGGACATTAGAAAATGCAGTAACTTTGTTTGGCGAGGCCTGTGCTTTCATGATGGGGGTTCCTGGAGGCTGGGCTGCTCCGAGGGCACGTTGCATTTGACAGTTGAGGCATAACCACTCCTTCACCTAGGGAATACTTTTTTTAGTGTTTATTAAGATACTATGAGTCGAGTAATCAACAAACAAATTGTCTTACCTCCTTCACATTTGGCATGAGGTTGAATCCACATTGGTTGCAGACAACATTTTTACACTCTGTACATGTGTTGTAATTGGGTTGATCTTTAGAGCCAACGTTGAAGGCTGATTTACATACAGGGCAGGACGAAGGACCAGTTTTGGAAACAACTGCTCCCTTTGTAGGCTCTGATAACATGGTGTCTGCTTTTGGACCCTGCTGGCTTTTATCTAGTTTCTTTGCAGATGGGGTCATCTTGGGAGAAGCTGGTGATGCTGCCAGTTTAGGTTCATCTTGGACTGTAGAGTACATCAAAGTGGATGCAGAACTGAATATAGAAGAACCAAATCCTAACATCTTCCCTGTTACTGACTCTGCAGGTTTTGCAGGATCAGTTGGCTTTTTAGGGCTTCCAAAACCAAAAAATCCTCCTGTTTCCTGCTGTCCCGGGACTTCAGTGGCATTTCCCGGTTTTTGTGCAGTTACATTTGACTGCTCTACTTTCTTCTGCAGATCTGCTTTGTTATCCTGCTGTGTTTTCTGGGCAGGGGCTGGGCTAGTCAGTTTTTGACTGCCTTGTACTTTAACAGCTTCAGCCTTGGATGTCCGGGTCTCTGGAGAAGGTACATTACTCTGGGGAGAGCCTGGAGCAGAAGTCTTTTGTGGTGTTGGAGTCCTTTTAAACGGCGAAGTAGCCAATGGAGTGTCTTTTGGGGGTTCGATACCTTTGGTAGCTCTTTTTACCTGACAGTTTAGACAAAGCCACTCCTTCCCCTTGAATGACACAACAAAAAAAGGTTGTATTAATTTATGAATTCCTCTGCGCATCTGCTCAGCACAGAGCTAACATGCTAGTTTCGCCCTATCAAATCAACTAGCCAGTCACTACGGATTTCATTTCAACTATTAAGGATATGAACGTCATAGTAAATAAAGCGACTGCTCGATGTTGTGGGACTCAATATAGTTAAAACTATTAACATAGCAGCTCTTCCACCAAAATGAGTACAGTCCATTTTATTTGATGTAACCTTATGTAAGGTAACGTTAAGTGCATTGAGATAAATTGAATATGACTTGACTTTCAGTTTGCTGACATTTAAACAAAAAAACAGGGCTTCCAATTGTTCTTCCATCTAATTTATGGGACTTTTGTGTTTTCTTCACATTCAGTTAATTATTTTGTAGCATGTGCACTCAACAGGCAGAAACATGGGTAGCTTCGTCCTTCCCAATAGTACCATAGCGTACCATAATAACCCAGTATTGCAAAAACTCAAGTCTATAAGAGACTATCCTGAAATCAAGATAAAAAAAAAAACATATTTCTTACATGTTGACATCAATTTGCTTATATCATAGGGGACCTATGATGAGTGTCCTCTGTTCTGACTTATAAATGTTGTTGCAATGTTGGTACCCAAGCTTCAAATCATAAGGTTCATGTATTTGGGTGTGAGTTTGCACGCAGTTTTTTTTAAAAAGTAGGCCATTTGTGATGTCACACATTTATGGAAGTACTTATGTGGGCATTTGCACAATATAACCGACTAAATGCTACCAAATGCAGACTTGTTTCATGCAAATTGAGAGTGTGGTCGTTGAATCTATATTAGGATTATTTTGGAACCTGTCTGAAAAATTATTATCGGTGATGTTCGTCTTCAAGATATGTGTTGAAGAAGTGTACATTCTCAAAAGATACATTATGATACTTATGGGCAGTGTGGGTCATGGACGGTTTTATTTGCGGCTGAAGGAAACACCTCTACAAACAAACCATTTGCAGAAATACTCTGAATAATGTTTAAAAATGTGACTATGGAGCAAAATTCACACAAAAGCATATCCAATACATATCTAGGCCACAAGATGTGTGTTGAATGTAGGTTAGAATCATCTTAGGTTTCCTTTTAAGTAACATTCATTGTAATCGCAGATGTACTTCTTGAAATAAGCAAAAAAAGTCTGCCGACAAAATGCCAATTTACTTGTTTAAAACCTTTTGACCATTTAAATTGATTTATTCTGTTTTTTTTATCTGTTTTAAAATGAGCACATTGTTGTTGTTTTTTAGTTAACCTATTACTTTTGCAACATTGCAACAACAATAATATCTAATGAATTTAAATAACAATAACCATAACATGATTTCAGGTATTTTCAAACCTCGTTTCCATATGAGTTGGGAAATTTAGATGTAAATATAAACGTAATACAATGATTTGCAAGTCCTTTTCAAGCCATATTCAATTGAATGCACTACAAAGACAAGATATTTGATGTTCAAACTCATAAATTTAATTTTTTTTTTGCAAATAATAATTAACTTAGAATTTCATGGCTGCAACACGTGCCAAAGTAGTTGGGAAATGGCATGTTCACCACTGTGTTACATGGCCTTTCCTTTTAACAACACTCAATAAACGATTGGGAACTGAGGAAACTAATTGTTGAAGCTTTGAAAGTGGAATTCTTTCCCATTCTAGTTTTATGTAGAGCTTCAGTCGTTCAACAGTCCGGGGTCTCCGCTTTCGTATTTTACGCTTCATAATGTGCCACACATTTTCCATGGGAGACAGGTCTGGACTGCAGGCGGGCCAGGAAAGTACCCGCACTCTTTTTTTACGAAGCCACGCTGTTGTAACACGTGCAGAATGTGGCTCGGCATTGTCTTGCTGAAATAAGCAGGGGCGTCCATGAAAAAGACGGCGCTTAGATGGCAGCATATGTTGTTCCAAAACCTGTATGTACCTTTCAGCATTAAAGGTGCCTTCTCATATGTGTAAGTTACCCATGTCTTGGGCACTAATGCACCCCCATACCATCACAGATGCTGGCTTTTGAACTTTGCGTCGATAACAGTGTGGATGGTTCACTTCCCCTTTGGTCCGGATGACACGATGTCGAATATTTTCAAAAACAATTTGAAATGTGGACTCGTCAGACCACAGAACACTTTTCCACTTTGCATGAGTCCATCTTAGATGATCTCGGGCCCAGAGAAGCCGGCGGCGTTTCTGGGTGTTGTTGATAAATGGCTTTCGCTTTGCATAGTAGAGTTTTAACTTGCACTTACAGATGTAGCGACCAACTGTATTTAGTGACAGTGGTTTTCTGAAGTGTTCCTGAGCCCATGTGGTGATATCCTTTAGAGCACATATGTCAGAGTCAAGGCCCGCGGGCCATATCCGGCCCGCGAGAAGGTTTTTTACGGCCCTTGGGATGATCTTGATTTATTATTAGAACCGGCCCGCAGACCGCAGATATTTTTTTTTTTTTTTTTTTTTTTTAGACCGCAGATCTTTTACACGCACCAAGCGGATGCCGGTCCAAGGTTCCGAAAGGGGGCGAGCGGCCCGCCGGGACGCGCCTGCCGGCCGAAGGGCTGCAGCCCGGCCGTCAGTCGCGGAGCCCGCCGTGCCACGCGAGCCAAGGGGGCGGGCCGAAACCCGGCCCCGAGGCCCTGAGACTTCTGCTTTGTTTCCCCAAACCGCGCGTCACCGCCGGGCCCGCACCACCGTCGGGCTGCAGCCCGAGCGTCGGTGGCGGAACCCGTCATGTGCCGCGCGCGCCAAGCGGAGCGGGGGGGTCAAGCGGGCCGAAACCCGCAGGCCACCCCCTCACCACGAGGCCCTGAGACTTCTGCGTTTGACCCCTACGCGCGGCCCGTCGGGACGCGCCCGCCGTCAAGCCACGAGGGCCAGCCGTCGGGTCGCGGAGCCCGCCGTGCCACGCGCGCCAAGGGGCGGGCCGAAACCAGCGGGGGGTTTCGGGCACCCAACTCGCCTCCCTCCCACGGAGGGAGGAGGGGGGTTTAATGTGAACATTACTGTGCAATCACATATTTAGAGTTTTTACTCAATTCAAGTTTAAAAGTTAAAGTTTAATATTTGTTTTCACTGCATGTTACTTCTCCTTAAACAAAGTGTTGTTTTTGATTTATAGATTTTTGCACTTTATTTTATTGTATTTCAATTTAATTATATTTTAAAAATATTTCAGTTGAGTGGATGATAGAAAATTGCTATTATTGTTTTTTTCTTTGAAGTAAATTTAGCCCACTTTTGCTAAAATAGAAAATATAGGCTACTGATGGTGCCTTGAATACCGGTTTCTTTCATTTAATGTTCATGTTATGGGGATTTTTATATAAAGGAAATTTGTCTTTTGTGTCTGTTGAAAATTAAAGATTACCGACAGAGCCATAAGAAAATATTGCTTTATTTATCTGATCATATTGGAATATATTTGTTAGGTTTTCAGTAGGTTCAATTAGGTTCACTAGACTATATGCGTCATTTAAAAATTTTTCAATGAACATTCGAACAGTCCGGCCCTCGGCTTGTAGCTAAATTTTTTATTTGGCCCTCCGTCCATTTGACTTTGACACCCCTGCTTTAGAGATAGAGGCCGGTTTTTGATACAGTGCCGTCTGAGGGATCGAAGGTCACGGTCATTCAATGTTGGTTTCCGGCCATGCCGCTTACGTGGAGTGATTTCTCCAGATTCTCTGAACCTTTTGATGATATTATGGACCGTAGATGTTGAAATCCCTAAATGTCTTGCAATTGCACTTTGAGAAACGTTGTTCTTAAACTGTTTGACTATTTGCTCACGCAGTTGTGGACAAAGGGGTGTACCTCGCCCCATCCTTTCTTGTGAAAGACTGAGCATTTTTTGGGAAGCTGTTTTTATACCCAATCATGGCACCCACCTGTTCCCAATTTGCCTGCACACCTGTGGGATGTTCCAAATAAGTGTTTGATGAGCATTCCTCAACTTTATCAGTATTTATTGCCACCTTTCCCAACTTCTTTGTCACGTGTTGCTGGCATCAAATTCTAAAGTTAATGATTGTTTGCAAAAAAAAAAATGTTTATCAGTTTGAACATCAAATATGTTGTCTTTGTAGCATATTCAACTGAATATGGGTTGAAAATGATTTGCAAATCATTGTATTCCGTTTATATTTACATCTAACACAATTTCCCAACTCATATG
Organism: Entelurus aequoreus; assembly: GCF_033978785.1. NCBI lineage: Eukaryota > Metazoa > Chordata > Actinopteri > Syngnathiformes > Syngnathidae > Entelurus > Entelurus aequoreus. The sequence continues at coordinate 41,985,161 of NC_084754.1, forward strand.
GAAACGGGGTTTGTATTAGATTTCAGTCAATGCAGTGTGAAAATGGGAAAAAAAAGCTTTACTTCATCATCGATTTGGCAACATTTACAGTGGTAATAAAATGTGAACTGAACTGCATGGTAAAAACAATACAAAGTTAAATGATAAGTATTTGACATACAGTATTTGGAGAGCAATTGATATTGAACTGTTGAAACTTATTGGATATGTCATCTTTATTCAAGTTCAATGGCATTTAAAGGCCTACTGAAATGATTTTTTTTATTTAAACGGGGATAGCAGATCCATTCTATGTGTCATACTTGATCCTTTCGCGATATTGCCATATTTTTGCTGAAAGGATTTAGTAGAGAACAACGACGATAAAGTTCGCAACTTTTGGTCGCTGATAAAAAAAAAAGCCTTGCCCCTACCGGAAGTAGCGTGACGTCACAGGTTGAAAGGCTCCTCACATTTCCCCATTGTTTACAATGCAGCGAGAGAGATTCGGACTGAGAAAGCGACGATTACCCCATTAATTTGAGCCAGGATGAAAGATTCGTGGATGAGGAAAGTGAGAGTGAAGGACTAGAGTGCAGTGCAGGACGTATCTTTTTTCGCTCTGACCGTAACTTAGGTACAAGCTGGCTCATTGGATTCCACACTCTCTCCTTTGTCTATTGTGGATCACGGATTTGTATTTTAAACCACCTCCGATACTATATCCTCTTGAAAATGAGAGTCGAGAACGCGAAATGGACATTCACAGTGACTTTTATCTCCACGACAATACATCGGCGAAACACTTTAGCTACGGAGCTAACGTGATAGCATCGGGCTCAAATGCAGATAGAAACAAAAGAAATAAACCCCTGACTGGAAGCATAGACAGAAAATCAACAATACTATTAAACCATGGACATGTAACTACACGGTTAATACTTTCCAACTTGGCGAAGATTAACAACGCTGTTGCTAACGACGCCATTGAAGCTAACTTAGCAACGGGACCTCACAGAGCTATGATAAAAACATTAGCGCTCCACCTACGCCAGCCAGCCCTCATCTGCTCATCAACACCCGTGCTCACCTGCGTTCCAGCGATCGACGGAAGGACAAAGGACTTCACCCGATCATCCGTGCGGTCGGCGGCTAGCGTCGGCTAGCGCGTCTGCTATCCAAGTCAAAGTCCTCCTGGTTGTGTTGCTGCAGCCAGCCGCTAATACACCGATCCCACCTACAACTTTCTTCTTTGCAGTCTATATTGTTCATTAAACAAACACACCAACACAGATGTCCAGAATACTGTGGAATTTTGAGATGAAAACAGAACTTTTTTGTATTGGATTCAAAGGTGTACCAATACTTCCGTTTAACTAGTGATGTCACGCGCATACGTCATCATACATAGACGTTTTGAACCGGAAGTTTAGCGGGAAATTTAAAATGTCACTTTATAAGTTAACCCGGCCGTATTGGCATGTGTTGCAATGTTAAGATTTCATCATTGATGTATAAACTATCAGACTGTGTGGACGGTAGTAGTGGCTTTCAGTAGGCCTTTAATATATTCAACGTTGCAATGAGTATTTCTCAGCACTGAATAAAAGTGCACGACAGTAAAAGCAAAAGCTTCAGGGTGTCGTTGGCAAGGCTGTCCTTGCAAACTGCACATTGTGCATTGAACTGCAGAACTGAGTGTCAAGTCCTTTGTGCTTCAGACTGCCAGGAAGATGCCTTATACATTGACTTCAGTGCCTGTAGTCCCAGCCTCAGAGGCGTGGATGTGTATTTTTAGCACATCTGCTGTCCATTTTTTTCAGACAGACCTTACGAAGTCAGTCAAGTTTCATTTTAAAGATTGAATTTCATTGTTGGTAACCTGTAAAATCCACAGATTAATCACATTATAATAATGCTTCTGCTTTTTGTTTGCGAGTAATCTGCATTCATAAATGTCTCTTCAAAGAGATACTTTGGAGAAGCATATATTTAGCATTCTATTACCTCCAAATATGAGTATAGCATTGCAACTGGGAGATTAGAAAAACCTTTCCTGACTGACTTTACTTACTCGCTTAAAGGCCTACTGAAAGCCACTACTACCGACCACGCAGTCTGATAGTTTATATATCAATGATGAAATCTTAACATTATAACACATGCCAATACGGCCGGGTTAACTTATAAAGTGACATTTTAAATTTGCCGCTAAACTTCCGGTTCGAAACGCCTCTGAGGATGACGTATGCGCGTGACGTAGCCCGGGGAACACGGGTATGCCTTCCACATTGAAGCCAATACGAAAAAGCTCTGTTTTCATTTCATAATTCCACAGTATTCTGGACATCTGTGTTCGTGAATCTGTTGCAATCATGTTCATTGCATTATGGAGAAGGAAGCTGAGCAAGCAAAGAAGAAAGTTGTCGGTGCGAAATGGACGTATTTTTCGAACGTAGTCAGCAACAACAGTACACAGCCGGCGCTTCTTTGTTTACATTCCCGAAAGATGCAGTCAAGATGGAAGAACTCGGATAACAGAGACTCTAACCAGGAGGACTTTTGACTTCGATACACAGACGCCTGTAGAGAACTGGGACAACACAGACTCTTACCAGGATTACTTTGATTTGGATGACAAAGACGCAGACGTGCTACTGTGAGTATGCAGCTTTGGCTTCTAAACATTTGATCGCTTGACCGTATGTACGTAACTTTTTTTAAATATATAAGCTTTATGAACCTTGGGTTAGGTGAACGGTCTTTTGGGCTGAGTGATTGTGTGTGTTGATCAGGTGTTTGAATTGTATTGGCGTGTTCTATGGAGCTAGGAGCTAGCATAGGAGCTAGGAGCTAGCATAACACGTACTGTACCGTACGTGCGCGTCACGTACGTAACTTTTTAAAAATATATAAGCTTTATGAACCTTGGGTTAGGTGAACGGTCTTTTGGGCTGAGTGATTGTGTGTGTTGATCAGATGTTTGAATTGTATTGGCGTGTTCTATGGAGCTAGGAGCTAGCAGAGGAGCTAGGAGCTAGCATAACAAACACGCAGGTGTTTTTATGCAGGATTAATTTGTGGCATATTAAATATAAGCCTGGTTGTGTTGTGGCTAATAGAGTATATATATGTCTTGTGTTTATTTACTGTTGTAGTCATTCCCAGCTGAATATCAGGTCACCCCCGGCTCTCACAGCATCTTCCCTATCTGAATAGCTTCAACTCCCCACTAGTCCTTCACTTGCACTTTACTCATCCACAAATCTTTCATCCTCGCTCAAATTAATGGGGAAATTGTCGCTTTCTCGGTCCGAATCTCTCTCACTTCATGCGGCCATCATTGTAAACAATAGGGAACTTTGCGTATATGTTCAACTGACTACGTCACGCTACTTCCGGTAGGGGCAAGCCTTTTTTTTATCAGATACCAAAAGTTGCAATCTTTATCGTCGTTGTTCTATACTAAATCCTTTCAGCAAAAATATGGCAATATCGCGAAATGATCAAGTATGACACATAGAATAGATCTGCTATCCCCGTTTAAATTTAAAAAATTCATTTCAGTAGGCCTTTAATGAACCAATACAACTTATCTTTTAAAGGGGACCTATTATGGAGAACTAACTTTATTTGAGATTAACATCATTTGAAATCAAACCATGGAGGCGTGGCGTAGATAGTTGTGTGAATGCTCCAAAGCATTCACACATATGGTTTTCTACACCAAAATTCATCTATTTATTCAAATGATTCTTCTTCTCCAGATTTGGGCGCACTCTACCTTCCACATTTTTCACCCGATTCAAACCGTTCCAACTTCGAACTGTTCAGCCTATTCGGGAATCACTGGCTTTCCCTTAACAAATTCCAAAAAATTTCCAGATTTCCCTGATTTCCCATTCAAAATGATTTGGCCATTTTTCAAACTTTCAGCATTTCCACATTTTTCAACTGATTCAAACCATTCCACCTTCAACACATTCCACCATTCTGGAAATTCAAACTATCATTTTTCCAAGTCCGAAAAAATTCCAGGATTTTCCAATATTCCTGTTTTTTCCAAAGCCCTATTTCCACCTTTTTTTCTGGCAACTACTCCTTCCAAATGTTTCAACACATTTCAACCGTTCCACCGTCGAAACATTCCTCTTAATCAGGACAAAAAATGAAGTAGTTTTTTTAACTGGAAAAATTCCCGGTTTTCCCAAAATTCCAGGAAATCCGTAATACCATTTCTCAATTCAACATGTTACTACTTCAACACTTCTCGACCGATTCGAAAAATTCCAACACCAACCATTTCATCTCATTCAGACCATTCAAGTTTTTTCACCATTTTCAAAAAAATTCCCACTTTTCCCGAAAATCCCCAATTTTTTTGTAAATTGACATTGAAATCAATGGAAAATTATTCAAAGTTCAATAACTCCCAAATTTTTCATCTGATTCGAACCACAACTCCCACATTTTTCATCTGATTCGAATCAGATGAAAAATGTGGGAGTTGTGAAACTGTGAATAATTTTCCATTGATTTCAATGTCAATTTACAAAAAATTGGGGATTTTCGGGAAAAGTGGGAATTTTTTTGAAAATGGTAAAAAACTTGAATGGTCTGAATGAGTTGAAATGGTTGGTGTTGTAATTTTTCGAATCGGTCGAGAAATGTTGAAGTAGTAACATGTTGAATTGAGAAATGGTATTATGGATTTCCTGGAATTTTGGGGAAACCGGGAATTTTTCCAGTTAAAAAAACTACTTAAACTGTTCCAACTTCAAAATATTCAGCCTGTTTTGGAATTGTGAGCTCTACTTCAACAATTCTAAAAAAATTCCAGGATTTCCCATAATTCCTTTTTTTTTCTTTTTTTTTTCATTTTCCCCATTCAAAATTATTTTTCAAACACAATTCCCACATTCTTCAACCCATTCAAACCATTCCACCTTCAACACATTCAACTCATCCTGGACATTCAAACTACCATCTTCCCACATTCAACAAATTTCCAGGAATTCCTGGGTTTTTTTCTAACCCTATTTCCAACCTTTTTCGTTTGACTACTCCTTTTACATTTTTCATCCCATTTCAACCGTTCCACCGTCAAAACATTCCTCTAAATCAGGACAAAAAATGAAGTAGTTTTTTTAACTGGAAAAATTCCCGGTTTTCCCAAAATTCCAGGAAATCCGTAATACCATTTCTCAATTCAACATGTTACTACTTCAACACTTCTCCACCGATTCGAAAAATTCCAACACCAACCATTTCATCTCATTCAGACCATTCAAGTTTGTTCACCATTTTCCAAAAAATTCCCACTTTTCCCGAAAATCCCCAACTTTTTGTAAATTGACATTGAAATCAATGGAAAATTATTCAAAGTTCAATAACTCCCAAATTTTTCATCTGATTCGAACCACAACTCCCACATTTTTCATCTGATTCCAATCAGATGAAAAATGTGGGAGTTGTGAAACTGTGAATCATTTTCCATTGATTTCAATGTCAATTTACAAAAAATTGGGGATTTTCAGTAAAAGTGGGAATTTTTTTGAAAATGGTAAAAAACTTGAATGGTCTGAATGAGTTGAAATGGTTGGTGTTGTAATTTTTCGAACCGGTCGAGAAATGTTGAAGTAGTAACATGTTGAATTGAGAAATGGTATTATGGATTTCCTGGAATTTTGGGGAAACCGGGAATTTTTCCAGTTAAAAAAACTACTTAAACTGTTCCAACTTCAAAATATTCAGCCTGTTTTGGAATTGTGAGCTCTACTTCAACAATTCTAAAAAAATTCCAGGATTTCCCATAATTCCTTTTTTTTTTTTTTTTTTTCATTTTCCCCATTCAAAATTAATTCAATCAATCAATCAATCAATGTTTATTTATATAGCCCTAAATCACAAGTGTCTCAAAGGGCTGTACAAGCCACAACGACATCCTCGGTGTCGAGTGGGTCTGACATAATATTGTGAAAGTCCAACACATCAGCGAAAGTCCAGTCCATGGTGGAGCCAGCGGGAACCATCCCGAGCGGAGACGGGTCAGCAGCGTAGAGATGTCCCCATCTGATGGACAGGCTAGCGGTCCACCCCGGAGCAGAGTAGAAAAGAAAAGAAAAGAAACGGCAGATCAACTGGTCTAAAAAGGGAGTCTATTTAAAGGCTAGAGTATACAAATGAGTTTTAAGATGAGACTTAAATGCTTCTACTGAGGTAGCATCTCTAACTTTTACCGGGAGGGCATTCCAGAGTACTGGAGCCCGAATAGAAAACGCTCTATAGCCCGCAGACTTTTTTTGGGCTCTGGGAATCACTAATAAGCCGGAGTTCTTTGAACGCAGATTTCTTGCCGGGACATATGGTACAATACAATCGGCAAGATAGGCAGGAGCTTGACCGTGTAGTATTTTATACGTAAGTAGTAAAACCTTAAAGTCGCATCTTAGGTGCACAGGAAGCCAGTGCAAGTGAGCCAGTATAGGCGTAATATGATCAAACTTTCTTGTTTTTGTCAAAAGTCTAGCAGCCGCATTTTGTACCAACTGTAATCTTTTAATGCTAGACATAGGGAGGCCCGAAAATAAAACGTTACAGTAATCGAGACGAGATGTAACGAGCGCATGAATAATGATCTCAGCATCGCTTGTGGACAAAATGGAACGAATTTTAGCGATATTACGGAGATGAAAGAAGGCCGTTTTAGTAACACTCTTAATGTGTGACTCAAACGAGAGAGTTGGGTCGAAGATAATACCCAGATTCTTTACCGAGTCGCCTTGTGTATTGTTTGGTTGTCAAATGTTAAGGTGGTATTATTAAACAGATGTCGGTGTTGAGCAGGACCGATAATCAGCATTTCCGTTTTCTCAGCGTTGAGTTGCAAAAAGTTAGCGGACATCCATTGTTTAATTTCATCAAGACACGCCTCCAGCTGACTACAATCCGGCGTGTTGGTCAGCTTTAGGGGCATGTAGAGTTGGGTGTCATCAGCATAACAGTGAAAGCTAACACCGTATTTGCGTATAATGTCACCTAGCGGCAGCATGTAAATACTAAAGAGTGCAGGGCCAAGAACCGAACCCTGGGGAACTCCGCACGTTACCTTAACATAGTCCGAGGTCACATTGTTATGGGAGACACACTGCATCCTGTCAGTAAGATAAGAGTTAAACCAAGACAAGGCTAAGTCTGACATACCAATACGTGTTTTGATACGCTCTAATAAAATATTATGATCAACAGTATCGAAAGCGGCGCTAAGATCAAGAAGCAGCAACATAGATGAAGCATCAGAATCCATCGTTAGCAATAGATCATTAGTCATTTTTGCGAGGGCTGTCTCCGTAGAGTGATTTGCCCTGAAACCGGATTGAAAAGGTTCACAGAGATTGTTAGACGCTAAGTGTTCATTTAGCTGCTGTGCGACAATTTTTTCGAGAATTTTCGAGATAAACGGTAGGTGGGACACCGGCCGGTAGTTCACCATGAGGTCAGGATCGAGGTTAGGTCTTTTGAGTAGAGGATGAATAACCGCTTTTTTGAATGCTAGAGGAACAGTACCAGAGGAAAGTGATACGTTTATAATATTTAACACTGATGGACCTAATAATACAAAAAGCTCCTTGATAAGTTTCCCAGGAATTGGGTCAAGTAGACATGTTGTTTGTTTTGTCCCATTTACACATTTTAACAATTCCTCCAATGTTATTTCATCAAAGAGAGAGAAACTATTTTGGAGGGCAGTGTCCGTCGTATATACAGTCGTATTTGTGTTAATAGAACCCAGTTGTAGCTGAGATGCATTGTCTTTAATCTCTTTTCTAATGACTTCAATTTTCTTATTAAAGAAATTCATAAAGTCATCTGCTGAGTGGGTGGAGCTACTGGGAGGAGTCCCTTGTTGGGTTAGCGATGCTACTGTACTAAACAAAAATTTAGGATTATTTTTGTTGAGGTGGATGAGATTTGAGTAATATTTAGCTTTAGCTGAGGTAAGCATGCGTTTATAAGTTATTAAACTATCACTCCATGCTTGATGGAAAACCTCAAGTTTAGTCGCACGCCATTTGCGTTCCAGCTTTCTACATGATCATTTCTGGGCTTTAGTTTCTTCTGTAAACCATGGGGTACGCCTTTTAGGGGCCCTTTTTAGCTTTAGCGGTGCTACACTATCAATGGTGTCGCGCAGGGCGTCGTTAAAGCTGTTAGTGAGGTTATCAATAGAGCCCACATAATTTGGGAAAGGTGCCATTACTGAAGGCAGTAGGTCAGTAAGAGTCGTCGTTGTGGCAGTATTAATGTTGCGGCTGCTATAGTAGTTATTATTATTATTATTAGTTTGTTGACAATGAGTCAGAACTTCGAATTTTATAAGGTAATGATCGGACATCACTTTAGTGTACGGGAGTATCGTAACTTTAGAGGTGGTGACACCCCTGACAAGCACTAGATCTATCGTATTACCGTTGCGATGCGTGGGTTCATTTATTATTTGTGTAAGACCACAGCTATCAATTATAGTCTGGAGCGCCACGCATGGAGGGTCCGATGGGGTATTCATATGGATGTTAAAGTCTCCCATTATGATTATATTGTCGGCGTGCGTCACTAGATCAGCAACGAACTCTGAAAATTCATTGATAAAGTCCGAATAGGGCCCTGGGGGGCGGTAGATGACAGCCAGGTGCAGAGGCAGCGGTGAGACAAACCTCACAGTAAGCACCTCAAACGAGTTATATTTATTATTTAGGTCCGAGGTAAGGCTAAAGTTTTTGTTGTATATTAGTGCAACACCCCCACCCCTTTTAATGGGGCGGGCAATATGCGTTCCCGCATAGCCAGGAGGAGACGCCTCACCCAGCGCAAAAAAATCGTCTGGTTTGAGCCAGGTCTCGGCTAGACCAACGACATCAAGATTGTTGTCTCTGATGACTTCATTAACTAATAATTGTGTATTTTTCAAACTTCCAGAATTCCCACATTCTTCAACCCATTCAAACCATTCCACCTTCAACACATTCAACTCATCCTGGACATTCAAACTACCATCTTCCCACATTCAACAAATTTCCAGGAATTCCTGGGTTTTTTTCTAACCCTATTTCCAACCTTTTTCGTTTGACTACTCCTTTTACATTTTTCATCCCATTTCAACTGTTCCACCATCAAAACATTCCTCTTAATCAGGACAAAAAAACAAGTTGGTTTAGGAACTGGAAACATTCCCGGTTTTACTGAAATTCCAGTGATTCCATCATACCATTTCTCAATTAAAAAACTGTTACTACTTTAACATTTCTTGACCGATTTAAACAATTCCAACACCGATTCATCTCATTGAGGACATTCATGCTCTTAATCAAATTCCCAAATTTCCAGGAAGTTCCCATTGAAATAAATGGGACATTTTTAACATGTTGCACAATTCCCACATTTTTCAACCTATTCAAACCATTCCAAACTTACACTTTCCCAAGTTCCAAACTAAATTCAGTTTTTCCTGGAAATTCAAACTCTTCAACATTCAAACCATTCCAACATTCAAACCATTCTTACATTCATACTACATTCTGTCAGCATTGGAGCATTCACACGCTATTCCTTCAGGAATTGCCTCTTCTAGTTATAAAACAATCTTGCCTTCCTTCATACATCTTCCAAACGTTTGGAATTTGCCCAATTTGTGACGTTTTTCCCAAGTGTGACGTCAGCGGATATCTCTATATATGGTCAAGATTTATCCTAACAAGCTTTGCGCGAGTCCGCCATTGTAGTCCGATGCTGTAGTCAATAATGTCCTTCTTTTTCTCTCTCCTTGGGGGGTTCGTACATGGACATGCATCTTCCGCTGTTGCCATTGCCAATACAAATTAGCGTATAGTTACAACTTATACGTGTCAGTAGATGCCATATGGACGCAGTAAATAACACCGTCCACAAAACGGCGCATCCTGAAGAGACGGTCAGAAAGCATCTTTAAAACTGTAAAAAACATAATCTATGCAACATTTTGACCAAAGAACTACCATTACATGTTATGTAGACCAGTGTTTTTCAACCACTGTGCCGCAGCCCACTAGTGTGCCGTGAGATACAGCCTGGTGTGCTGTGGGAGATGATCTAATTTCACCTGTTTGAGTTACAAATATTTTTTGCAAACGATGTGTTGTTGTTGAGTGTCGGTGCTGTCTAGAGCTGGGCAGAGTAACCGTGTAATACTCTTCCATGTCAGTAGGTGGCAGCTGGGAGCTAATTGCTTTGTAGATGTCGGAAACAGCGGGAGGCAGCGTGCAGGTAAAAAGGTATCAAAAATAAACAAAAGGTGAGTGCCCCTAAGAAAAGGCATTGAAGCTTAGGGAAGGCTATGCAGAACTCAACTAAAACTGAACTGGCTACAAAGTAAACAAAAACAGAATGCTGGACGACAGCAAAGACTTACTGTGGAGCAAAGACGGCGTCCACAATGTACATCCGAACATGACATGACAATCAACAATGTCCACACAAAGAAGGATAAAAACAACTCAAATATTCTTGATTGCTGAAACAAAGTAGATGCAGGAAATATCGCTCAAAGGAAGACATGAAACTGCTACAGGAAAATACCAACAAAAGAGAAAAAGCCACCAAAATAGGAGCGCGAGACAAGAACTAAAACACTACACACAGGAAAACAGCAACAAAGTCCAAATGAGTCAGGGTGTGATGTGACAGGTGGTGGCAGTACACCAGGGGTGTCCAAAGTGCGGCCCGGGGGCAATTTGCGGCCCGCAGCTAATTGTTTACCGGCCCGCCGCACATTCTGGAAATGCTATTGCAAAAATAAAAAATAAACATTAAAAAAAGTAGAATGAGGTGAAATCTAACTAGAAAAAGTTGCAATGTTGACACAAAGCTGCCATGCTGGCTGTTTCTTTTTCTTTTGTCTATCTTTATTTTTCTTTTTTTGCCATTGCTCCAACAAAAAAACAATGTTATAATGAATTATTGACCTATTCAAGGCTCCAATTATTTCACATATTTCACTTTAAAAATGTTTCATGTGGAAAATATCGCATATATTGTGTGGTAGCCATACAAAAACATCAACGTTTTCTTTGACAAAAGAGCATAAAACAAACAAAATAATAGTTCAAACGTTAAATTGACAAGATATATCTGAAGTTGATCTCGTAGCTTAAGTGTTGAAAGTAAAAAAAACCTAATACAAATGTATCACTTTGAGTGAGGCACCTTTTGTATCCTAAATATATTTAATGGGATTTTATTTATCTTTTCACTGTGATTAAACTGTGGGGAACTGGGACAACAGAGACTCTTACCAGGAGGACTTTGAGTTGGATACGCGCTACCGTGAGTACGCAGCTGCGGCTTCCAAACATTTGATCGCTTGCCCGTACGTGCGTGCCGCTATGTGCGTGTCACGTACGTAACTTTGGGGAAATATATGTGCTGTATGAACTTTGGGGAGGTGAACGGTACTTTGGGCTGTGGGATTGAGTGTGTTGTGCGGGTGTTTGATTTGTATTGGTGGGTTATATGGACGGGAGGAGGGAGGTGTTTGTTATGCGGATTAATTTGTGGCATATTAAATATAAGCCTGGTTGTGTTGTGGCTAATAGAGTATATATATGTCTTGTGTTTATTTACTGTTTTAGTCATTCCCAGCTGAATATCAGGTCCCACCCGCCTCTCACAGCATCTTCCACTGCCCTCTAGTCCTTCACTCTCACTTTCCTCATCCACGAATCTTTTATCCTCGCTCAAATTAATGGGGTAATCGTCGCTTTCTCGGTCCGAATCGCTCTCGCTGCTGGTGGCCATGATTGTAAACAATGTGCAGATGTGAGAAGTTCCACAACCTGTGACGTCACGCTACTTCCGGTACAGGCAAGGCTTTTTTATCAGCGACCAAAAGTTGTGAACTTTATCGTCGATGTTCTCTACTAAATCCTTACAGCAAAAATATGGCAATATCGCAAAATGATCATGTATGACACATAGAATGGATCTGCTATCCCCGTTTAAATAAGAAAATCTCATTTCAGTAGGCCTTTAAGTATGCCTTATAGTCCGAAAAATACGGTGGGTGCTTTGGCCAACTTACAATGGAAATTAAGAAAAAAAAAATCAATGTACTAGTATTGTATGTCTTGGCGGGGGTCCTATTTTGGAAATAATTTGTACCTCGGTCAGAGATCACATTGAGTTCCCCTTAAAACATTCACATGTTGCACCATGAGATGTAAGCATGGGATCATGTGTACATTCTTGCAACTTTCTGTCTGCAAAATATTTCATTACAGTTTTTATTAGCATATCTGTAATTTAGTAACAGTATTTCATGATTAATATTAGAGAGGCCTATAAATGCTTCAAAATGTACAAACCCCGTTTCCATATGAGTTGGGAAATTGTGTTAGATGTAAATATAAACAGAATACAATGATTTGCAAATCATTTTCAAGCCATATTCAGTTGAATATGCTACAAATACAACATATTTGATGTTCAAACTGATAAACTTTTTTTTTTTTTCGCAAATAATCATTAACTTTAGAATTTGATGCCAGCAACACGTGACAAAGAAGTTGGGAAAGGTGGCAATAAATACTGATAAAGTTGAGGAATGCTCATCAAACACTTATTTGGAACATCCCACAGGTGAACAGGCAAATTGGGAATAGGTGGGTGCCATGATTGGGTATAAAAGTAGATTCCATCATCAACAACATCAGCCATGAAATTCTAAGTTAATTATTATTTGCAAAAAAAAATAAAGTTTATGAGTTTGAACATCAAATATCTTGTCTTTGTAGTGCATTCAATTGAATATGGGTTGAAACGGAGTTGTAAATCATTGTATTCCGGATATATTTACATCCAACACAATTTCCCAACTCGTATGGAAACGGGGTTTGTAATATCGGAAATGATCAGTATCGGTTTCAAAAAGTAAAATGTATGACTTTTTAAAACGCCGCTGTACGGAGTGGTACACGGACGTAGGGAGAAGTACAGAGCGCCAATAAACCTTAAAGGCACTATATATATATGTATGTATTGCATATTTTGCGTTTTTCTTATTAAAAAAGGGTTTTGACAAAAGGCATGACACATAAAACATTTAAACTTTAGGTCAATGGATACATATATATATGTATATATATATATATATATATATATATATATATATATATATATATATATATACATATATACATATATATATGTATACCGTATTTCCTTGAATTGGCGCAGGGAATATAGTATTCGCACGTCTAGAATTACTGCTGGGTCAAACTCGTTTCTCAAAATAATTAACGCATGCTTGGCCTTATCGCCGGTTTATTATTGAAGCCGGATCAAATTCGTTTCGCAAAATATTAATTTTATTATCGCATGTCTATAATTTTCGCCGGGTCAAACTCGTTTCGCAAAATATTTAGCATATGGCTAGAACTTCCGCCGGGTCAAATTCGTTACGTCACGAGTGACGCATCTGTCCTCATTTTCAAAATGGAGGAAGCTGCTTTCAGTAGTTTACAATCGCACAAAGGAAAAAAGATAAAGAGCTTTTCAGTAGGATTTAAGGTCCAAGCTATTGAATACCGGTACAGTATGCTAAAGAGAACAGTAAGCAGCTATGTTTTATTAATATACCGTAGCTGCGTGTGTGAATTACTGTATAAGTCATTAAATGACTCCCGCCTCCTGGTGGTAGAGGGCGCTGCCGCGCTAGTGATCCTTCTTGCGACTTCCGGTACTGCAGAAGAAGTGAACACACGCAGCAAGAGATTTATTTTTTTTCCTCTGCCTGAACTTTTAACATGGAGGATTACATACCGGTATCTAAAATAAAACAGTTTTCTAAACTGGACTTTCAATGGAAGCAGGAGGTAATAATTAAAGGAATATCTCCATCGAAACAGAGACTTTTAAAACTGAAGAAAGAAAATAATGAAGACTTCTATAAAGTTATCGATGCTTTTGGTCAGAAGGAGCTGCAAATGGACTCCATTTATAAGTACAGGTAAGACCATAATAACGTTTTTTTTAATTAAATGTGCTTTTCATGATGGTATGCTTACATCACACTCAAAGCGCACGCCTAAATTTTATGGATTCCTTTTGGTAAACGCCGGAGTGAGAAGAGGTTTTAAAATAATTACCGCATGCACGGCCATCCCGCCGGTTTCCGGTAAACGCAGGAGTGACAGGAGGTTTTAAATTAATTAACGCCCCTGCGGCTATTCAAGGAAATACGGTATACTGTATATATATATACATATGTATATATATATATATATATATATATATATATATATATATATATATATATATATATATATATATATATATATATATATATATATATGAACACGCTGGGACGCTGAAAAAAGGGGTACAAGAGGAAGCATCGGTGGGGCGTTGAGCTGACAATGATGGAAACAGAACGAGGGCAAGCTCGCTCGAACCCCAGCGACCTCTCGACTTCACCAACCGTGACTGAGAGCAGCTTTGAATGATTATTGGTGTGTTTCTGCTTGTTTAATGCATTAATTCTCCAACGTGTGTCTTACCTCTTTAACATTTGGCAGAGGGTTAAATCCACATTGATTGCACACAGTGCTTCTGCATTCAGTGCAGCTGCTGTAGTTGGGAGGGGCCTCGGAGCCCACGTTGAGGACCGTTTTACAGATAGCACACAAAGATTGGCCTTTTTGTGGGACATTGCAGGGTGCTGCCTCTGCAACTTTGGCCTGTCCTGCTGACGGAACCCCGGTCTGCTCGGGGTGGAGTTTCTTCTCCTGCTCCGGTAGTTTGTTCTCCTTGGCGGGTTGCATTTTAGGAGAAACCGGTGGCGTGGAGGCCATCAGCGTCGATGCAGAACTGAATATGGAAGAACCAAATCCAAACATTTTCCCGGTCACCGACTCCTCTGCTGGCTTAGAAGCACTGAAGCCAAACAACCCCCCAGACTCCTGCTGGGGTGCAGGACTCACACTTCTTGTACTTGAAGGATGTCGTTTCTGGGAACCTGGCGCTCTCTGGGTCTCCTGAGGAGTCTTTTGCGTAGAGTCTGTACCAATATGTTTTGGACTCCCTTGGACCTTAACTTCACTTTTGGCTGGCACTTTTGCTGAAGAATGTGTGGTCTTGCTGGGTGAAGCTGATGCGGGCGTCTCTTTTTTGACAGGAGCAGCAGGCGATGATGGCATTTTGGAGGGTGTTGGCTTTTTCATTGGTGCTTCAGCTCTCTTTATCTGGCAGGTGAGACAAAGCCACTCGGATCCCTGTACAAAAGATAAGTAGATATCATCCAAGCGTCAAACTCAAGGCCCGGGGGCCAGATCTGGCCTGCTACATCATTTATTATGGCCGAGAAGGCTTGGGAATAATATGCGTTAATAAAGTACTTTATCTTTTCTTACGAAATGTATGAGTTTTTTCCAGTTTTACATTAAAAAAATACATGTACTGCACGCAAAATACATGTCCATCCATCCAACTTCTTCTACTTATCAGAGGTCTGGTCACGAGCACAGTAGCCTAAGCAGAGAAGCCCAGACTTCCCTCTCCCCAGCCACATTGTCCAGTTCCTGCCAGGGAATCCCAGGGCGTTCCCAGGACAGTTGAGAGACAGAGTCACCCACAACCCCCACCCCAACGTATCCTGGGTCTTCCCCGTGGCTTCCTACCGGTTGGATGTGCCCTAAACACCTCCCCAGGTAGGCGTTCGGGGGGCATCTTAAACCGATGCCCGAACCACCCCATCTCCTCTCAATGTGGAGGAGCAGCAGCTTTACTCTGAGCTCCTACCGGATGACAAAGCTTCTCACCCTATCTCTAAGGGAGAGCCCCGCCACCCGACGGAGGAAACTCGTTTTGTGATCTTGTCCTTTCGGTCATAACCCAAAGCTCATGACCATAGGTGAGAACAGGGACGTAAATGGACCAGTAAATTGAGAGCTTTGCCTTCTGGCTCAGCTCCTTCTTCACCACGACGGATCGATACAGGGTCCGCATCACTCCAGACGCTGCACCGATCTGCCTGTTGATCCATGATCTTTCTTCACTCATGAACAAGACCCCGAGGTACTTGAAGTCCTCCACTCCCACCCCATCTCCTCTCGATGTGAAGGAGCAGCAGCTTTACTTTGAGCTCCTACCGGATGACAGAGCTTCTAACCCTGTCTCTAAGAGAGAGCCCCGCCACCGGATGGAGGAAACCCAATTCGTCCGTTTGTACCCGTGATTTTGTCCTTTCGGTAATAACCCAAAGCTTATGACCATAAGTATAAAACAGGAAACGTAGATGGACCGGTGAATTGAGAGCTTTGCCTTCCGGCTCAGCTCTTTCTTCACCACGACGGATTGATACAGGGTCCGCATCACTCCAGGCCTGTCGATCCACAATCTTTCTTCTCTCATGAACAAGACCCCGAGGTACTTGAAGTCTTCCACTCCCACCCTATCTCCTCTCAATGTGGAGGAGCAGCAGCTTTACTCTGAGCTCCTATCGAATGACAGCGCTTCTCACCCTATCTCTAAGGGAGAGCCCCGCCACCCGACGGAGGAAACTCGTTTTGTGATCTTGTCCTTTTGGTCATAACCCAAAGCTCATGACCATAGGTGAGAACAGGGACGTAAATGGACCGGTAAATTGAGAGTTTTGCTTTCTGGCTCAGCTCCTTCTTCACCATGACGGATCGATACAGGAACCGTATAACTTCAGACACCGCACCGTACCGCCTGTCGATCCAAAATCTTTCGTCACTCATGAACAAGACCCCGACGTACCTGAAGTCCTCCACTCCAACCCCAAAATACCTCTCGATGTGGAGGAGCAGCAGCTTTACTCTGAGCTTCTACCGAATGACAGAGCTTCTCACCCTATCTCTAAGATAGAGCCCCGCCACCGGACAGAGGAAACTCATTTTGTCCGTTTGTATTCGTGATTTTGTCCTTTCGGTCATAACCCAAAGTTCATGACCATATTACCATAGGACAGGAACATAAATGGACCAGTAAATTGAGAGCTTACTCTGAGCTCCTACCGAATGACAGAGCTTGTCACCCTATCTCTAAGGGAGAGCCCCGCCACCCGACGGAGGAAACTCATTTTGTGATCTTGTCCTTTCGGTCATAATCCAAAGCTCATGACCATGGGTGAGGACAGGAACATAGATGGACCGGTAAATTGAGAGCTTTGCCTTCTGGATCAGCTCTTTTCTTCACCACGACGGATCGATACAGGGTCCGCATCACTCCAGACGCCGCACCGATTCACCTGTCGATCCACGATCTTTCTTCACTCATGAACAAGACCCCGAGGTACTTGAAGTCCTCCACTCCCACCCATCTCCTCTCAATGTGAAGGAGCAGCAAATTTACTCTGAGCTCCTACCGAATGACAGGGCTTCTAACCCTATCTCTAAGGGAGAACCCCGCCACTGGACGGAGGAAACTCATTTTGTCCGATTGTACCCGCAATTTAGTCTTTTCGGTCATAACCCAAAGCTCATGACCATAGGTGAGAACAGGGACGTAAATGGACCGGTAAATTGAGAGCTTTGCCTTCTGGCTCAGCTCCTTCTTCACCACGATGGATCGATACAGGGTCCACATCACTCCAGACGCCGCGCCGCTCCGCCTGTCGATCCACAATCTTTCTTCACTCATGAACAAGACCCCGAAGTACTTGAAGTCCTCCACTCCCAGCCCAAAATACCTCTCGATGTGGAGGAGCAGCAGCTTTACTCTGAGCTCCTACCGAATGACAGAGCTTCTCACCCTATCTCTAAGAGAGAGCCCCGCCACCGGACAGAGGAAACTCATTTCGTCCGTTTGTACTCGTGATTTTGTCCTTTCGGTCATAACCCAAAGTTCATGACCATATTACCATAGGACAGGAACATACATGGACCAGTAAATTGAGAGCTTACTCTGAGCTCCAACCGAATAACAGAGCTTGTCACCCTATCTCTAAGAGAGAGCCCCGCCACCCAACGGAGGAAACTCATTTTGTGATCTTGTCCTTTCGGTCATAATGCAAAGCTCATGACCATAGGTGAGGACATGAACGTAGATTACGTAGGTGAATTGAGAGCTTTGCCTTCCGGCTCAGCTCTTTCTTCACCACGACGGATCGATACAGGGTCCGCATCACTCCAGACGCCGCACCGATTCGCCCGTCGATCCACAATCTTACTTCACTCATGAACAAGACCCCGAAGGTACTTGAAGTCCTCTAATCCCACCCCATCTCCTTTCGATGTGGAGGAGCAGCAGCTTTACTCTGAGCTCCTATCAAATGAAAGAGCTTCTCACCCTATCTCTAAAAGAGAGCCCCGCTACCCGACGGAGGAAACTCATTTTGTGATCTTGCCCTTGCAGTCAAAACCCAAAGCTCATGACCATAGGTGAAAACAGGAAACGTAGATAGACCGGTAAATTGAGAGCTTTGCCGTCCGGCTCAGCTCTTTCTTCACCACGACGGATAAATACAGGGTCCGCATCACTCCAGACGCCGCACCGATCTGCCTGTTGATCCACGATCTTTCTTCACTCATGAACAAGACCCCAAGGTACTTGAAGTTCTCCACTCCCACCCCATCTCCTCTCGATGTTGAGGAGCAGCAGCTTTACTCTGAGCTCCTACAGAATGACAGAGCTTTTCACCCTATCTCTAAGGGAGAGGCCCGCCACCGGACGGAGGAAACTAATTTTGTCCGTTTGTACCCGTGATTTTGTCCTTTCGGTCCTTTTCGATCGATACAGGGTCCGCAACACTCCAGGCGCCGCAACAATCCACCTGTTGATCTCACGATCTTTCTTCATTCATGAACAAGACCCTGAGGTACTTGAAGTCCTCCACTTGGGGCAAGATCTCCCCAACTCGGAGATGGCAAAATACCTCTACTGCATGCAATTGCATATCTTTTAAACCAATAATGCAGCAAAATATTACTGTATTTTCCGGACCATAGGGCGCACCAGATTACAAGGCATACTGCAGATGAATGGTCTATTTTTGATCTTTTTTCACATATTACATATTTCGGCGGGTTATAGGGCGCATTAAAGGAGTCATATTAGTTGGGGTTTTTTCTAAATATAAAAGACTTCCTTGTGGTTTACATAAAATGTGATGGTGGTTCTTTGGTCAAAATGTTGCATAGATGATGTTTTACACATCATCTTCAAGTCACTTTCTGACAGTCTCTTCAGGATGCACAGTTTTGTGGGCGGTCTTATTTACGTGGCTCACCTTGGACAGCGTCTTCTCCCCGTCATCTTTGTTGTAGCGGTGTAGCGTGCAAGGACGGGAGTGGAAGAAGTGTCAAAAGATGGCGCTAACTGTTTTAATGACATTCAGACATTACTTCAATAAATAACAGAGCAGCATCTCATCATCCGGAAACAACAACACCGGAAATGTGTCCCGTGAAAAACCGTCCGACCGGAACTCTCTAATAACTAAAGTTCCTTGGGTGAATAATGTAAACTCACTACACCGGTATGTTTTAATGCTTTCACGTCGAGTTTACTGACAGATACAAGTAAGAACTTCACGCTACTTTATATTAGAAATGGCAACGGTGGAGGATGAATGTCACATAACAAGAAGATAGATAAAAAGAAGAAGATTATCAACTACGGCGTCGACGCGGACGCGCACAATTTTTCAGGACTTATGCAGATCCCAAAAACAGATCAGCAGGTACCAGACGGTAAGAAAAGTTGCTTTTGCATAATATTGCGAAACAAAACAGCAGATAATGTCTTACCTTATACACACAACATAATATTACTCCTATGTTTAATGCGCCAACATTCCTTCAAGCAGTGCGGCTTCATGCTTACCAAAGTCGTACTAAAACATTTTGATAGATTTTTGAGCGCCGTGTGTAATGTTCTGTATTTTCATTGGAACATTTAAAATGTTGGTGTTGTTTACTTGAGACATATTGCCATCATAGTGCATTCTACACGTATCTGTTATGTTTGACTGCCATCTACTGGTCACACTTATCATTACACAATGTACCAAATAAAATAGCTTCGAAGTGGGTAAACGCAACCAAACTTATTCCTTACTTTAGGCGCACCGGGTTGTAAGGCGCACTGTCGAGTTTTGAGAAAAAAAAGGATTTTAAGTGCGCCTTATAGTCCAGAAAATACGATATTCCAAATCAATGTGTCACAATAATAATACATACTTAAATGTCTATTTGACTTATGATTTCTAAACAAGTTCACTGTAAAAATTACAAAATACTTTATGGCGAAATTCTAGCAACTGAGCTGCCAGTTTTTTAAAACAATGTTGGTACCATTTTTCCATACACAGTAATATACTATAAAAACAACCACAGATTTCAAGGTAAAAAACTGGCAGCTCTGTTTCATGAATTTCACAGTAAAAACAGTGGTACTCTTTATCCATTCCTATTACAGTAATATGCTGTAAGAAATGTTTGTTTTATATAAAATATGCATTTATCGTATTTTTCGGACTATAAGGCGCACTTAAAATGCTTTCATTTTCTCAAAAATTTACGGTGCGCCTTATAACCCGGTGTGCCTAATGTAAGGAATAATTCTGGTTGTGCTTACCGACCTTGAAGCAATTTTATTTGGTACATGGTGTAATGATAAGTGTGACCAGTAGATGGCGGTCACACATAAGAGATACTGCAATATGCAAACTGCAAACTTTAAATGTTCTATTGAAAATAAAGAACATTACACCCGGCGTTCAAAAATCGTAAACAATTTTTCAGTATGACTTTGAAGCCGCACCGCTTGATGGATTGTCGCCGCATTACGGCTGCCGTAGTCAGAAGTGCGAGTATTATGATGGTGTGTGTATAAGGACCGCAAAATGGCACCCATTGGCGGACACATTATTTGCCGTTTTGTTTTGCAATATTATGCAAAACCAACTTTTTTACCTTCTGGAACCTGCTGATCTGTTTTTGGGATCTGCATAAGTCCTAAAAAATTTGCCCACGTCCGCCATTGTAGTCCGTGCCGACAATGTAGTCGATAAGCTTCTTATTTTTCACTATCTTCTTGTTATGGGGCATTTCTAATATAAAGTAGCGTAAAGTTCATGCATTACATACTGTACATTACCTTTTGCACTATATTAATTTTTATTATTATGGGTTGTCAACTTTGTACTTTTTTTTTTATGTCATTGCCTGAAATAAATAAATTAAAAAATTAAAGTTCTAACTTATATCTGTCAGTTGACTCGCTATGAAAGCACTAAAACATACCGGTGTAGTGAGTTTACATTATTCACCCAAGGAACTTTAGTTATTAGAGTTCCGGTCGGACGGTTTTTCACGGGACACATTGTTGTCGGGCGTTGTTGTTGCACTAGTGAGCCACGTATGAGGAGATGCTGCTCCGTTATTGATTAAAGTAAAGTGTGAATGTCATTAAAACAGTTAGCTCCATCTTTTGACACTTCTTCCACTCCCGTCCTTGCACGCTACACCGCTACAACAAAGATGACGGGGAGAAGACGCTGTCCAATAAGACCGCCCACAAAACGGCGCATTCTGAAGAGACTGTCAGAAAGCTACTTGAAGATGTGTAAAACATCATCTATGCAACATTTTGACCAAAGAACCACCATCACATGTTATGTAGACCACAAGGAAGTTTTTTACATTTAGAAAAAAAATCATAACATGACCCCTTTAATGCGCCTTTCTCGGTGCGCCTTTTGTATGAAAATAGACCT
This sequence comes from Entelurus aequoreus, assembly GCF_033978785.1. Classification (NCBI taxonomy): domain Eukaryota; kingdom Metazoa; phylum Chordata; class Actinopteri; order Syngnathiformes; family Syngnathidae; genus Entelurus; species Entelurus aequoreus. The sequence goes on from NC_084754.1 coordinate 42,006,909, forward strand.
GAATAAACCCGCTCGTCAGCAGTGCGCCTTATAATCCGGTGCGCCCTATGGTCCGTAAAATACGGTACCTTTATATTAGTATATTATTCAATGTTATTATTCAAGCGGCCCTCTGAGGAAAGCCAATTAAAATGAGTTTGACACCACTGATAGATATTCTGATTTATATGAGGCTTCGTATGTAAAAAGTGTAAAACCTTAGCTTTTGAGTACACAGCACCCAGCATTGTCCCACCCACACAACCATCTGATTGGTTACAAACAGAGCGGTAACAGCCAATCAGCAGTGCGTATTCAGAGCGGTAACAGCCAATCAGCAGTGCGTATTCAGAGCGCATGTAGTCAGTGCTTAGCGTTTAGCAGGTAATCATCAGGCGGCGGACTCTCCCCAAATTATAATAAACACCTCCCAGTCAACTACTAGTAACATCACTATGAGCCCGTTGACCTTCTAGAAATATAAACTGCAGCTCAGCTCACTCGCAGTCCTGGCTTGAGGTGAAGGCTAATTCGCTTTTAGCGTAATGTTAGCTCATTTTGCGGTGTGCGTGTGTGTGTGTGTGTGTGTGTGTGTGTTACGGACAGCAAAGCCCTGTCTGTCTGCTATTTCACTTTACATTTTTCTGTGTTGATTGAGCTGTGTTGAAGCAGCAAAAATGGACATTATGTTAAAGGAAGAGTTTCTGTCTCTGATAGTTGATATAATAATGTAACTGCATCATAAAGCCTACATGAACTCCATGGTGTTCAGGGATGAATAGTCTCTCCTATTGCTATCGCACCATTTTTTCAGCTATAGTTCCATGAATCATTAGTAATGGAGCAGCGTAGTTTTGAATGGCAGGGTCCCTGCTGTCACATGTTGATACAAATATAACATTTACATATAGGCTTCCCAAATGCTGTAATAAATTAAGCATGATGAGTTGACTTGAAACTGTTTAATGTTGCACTTTTTATATGTAGAAGAAAAGTTTTTTGTCATTTTATTTAATCTGAGCAACGTTAATGTTGATTAACGTGGGCAGAATTATTATAGTGTTCCCAATGTTAAAAGGATAAAGCCATTGTTTACAAATTTGGTAAATAAATCAAATGTTTTATATTTTGTTGTTTTCTTACTGTACCGAAAATGAACCGAACCGTGACCTCCAAACCGAGGTACGTACCGAACCGAAATGTTTGTGTACTGTTACACCCCTATAAACTACACATGTATGTAGAATCAATATGTTCTAATTCAAAAGTTTAAAGCAGGGTTTCACAAACTTTTTTTAACCTCAAGTCCAAAGTTGGGGTTTTTATCAGGACCCCAAAGCACAATAATACGTTGTGGCGTGACATGCCATGGACATGTAAAACTTGAGTATAAGTACAGATGAAGAACATAGAATGAATACATGTTATGCAACAGATTAATTTTGCAGAGACATGGTGTGCCTTCTAGACCAGGGGTCGGCAACCTTTACCACTCAAAGAGCCATTTTGGCAAGTTTCACAAATTAAAGAAAGTAATGGGAGCCACAAAAAAATTTTTTAAATGAAAAACACTGCATACAAAGCTTAAATGCTTTGTGCTATGTTAACCAGGGGTCTCCGACACACGCACCGGCACGCACTTTAATGTGGAAATTTGATGTTAGTGCAGCCCGCGAGTTTTGAACTAATGGTGCTTGATAGCGTCATACTTGCCAACCCTCTCACTTTTCCCGGGAGACTCCCGAATATCAGAGCGTGATGACACCGCATGCGGCTCTTTGACCACTCTGATGCGGCTCAGCTACATACATGCCGACCCCCCCGATTTTCCCAGGAGACTTATGGATCTCAGTGCCTCTCCTAGATAACTCCCAGGGAAAATATAATCCTATTTTCACTCTAATTACTAAATCAAGGGAGTGCCCTGATTGCACTGTAGTAATTGTCCTCTATAGCATTTACATACAGCGTGCCAGTCCAGCCACATGTTGCATGTTGTTATTACTTGCACACACAGGAGACAGCAAAGCATACTTACTCATCAGCCACACAGCTTACACTGACGGTAGCCGTATCAAACAACTTTAACATTGTTACGTTACAAATATGCGCCACACTGTGAACCCACACCAAAAAAGAATGAAAAACACATTTATGGAGAACATTCCACCGTAACACAACATAAACACAACACAACCAATACCCAGAATCCCATGCAGCCCTAACTCTTCCGGTCTAGATTATACACCCCCGCTACCACCAAATCCCCCCACACATCAACCCCCCTCCCCCTCCGTGCGTTGGTTGAGCGGAAGAGTTAGGGCTGCATGGGATTCTGGGTTTTGGTTGTGTTGTGTTTATGTTGTGTTACAGTGCAGATGTTCTCCAGAAATGTGTTTGTCATTCTTTTTTGGTGTGGGTTCAAAGTGTGGCGCATATTTGTAACATAACAGTGTTAAAGTTGTTTTATACGGCTATACCGTCAGTGTAAGCTGTGTGGCTGCTGACCTAGTACGCCTTGCTGTCACTTACGTGAGCAAGCTGAAACTGCCTTCTACATGTGGTCGAGCAGGTACACTGTTTGGGCAGGCTGTAGAGGACGCCAAAAGCAGTGCCATCACGCCCTGATATTCGGGAGTCTCCCGGAAAAAATGAGAGGGCTGGCAAGTATGACGCGATCAAGCGCCATTCATTCAAAACTTGCGGGGCGCACTAACATCAAATTTCCACATTAAAGTGTGTGCCGGTGCGTGTGTCTGAGACCCCTGGTTAACATAGCACAAAGCATTTAACCTTTGTATGCGGTGTTTTTCATTTTAAATTTTAATTTTTTTTTTGTGGCTCCCATTATTTTCTTTAATTTGTGAAACTTGCCAAAATGGCTCTTTGAGTGGTAAAGGTTGCCGACCCCTGTACTAGACCAATAAAATCAAACTTACATCAGAGTCTGGCGGGCTGAAGCCACACAAGCTGCAAACTTGCGTCTTACACTGTGTGCATCTTTGATGGTTGGGTGGGTCCTTGGTGTGCACGTTGAGTTTGGTGGTGTTGCAAACTGGACAAAGTGGCTTGTCGACTAATTTTGCTTGAGACGGGGCTTCTTGGTTCTGGGCTGGCGATGGAGACCCTGACCTCTGTGAAAGGTCGGGTGTACCAGGTCCTTTAGGCCTGGACTGCTGCTGTGCCACGGCCTTGGATGCAGTCTGCTTTGGCCCAGCTTTGGGGGCGCTCTGCTGTTGCTGGGAAGGTTTAGGCGACCCCTGCTGCTGCTCTTGTCCCACCTGTGCTGCGCCAGGCTTAGCATTTCCTTGTCGTGGTACGTCACTCTTACTCTGCTCTCGTCCTCCAGCTTTGGGGGAACTTTGTTGCACTGAGCCCTTTGGCTGAGCCCCGGGTTGTTTGAGGGGTCCTGCCTGTCCATTCCCATGTGGTCCTCCCTGGCTCTTCTGCACAGGGGCACCCTGGTTGGATTTTAGGGGCCCCTTCTGTTGTTGCATGCTTTTGTTGGGGTCCACACCTGGTTTCAGGTCTCCACTGGGCTTGACCCCCTGCTGCGGGGGAGCTTTTTGGCTCTTATCCCCTTCATCGCTAAACAGTCCAAACTTGTTCACAGCAGAGGACACAGCACTAAGCGGGTTGCCCCCACTGAGGAATTTAGAAGAAAACATCTCGCCCTCCTTATTTTCTTCCCCCTCCTCCTCCTCGTAGGAGCTGGAGTCTACAGAAGTGTCTGAGTCAGAGGAGGAGCTGCTGTCTGTTCCCTCTCCAGGCGCTCCTGCAGAGGCCTGAGGGGGAGCTGGAGTCGGTGCTGAGGCGAGAGCATCGACAGCCCCGCTGGTGCTGCTATCAGTGCTGCTGCTGCTGCTGCCTGGACTCTCCTCTGGCTCGCCGTCTACATTGGACCTCCTGAATGATAAAGAGGGAGGATGGGATGATGGGGGAGGTCAGGGTTGACAGGGAACAAGATAAGAGGAGAGAAGCAAATTAACGTCTGTCTCGGACAAAAAGCATTGAGAAAGAATGACAACATGATGGCATGGTGATTAGAACATAAACACCACGTGTCGTCTTAGTGGGGCTTTGTTAATTGTATTGGACCATTTCATTGCAAGTTCATAGTACAAACCCATTTCCATATGAGTTGGGGAATTGTGTTAGATGTAAATATAAACAGAATACAATGATTTGCAAATCATTTTCAACCCAGATTCAATTGAATGCACTACAAAGACAAGATATTTGATGTTCAAACTCATGAACTTTATTTTTTTTTGCAAATAATAATTAACTTAGAATTTGATGGCTGCAACACGTGCCAAAGTAGTTGGGAAAGGGCATGTTCACCACTGTGTTACATGGCCTTTCCTTTTAACAACACTCAGTAAAGGTTTGGGAACTGAGGAGACACATTTTTGAAGCTTCTCAGGTGGAATTCTTTCCCATTCTTGCTTGAAGTACAGCTTAAGTTGTTCAACAGTCCGGGGGTCTCCCTTGTGCTATTTTAGGCTTCATAATGCACCACACATTTTCAATGGGAGACAGGTCTGGACTACAGGCAGGCCAGTCTAGTACCTGAACTCTTTTACTATGAAGCCACGTTGATGTAACACGTGGCTTGGCATTGTCCTGCTGAAATAAGCAGGGGCGTCCATGGTAACAATGCTTGGATGGCAACATATGTTGCTCTAAAACCTGTATGTACCTTTCAGCATTAATGGTGCCTTCACAGATGTGTAAGTTACCCATGTCTTGGGCACTAATACACCCCCATACCATCACACATGCTGGCTTTTCAACTTTGCGCCTATAACAATCCGGATGGTTCTTTTCCTCTTTGGTCCGGAGGACACGACGTCCACAGTTTCCAAAAACAATTTGAAATGTGGACTCGTCAGACCACAGAACACTTTTCCACTTTGCATCAGTCCATCTTAGATGAGCTCAGGCCCAGCGAAGCCGACGGCGTTTCTGGGTGTTGTTGATAAACAGTTTTCGCCTTGCATAGGAGAGTTTTATCTTGCGCTTACAGATGTAGCGACCAACTGTAGTTACTGACAGTGGGTTTCTGAAGTGTTCCTGAGCCCATGTGGTGATATCCTTTACACACTGATGTTGCTTGTTGATGCGGTACAGCCTGAGGGATCGAAGTTCACAGGCTTAGCTGCTTACGTGCAGTGATTTCTCCAGATTCTCTGAACCCTTTGATGATATTACGGAGCGTAGATGGTGAAATCCCTAAATTCCTTGCAATAGCTGGTTGAGAAAGGTTTTTCTTAAACTGTTCAACAATTTGCTCACGCATTTGTTGACAAAGTGGTGACCCTCGCCCCGTCCTTGTTTGTGAATGACTGAGCATTTCATGGAATCTACTTTTATACCCAATCATGGCACCCACCTGTTCCCAATTTGCCTGTTCACCTGTGGGATGTTCCAAATAAGTGTTTGATGAGCATTCCTCAACTTTATCAGTATTTATTGCCACCTTTCCCAACTTCTTTGTCACGTGTTGCTGGCATCAAATTCTAAAGTTAATGATTATTTGCAAAAAAAAAATGTTTATCAGTTTGAACATCAAATATGTTGTCTTTGTAGCATATTCAACTGAATATGGGTTGAAAAGGATTTGCAAATCATTGTATTCCGTTTATATTTACATCCAACACAATTTCCCAACTCATATGGAAACAGGGTTTGTACTTGATTTTGATATATGTAATGCTCATAAAGGTATTCTAGTAAAATATGCAGAGATGAGATGTGTCAGTATCAAAATATTACTTGAAATACATTTTTAGCAGCAGCAAAGCGGTCGTTAAGGGTAGATATTTGCTCTAAAAAAGGGTATTTCAACAAGTAAACAGTACAGTAGGTACTTGATTTTGATATATGTAATGCTCATAAGGGTATTCTAGTAAATGTGGCAGATATGAGATGTGTCAGTATCAAAATACTACTTGAAATACATTTTTGGCAGTCGTAAAGTGGTCGTTCGGGTAGATTTTAGCTCTAAAAAAGGGTATTTCAACAAGTAAATAGTACAGTAGGTACTTGATTTTGATATATGCAATGCTCATAAGGGTATTCTAGTAAAATATGCAGATATGAGCGGTAATGTTTGGATGCATGAAGGAAAGAAGAAAGTGAATGAATGTTAATAACTGAATACATTTACATATGAATGCACATGTTTTCTTTTGTATATATATTTTTTAAAGAATTAAGTAACGTTTATGACAACCTTTTTTTTCCAAAACACAATATAGAATGTGAGTTATAACAGGATAATGCATACATTGGTTTTCAAAACAGTTACAAAAAAAGTGGGACCCCATAAAATTACCTGTGGGATCCCATTTTTTATGACTTGATGGGGTCCCTGGGACCCCATTTTGAGGATTCCTAGGCCAACAGTTAATGTAAAAAAAAAAAATGCTTCCATGTATCCTATCAGGAATTAATATAAATGATATTTTACATTCTACGAGATTTAGGATGTTGCAACCCAAAACACGATCAAATGTTGGATGGTGTAAACTCGTGGCGTGACGACGTGATTTGAAAACCCCACAGCCGCATTTGCCCTTGAACGCAACCCACTTCACGTTGTGTCGATATTTACGTGTCGTCTAAAAAAACACCAAAATCGGTGTGTGTGTGTGTGTGTGTGTGTGTGTGTGTGTGTGTGTGTGTGTGTGTGTGGGGGGGGGGGGGGGGGGGGGGGTGTGTGTGTGTGTGTGTGTGTGTGTGTGTGTGTGTGTGTGTGTGTGTGTGTGTGTGTGTGTGTGTGTGTGTGTGTGTGTGTGTGTGTGTGGAAAAAAACACCTCCCGCGCATCTCCTCCCTTCCCGCAGCCGAGCATTCACCCTCCGCGGCCACAATGTCAAACAGCAAGTCGCTCTGATTCCGGCTTAAAGATGATAATACTACCTTTAAATGTCATCGTTGTCCCCATCTTGGTCCAAAAAAAAAGGAAGAAGAAGACGACGTGAGATATATCGTGGCCGTGTGCGTGATGGAGGGCACGGGGCAGCCCACAGCGATCAGCGTCCTCTCTCCGCCTCCCGCACGGACTGCGCATGCGCCCGCAGCTGACAGGTGCCCACAATGCACGGCGTGTAGACCACGCAGGGAAATTAAAGGGGACGGCGAGATTTAGTTCCACGTGACTCACGTGACCAAAGCGAAGCCTCTGGACGGATATTTCTTTTTTTTCTTTTTTTTTTCTTTTTTTTTTAATGTTTTGGAGTGACGAGGAAGTAGAAATGTCATGACGTGTGCAGCATTACGTCACCATTACGTCACACGTTTGCAGCATTATTGTGTGTGAATTCTCCAAAACATTCACACATCAAAATGCATCTATTTATTATTCATTCTTCTTCTTCTCCAGATTTTGGCGCGCTCTACCTTCCACATTTTTCACCCGATTCAAAGTGTTCCAACGTCAAACTGTTCAGCCTATTCGGGAATAGCGGGCTTCCCCTTGACAAATTGCAAAAATTCCCGGATTTCCCAGAATTCCGGGTTTTCCGGAACATTTTTTCCCATTCAAAATGAATTGGCCATTTTTCAAACTTACACCAGTTTTTCATCCTATTCAAACCATCAACACATTTCACCATCCTAGAAAATGTAAACGTCTATTTTTCCAAGTTTTTTTGAACTGTTAAAAAAAATTCCAGGATTTTCCAGAATTCCTGGTTTTTCCAAAGCCCTATTTCCACCCTTTTTTCTGGCGACTACTCCTCCCACATTTTTCAACCCACTTTCAACCGTTCCACCGTCAAAACATTCCTCTTAATCAGGACAAAAAAACGAAATTGTTTTTTGAACTGTAAAAATTCCTGGTTCCCCTGAAATTCCAGGACATTTTTTCCCATTCAAAAAGAATTGACCATTTTTCAAACTTCCACCAGTTTTTTCATCCTATTCAAACCATTCCACCTTCAACACATTTCACCATCCCAGAAAATGTAAACTTCTATTTTTCCAAGTTCAAAACAATTCCAGGATTTTCCAGAATTCCTGGTTATTCCAAATACCCTATGTCCACCCTTTTTTCTGGCGACTACTCCTCCCACATTTTTCAAGCCCCTTTCAACCGTTCCACCGCCACAACATTCCTATTAATCAGGACAAAAAACGAAATTGTTTTTTGAACTGTAAAAATTCCTGGTTACCCCGAAATTCCAGGAATTCCAGGACAATTTTTCCCATTCAAAATGAATTGACCATTTTTCAAACTTCCACCAGTTTTTCATCTTATTCAAACCATTCCACCTTCAACACATTCCACCATCCCAGAAAATGTAAACTCCTATTTTTCCAAGTTAAAAAAAATTCCAGGATTTTCCAGAATTCCTGGTTTTTCCAAAGCCCTATTTCCACCCTTCTTTCTGGCGACTACTCCTCCCACATTTTTTTAACCCACTTCAACCGTTTCACCGTCAAAACATTCCTCTTAATCAGGACAAAAAAACGAAATTGTTTTTTGAACTGTAAAAATTCCTGGTTTCCCCGAAATTCCAGAATTCCAGGACAATTTTTCCCATTCAAAATGAATTGACCATTTTTCAAACTTCCACCAGTTTTTCATCTTATTCAAACCATTCCACCTTCAACACATTCCACCATCCCAGAAAATGTAAACTCCTATTTTTCCAAGTTAAAAAAAATTCCAGGATTTTACAGAATTCCTGGTTTTTCCAAAGCCCTATTTCCACCCTTCTTTCTGGCGACTACTCCTCCCACATTTTTTAACCCACTTCAACCGTTTCACCGTCAAAACATTCCTCTTAATCAGGACAAAAAAACGAAATTGTTTTTTGAACTGTAAAAATTCCTGGTTTCCCCGAAATTCAGGAATTCCGGGACATTTTTTCCCATTCAAAATGAATTGGTCATTTTTTCAAACTTCCAGCATTTACACGTTTTTCAATCTATTCAAACCATTCCACCTTTAACACATTTCACCATTCTGGAAAATGTAAACTTTTGTTTTTACAAGTTCAAAAAAATTCTAGGATTTTCCTGAATTCCTGGTTTTTCCAAAGCCCTATTTCCACCCTTTTTTTCTGGCGACTACTCCTCACACATTTTTTCAACCCACTTTCAACCGTTCCACCGTCACAACATTCCTCTTAATCAGGACAAAAAATGAAATTGTTTTTTGAACTGTAAAAATTCCTGGTTTCCCCGAAATTCCAGGAATTCCGTCATACCATGGGAAATCCTGGAATTTTTTTAGAATTGTTGAAGTAGAGCTCACAATTCCAAAACAGGCTGAATATTTTGAAGTTGGAACAGTTTAAGTAGTTTTTTTAACTGGAAAAATTCCCCGGTTTCCCCGAAATTCCAGGAATTCCCGTCATACCATATCTCAATTCAACATGTTACTACTTCAACATTTCTCGACCGATTCCAAAAATTTCAACACCAACCATTTCAACTCATTCAGACCATTGTAATGTTTTACAATTTAAAAAAAGATTCCCGCTTTTCCCAAAATTCCCAATTTTTTGGGAAATTCCCATTTAAATCAATGGGACATTCTTCAAAGTTCCACAATTCCCGCATTTTTCATCTGATTCAAACTGTTCCAACTTCAAAATATTCAGCCTGTTTGGGAATTGTGTGCTCTACTTCAACAATTCTAAAAAAAAAAAAATCCAGTAATTCAGTTCAACTTCAGCATTGGAGCATTCACACGCAATTCCTTCAGGAATTGCCTCACCTAGTTTATTTGTGTTGTCCTATCACGTACCCTGTCTGTCATCACACACTGTTGCATAGATGTGTGTATTTACTGTAAGATGCTGCATGACACATTGTGTCACTGACTACATCAGCGAGTACACTTGCACAATCTAACGTGCAATAGTTGTATCATTAAATCTATCTTTACCAAATAAAAAAGCATTTTTCTTTATAACACTTTAAACTGATGATAATGTACTTATATTTACTTTTATTATTATTATTATTATTATTATTATTATTTTTATATTATTTATATTTATATATAATAATATAATATAATATAATAATAATATAATAATAATAATATAATAATAATAATAATAATAATAATAATAATATAATAATAATATAATAATATAATATATATATATTATTTATATTATTATTATTATTTTTATATTATTATTATATTATTATTATTATTATTATTGTTATTATATTATTATTATATAATAATAATAATATAATAATAATAATAATAATAATAATATAATAATAATAATAATAATATAATATAATATATATATTATTTTATATTATTATTATTATTTTTATATTATTATTATATTATTATTATTATTATTATTATTATTATATATACTTATATTTATACTAACCTGAAATAAGAAATAGCTAATATTGACAGTATGACATCATGATTTGCTGTATTAAATTAATACCTCTCTAACTTTCAATATAATAATTGTTTAATAAAATCTGTCTTTTACTAAGATAACAACACAATGTTGTTATTAACAATTTAGAGCGATAATAATATACCCATATGTACCTGCAATAAAAAGAGATATACAAACCCCATTTCCATATGAGTTGGGAAATTGTGTTAGATGTAAATATAAATGGAATACAATTGTAACGTAACAGTGTTAAAGTTGTTTTATACGGTACGGCTACCGTCAGTGTAAGATGTGTGGCTGCTGAGTTAGTACGCCTTGCTGTCACTTACGTGAGCAAGCTGAAACTGCATTCTACATGTGGTCGAGCAGGTACACTGTTTGGGCAGACTGTAGAGGGCGCCAAAAGCAGTGCCATCACGCTCTGATATTCTGTAGTCTCCCGGAAATAAAGAGAGGGTTGGCAAGGATGACGCTATCAAGCGCCATTCATTCAAAACTCGCGGGCCACACTAACTTCAAATTTCCATATTAAAGTGCGTGCCGGTGCGTGTGTCTGAGACCCCTGGTTAACATAGCACAAAGCAATTTAATCTTTGTATGCGGTGTTTTTCATTTAAAAAAAAATTTCGTGGCTCCCATTAGTTTCTTTAATTTGTGAAACTTGCCAAAATGGCTCTTTGAGTGGTAAAGGTTGCCGACACCCTGTCATAGTGCAATTGCAAGAAATTAGGGATTTCAACATCTACGGTCCATAATATCATCAAAAGGTTCAGAGAATCTGGAGAAATCACTGCACGTAAGCGGCATGGCCGGAAACCAACATTGAATGACCGTGACCTTCGATCCCTCAGACGGCACTGTATCAAAAACCGACATCAATCTCTAAAGGATATCACCACATGGGCTCAGGAACACTTCAGAAAACCACTGTCACTAAATACAGTTGGTCGCTACATCTGTAAGTGCAATTTAAAGCTCTACTATGCAAAGCGAAAGCCATTTATCAACAACACCCAGAAACGCCGCCGGCTTCTCTGGGCCCGAGATCATCTAAGATGGACTCATGCAAAGTGGAAAAGTGTTCTGTGGTCTGACGAGTCCACATTTCAAATTGTTTTTGGAAATATTCAACATTGTGTCATCCGGACCAAAGGGGAAGCGAACCATCCAGACTGTTATTGACGCAAAGTTGAAAAGCCAGCATCTGTGATGGTATGGGGGTGCATTAGTGCCCAAGGCATGGGTAACTTACACATCTGTGAAGGCACCATTAATGCTGAAATCTAAGCGCCTTCTTTTTCATGGAAGCCCCTGCTTATTTCGGCAAGACAATGCCAAACCACATTCAGCACGTGTTACAACAGCGTGGCTTCGTAAAAAAAGAGTGCGGGTACTTTCCTGGCCCACCTGCAGTCCAGACCTGTCTCCCATCGAAATTGTGTGGCGCATTATGAAGCCTAAAATACCACAGCGGAGACCCCGGACTGTTGAACGACTGAAGCTCTACATAAAACAAGAACGGGAAAGAATTCCACTTTCAAAGCTTCAACAATTAGTTTCCTCAGTTCCCAATCGTTTACCGAGTGTTGTTAAAAGAAAAGGTGATGTAACACAGCGGTGCACATGCCCTTTCCCAACTACTTTGGCACGTGTTGCAGCCATGAAATTGTAAGTTAATTATTATTTGCAAAAAAAAAATTAAGTTTCTGATTTTGAACATCAAATATGTTGTCTTTGTAGCATATTCAACTGAATATGGGTTGAAAAGGATTTGCAAATGTATATATATATATATATATATATATATATATATATATATATATATATATATATATATATATATATATATATGTATATATATATATATATATATATATATACTGTATATATGTATGTGTATGTATATACCAATAACTATTAATACTACATTTTGTGAGATAGATTGATAGATAGATAGATAGATAGATAGATAGATAGATAGATAGATAGATAGATAGATAGATAGATAGATAGATAGATAGATAGATAGATAGATAGATAGATAGATAGATAGATAGGGGTGTATGTATGTGTAGGGAAAACACATTACAAATTTACAAAGTAGCATTATCATCAATAATAATTATATTAAAATAGAACAATACATATACAATTATACACAAATACAACAATAAATATTATCATTGCTGGTATTAGTAGTAATATTCATCTTGTTATATTTAGGTATATTATTATTTGTGTCTTATCATTATTGATGACCAACTATACAGCGACAGTACCTAATTATAATTATCATAACGAGTGCCGGTCGTTTTATTATTATTATATTGTATACAATACCCTTTTAACTGTATTGTATTCTTCACATTATTTGTATAAACCTGTCTGACAGTGACTATATGAACAAATTACAGTTTATTATTAGCAATAGCGCTAATATAATAACTTCAATGTTATTATCACAGCTACAGCATACATACAGTAAATGTATAATTTTAATATTTTACCATTATTAGCGGTGGACTTTACAGACCGCTACTTATTAACATATGTGAGTTGAGGTACTCTTGCTATTCATAAATTGAATTTGAATGCATATTTGCTGTGCTGTCGTTACTTACCGTTTTTTTTTTAATGCTCATTGCTGTATAATAACTAGTTTAGACTCATGTGTTGTATTTAGTCATTTTTACACAATTGATTGTCAAACAGTACCAACCAAAAAGTTTGGAGGTACTTTTGCCTCCCAAGACAAAAGAGTGTCTTGACTGGCATGTTGTGTGTGTGTGTGTGTGTGTGTGTGTGTGTGTGTGTGTGTGTGTGTGTGTGTGTGTGTGTGTGTGTGTGTGTGTGTGTGTGTGTGTGTGTGTGTGTGTGTGTGTGTGTGTGTGTGTGTGTGTGTGTGTGTGTGTGTGTGTGTGTGTGTGTGTGTGTGTGTGTGTGTGTGTGTGTGTGTGTGTGTGTTTGTGTGTGTGTGTGTGTGTGGGCGAGACCAAACATCTTCCATCTAAGTCCCTCACATCATCCATCAATGTCCACATGCAAGATGGCTTTGTGAGTAAGCCAACACATTTTTTTGAAATACGACCGAAACGTCAACGTCAGATGGATTAGTCGGAGAGTTTAGAGCAGGGGTGGGCAATTAATTTTTACCGGGGGCCGCATGAGCAACCCGAGCACTGTTGGAGGGCCACATCGACAATATTTCAATTAAAATTTGCTCAATATTATTTTTGATATACACTGTAAGATAAATAATAATAATAATAATAATAATAATTAATGATAATAATAATACTTTAATTTAACCTAATTTAACTTTATACCAAAAGCACAGCTTTGGAAATCATTTGCACCCCTTTCAGAGATCACATTTAGTTCCCCTTAAACATCCTCATGTTGCACAATGAAATGTAAGCATAGGATGAAGTTTGCATTCCTGTAACTTTCTCTAGTAACTGCATTCCATGATTAATATGAATAAATTAACATTAATAATAAATGACAGTAGAATAAGCACACATATGACAGAGGAGTCATAGTGTAACTTTGTGTGGTGTTCGAGTTGTCCGACTTTTTGTGTGGCCATAAACGCACCAGTGGTTTAGTGCTATGCGTGTTGGTGACAGATGACAAGTTGGTTTTGGCCTGGTTTGTACGGCAGAAAATGACTAGTTTTTCAAGATAGAAGTGTTTTTACTCATGTTTTTGGTGTGGTTATGGCCGAATATAAACAGTTTTGCTCTATAAAGTAATCGATATAATTCCTGGACTCGAAGCATCTCGATAGACGTTACAATAATTGAACGGTTTTGACGAACACCTTAGGGCCGCTTGTTGTCACTGTCACTCAAAGTTGCATTGCAAAATTACACAGAATAAATGTGTTTATTTTGTTTAGAATTCAGATGGGTTTGATTTGGTGTGCGGCATATATTTGCTGTGTGCAGAGGACGCTTGAGCAGTGCGCAATTGCACAGGCGCGCACCTTAAAGGGAACGTTGCTTGGCAGTCCATGTCTTGTTGAAAACACGCCATTCCTCATCAACTTTTTTCTTTTTAGCTTCTCGGGTGTAAACCGTGCATCACTTGTCGCTGTGCACCTTCACTCACAGGTTACACACGGACATACGCCCATAAATAACACTTTTCAAAATAAAAAGCAGCACAGTTGTATTGTACGCACGACATAGATGTTTTTTTAAACTTTATTTTGTAATTTGTGATTGCAGCTGTTCACATTCACTCACAATCACGTAGTGCATACATCCACACGGAAGTAATACAAATAACGCTTTTCAAAACAAAAGCAGCACCATTGTATTGCACACTCGACATAGATACTTTTTTAAATGTATTTTGTAATTTATGATTGGCCTCACGCGGGCCGGACAGGGACGCACAAAGGGCCGGATGTGGCCCGCGGGCCGCAGAATGCCCAGGTCTGGTTTAGAGCAATTTTGTTTGATATGCTTTCATCGTACATGTAACGTGAGTGAGTATTTCCAAGGGATGCTTTCCATTATCAAGTAAAAATGCTTTGGCTTTTTCCATCTAGTTTCAATCAATACAAATGCTGTATACTCAGTGTCATTGATTGATTGATTGATTGATTGAAACTTTTATTAGTAGATTGCACAGTACAGTACATATTCCATACAATAATATATAATCAATAATATAATATATATATATGTATATACAGTCGTTTACATACCCTGGAAGAATTGATGATTTCTTGGCCATTCTTCTTCAGAAGAAAAATGGGCTGCATGGTCGAGTCGCCAGAAGAAAGCCATTTCTGCGCAAGTGTCACAAAGTATCCCGCTTACATTACGCCAAACAGCACAGAGACAAGCCTCAAAACTTTTGGAACAAAGTAATTTGGAGTGATAGCTTTCTTCTGGCGACTCGACCATGCAGCCCATTTTTCTTCAAGTGCCTCCTTATTTTGCATCTTGAAACAGCCACACCACCATTTTTCAGAGAGTCCCGTATTTCAGCTGAAGTTATTTGTGGATTTTTCTTTGCATCTCGAACAATTTTCCTGGCAGTTGTGGCTGAAATCTTTGCCGGTCGACCTGAATCCCTCATTTTCCACTTCTTAATCAGCGTTTGAACACTGCTGATTGGCATTCTCAATTCCTTGGATATCTTTTTATACCCCTTTCCTGTTTTATGCCGTTCAATTACCTTTTCTCGCAGATTCTTTGACAATTATTTTGCCGTCCCCATGACTCAGAATCCAGAAACATCTGACGTATGCAGTAACATATTGTGTGTCATGATCTGTGGTCCGGATCATGTTTTGTGTTTTCTGTTAGTTTTGGACTCCTTTAGTTCCTCTTTGTGCACCCTTGAGTTTGTTTAGTTACCATGGCTACTTATTATTTTCACCTGCCTCCGGTGTTCGGGACACTTACCTGTTTCTCATCAGAGGCATTATTTAAGCCTGCTTTTGCCGGTCAGTCGGCCTGGCTTCTTTGTTTGCTTCATGCTCTCGTCACGTAAGTTTGGCTTGTCTCCTAGCCCAGTGGTTCTCAAATGGGGGTACTTGAAGGTATGCCAAGGGGTACGTGAGATTTTTTTTTAAATATTCTAAAAATAGCAACAATTCAAAAATCCTTTATAAATATATTTATTGAATAATACTTCAACAAAATATGAATGTAAGTTCATAAACTGAACATCAAATCAAGTAGGCTATTCCATTCATTAGCATAAAATTAGCATGAAAAGAAATGCAACAATGCAATATTCAATGTTGACAGCTATATTTTTTTTGGACATGTTCCATAAATATTGATGTTAAAGATTTATTGTTTTGTGAAGAAATGTTTAGAATGAAGTTCATGATACAGATGGATCTCTATTACAATCCCCAAAGAGGGCACTGTAAGTTGATGATTACTTCTATGTGTAGAAATCTTTATTTATAATTGAATCACTTGTTTATTTTTCAACAAGTTTTTAGTTATTTTTATATCTTTTTTTTCCAAATAGTTCAAGAAAAACCACTACAAATGAACAATATTTTGCACTGTTATACAATTTAATACATCAGAAACTGATGACATAGTGCTGTATTTTACTTCTTTATCAAAAATGCTTTGCTCTGATTAGGGGGTACTTGAATTAAAAAAATGTTCACAGGGGGTACATCACTGAAAAAAAGTTGAGAACCACTGTCCTAGCCTATGCTAAGTTAGCTTCGAGTGCGATTGGCACATGTTTACTTTCCACTTGTTTTCTGTTCTTGGTGGTGCTTTGGTTTTTTGTCAAGGTTAAATAATGGTCCTGTCCGGAGTGTTCCGTTTGCACAACCCTCGCAGTAAGTTGCCACCCACACGTGACGTTGTGTCATTTATCATTCTATTATTTTGTCAATATTATGAGGGACAAACTGTAAAAATGGATTATTAATCCACTTGTTCATTTACTGTTAATATCTACTTATTTTCTGTTTGAACAGGTTCTATCTACACTTCTGTTAAAATGTAATAATCACTTATTATTCTGTTTTTTTGATACTTTACATTAGTTCTGGATGATACCACACATTTAGGTATCGATCCGATACCAAGTAGTTACAGGATCATACATTGGTGATATTCAAAGTCCTCATGTGTCCGGGGACATATTTCCCGAGTTTATAAACATAGTATACATTTAAAAAACACGAAAAAAAGATGTGATGCCAAAAAAATATCGACATAATCATAGTAGTATAAAGTAGATACGCTACTGTACTTGGTATCATTACAGTGGATGTTAGGTGTAGATCCAGCCATGGCGTTTGTTTACATTTTGACGCCGGTGAGCTACGATGTGTAGTGAAGCATGTTTACCTATTCCTCCTCCTGCAGGGATGATACTTGTAAGAAACTTACTTTATTTGTCGTCATGGAGGCAAGGATTAGTGATTTAGAAGTAGCTAAAACACTGCAGACGGCGGATGGACGTTAGCCGCTAGCTTGCTAGCCATGTATTAAAGCATCTCTTCCTGAGGGCGTTTCAGTGTTATAACTTCACCTTTATCGTTAGTTTTTAAGCCAAAATGCGTCCGTTCTCTATTTTCTGTCTACACACTGTGTCTGCTTGTAAGTACTCCGTGTGTGTGTGCCGACGACGTGACTTTGACGCCGGCGCAGGTGGGTGCGGGGACCGGTATGTTTCAGAGACGGTATCGTACCGAAAATGATTCATTAGTATCGCGTTACTATACTAATACCGGTATACCATACAACCCTAATGAAAACACACATAGCATACTAGTTTTGATGATGACAAGAGGTGCCGGTTACGAGATGAAGTGAAAGCAGTCGTGTGCACTGCAAAAAGTCAGTGTTCAAAAACAAGTCAAAAATACACAAATTTGGGGTATTTTACTTGAACTAAGCAAAATTAACATTAACATTTGGCTTGTCAAGACTTTCCAAAACAAGTAAAATTAGCTAACCTCAATGAACCAAAAAATACCTTAAAATAAGTACATTCTCACTAATAACAAGTGCACTTTTCTTGGTAGAAAAAACAAATATAAGACCTTTTTTCTCAATTTGTTAAAAAATGTCCTTAAAGGCCTACTGAAAGCCACTACTACCGACCACGCAGTCTGATAGTTTATATATCAATGATGAAATCTTAACATTATAACACATGCCAATACGGCCGGGTTAACTTATAAAGTGACATTTTAAATTTGCCGCTAAACTTCCGGTTCGAAACGCCTCTGAGGATGACGTATGCGCGTGACGTAGCCCGGCGAACACGGGTATGCCTTCCACATTGAAGCCAATACGAAAAAGCTCTGTTTTCATTTCATAATTCCACAGTATTCTGGACATCTGTGTTCGTGAATCTGTTGCAATCATGTTCATTGCATTATGGAGAAGGAAGCTGAGCAAGCAAAGAAGAAAGTTGTCGGTGCGAAATGGACGTATTTTTCGAACGTAGTCAGCCACAACAGTACACAGCCGGCGCTTCTTTGTTTACATTCCCGAAAGATGCAGTCAAGATGGAAGAACTCGGATAACAGAGACTCTAACCAGGAGGACTTTTGACTTGGATACACAGACGCCTGTAGAGAACTGGGACAACACAGACTCTTACCAGGATTACTTTGATTTGGATGACAAAGACGCAGATGTGCTACTGTGAGTATGCAGCTTTGGCTTCTAAACATTTGATCGCTTGACCGTATGTGCGCAACTTTTTTTTGCGTATGTACGCAACTTTTTTAAAATATATAACCTTTATGAACCTTGGGTTAGGTGAACGGTCTTTTGGGCTGAGTGATTGTGTGTGTTGATCAGGTGTTTGAATTGTATTGGCGTGTTCTATGGAGCTAGGAGCTAGCATAGGAGCTAGGAGCTAGCATAACACGTACCGTACGTGCGCGTCACTTACGTAACTTTTTAAAAATATATAAGCTTTATGAACCTTGGGTTAGGTGAACGGTCTTTTGGGCTGAGTGATTATGTGTGTTGATCAGGTGTTTGAATTGTATTGGCGTGTTCTATGGAGCTAGGAGCTAGCATAGGAGCTAGGAGCTAGCATAACACGTACCGTACCGTACGTGCGCGTCACGTACGTAACTTTTTAAAAATATATAAGCTTTATGAACCTTGGGTTAGGTGAACGGTCTTTTGGGCTGAGTGATTGTGTGTGTTGATCAGGTGTTTGAATTGTATTGGCGTGTTCTATGGAGCTAGGAGCTAGCATAGGAGCTAGGAGCTAGCATAACAAACACGCAGGTGTTTTTATGCAGGATTAATTTGTGGCATATTAAATATAAGCCTGGTTGTGTTGTGGCTAATAGAGTATATATATGTCTTGTGTTTATTTACTGTTGTAGTCATTCCCAGCTGAATATCAGGTACCGTGAGTATGCAGCCTTGGCTGCTAAACATTTGATAGCTTGACCGTATGTGCGCGTCACATACGTAACTTTTTAAAAATATATAAGCTTTATGAACCTTGGGTTAGGTGAACGGTCTTTTGGGCTGAGTGATTGTGTGTGTTGATCAGGTGTTTGAATTGTATTGGCGTGTTCTATGGAGCTAGGAGCTAGCAGAGGAGCTAGGAGCTAGCATAACAAACACGTAGGTGTTTTTATGCAGGATTAATTTGTGGAATTAATTTCTGAATAGCTTCAACTCCCCACTAGTCCTTCACTTGCACTTTACTCATCCACAAATCTTTCATCCTCGCTCAAATTAATGGGGAAATTGTCGCTTTCTCGGTCGCTTTTTTTTATCAGATACCAAAAGTTGCAATCTTTATCGTCGTTGTTCTATACTAAATCCTTTCAGCAAAAATATGGCAATATCGCGAAATGATCAAGTATGACACATAGAATGGATCTGCTATCCCCGTTTAAATTACAAAAATTCATTTCAGTAGGCCTTTAAAGGCCTACTGAAATGAATTTTTTTTATAGTAGAGAACATCGACGATAAAGTGCGCAACTTTTGATCGCTGATAAAAAAAAGCCTTGCCTGTACCGGAAGTAGCGTGACGTCACAGGCTGAAGGGCTCCTCACATTTCCCCATTGTTTACAATGCAGCGAGAGCGATTCGGACTGAGAATGCGTCGATTACCCCATTAATTTGGGCGAGGATGAAAGATTCGTGGATTAGGAACGTGAGAGTGAAGGACTAGAGTGCAGTGCAGGACATATCTTTGTTCGCTCTGACCGTAACTTAGGTACAAGCTGGCTCATTGGATTCCACACTCTCTCCTTTTTCTATTGTGGATCACGGATTTGTATTTTAAACCACCTCGGATACTATATCCTCTTGAAAATGAGAGTCGAGAACGCGAAATGGACATTCACGGTGACTTTTATCTCCACCACAATACATCGGCGAAGCTCTTTAGCTACGGAGCTAACGTGATAACATCGGGCTTAACTGCAGATAGAAACAAAATAAATAAACCCCTGACTGGAAGCATAGACAGAAAATCAACAATACTATTAAACCATGGACATGTAACTACACGGTTAATGCTTTCCAGGCTGGCGAAGGTTAACAATGCTGTTGCTAACGACGCCATTGAAGCTAACTTAGCTACAGGACCTCGACAGAACTATGCTAAAAACATTAGCTATCCACGTACGCCAAGCTAGCCCTCATCTCATCTGCTCATCAACACCCGTGCTCACCTGCGTTCCAGCGATCGACGGAGCGACGAAGGACTTCACCCGATTATAGATGCGGTCGGCGGCCCGGAGACGGAGGAAGTCAAGGTGAGGTCGGCGGCTAGCGCGTCTGCTATCCTTCTCAAAGTCCTCCTGGTTGTGTTGCTGTAGTCCACCGCTAATACACCGATCCCACCTACAGCTTTCTTCTTTGCAGTCTCCATTGTTCATTAAACAAATTGCAAAAGATTCACCAACACAGATGTCCAGAATACTGTGGAATTTTGCGATGAAAACCAAGCTTTTTGTTTTGGATACAATGTGTCCGAATACTTCCGTTTAAACGATTGACGTCACGCGCATACGTCATCATACATAGACGTTTTCAACCGGAAGTTTAGCGGGAAATTTAAAATGGCACTTTATAAGTTAACCCGGCCGTATTGGCATTAAGATTTCATCATTGATATATAAACGATCAGACTGCGTGGTCGGTAGTAGTGGCTTTCAGTAGGCCTTTAACTCTGTTACCCTTGCTACTGTGGACTTCTGCTACCATGTACCCATGCTACCATAGTTCATGCTGATCCTTCCATGTCACAGTAAGTGTTTTTGTTTCTTGCCCATAGTCTGCCTAAGTGCCAGTTTTTGTTTCATTAGTCAAGTTTGTTCTCAGCCATTGTGCGCGCCTTTTGTTTGCTCCCTTTTTTTTTGTCATTTATAGTGTTAAAATAAATATGTATCTACCTTCATGCCATGTCCGGCCCAGCTTTTCTTGCATCTCGGGAAAACAAACAACCCATTGTCCACGTATCGACACAACCCTGCAAATGAACCCTCAGTTGTTCAGACAACGTGAGTACAAATACAGAAATGATGCTCCCATCAAAGCCCATAGTTGCAATAATACAACATTTCTCTAAAAACATACATAAATATATATTTTTTTAACTCTTCAATTTCTGCATCAAATGCCTCCTACAACATATAACATATATATATATATATATATATATATATATATATATATATATATATATATATATATATATGTATGTGTGGGAAAAAAATCACAAGACTATTTCATCTCTACAGGCCTGTTTCATGAGGGGTTTCCTCAATCCTCAGGAGATTTTGTAGAGATGAAATAGTCTTGTGATTTTTTTCCCACACATACATATTACGCTCTACCACGGTATCGAGCACTATTTTTTGGATAATCTAATTAAGACATATATATATATATATATATATATATATATATATATATATATATATATATATATATATATATATATATATATATATATATATATATATATATATATACACTACTGTTCAAAAGTTTGGGGTCACATTAAAATGTCCTTATTTTTCAATGAAGATAACTTTAAACTAGTCTTAACTTGAAAGAAATACACTCTATACATTGCTAATGTGGTAAATGACTATTCTAGCTGCAAATATCTGGTTTTTGGTGCAATATCTACATAGGTGTATAGAGGCCCATTTCCAGCAACTATCACTCCAGTGTTCTAATGGTACAATGTGTTTGCTCATTGGCTCAGAAGGCTAATTGATGATTAGAAAACCCTTGTGCAATCATGTTCACACATCTGAAAACAGTTTAGCTCGTTACAGAAGCTACAAAACTGACCTTCCTTTGAGCAGATTGAGTTTCTGGAGCATCACATTTGTGGGGTCAATTAAACGCTCAAAATGGCCAGAAAAAGAGAACTTTCATCTGAAACTCGACAGTCTATTCGTGTTCTTAGAAATGAAGGTTAAAAAAATTAAAAAAAATTAAAAATAAAAAATAAAAATAAAAAAAATTAAAATTAAAAAAATAAAAATAAATTAAAAAAAAAAATTAAAAAAAAGAAAGAAAAAAAAAAAGAAAAAAGAAAAAAAGAAAAAAAAGAAATGAAGGTTATTCCACAAAATTGTTTGGGTGACCCCAAACTTTTGAACGGTAGTGTATATATATATATATATATATATATATATATATATATATATATATATATATATATATATATATATATATATATATATAATATATTTAGGTTTTTCTATATTTAGGTCTTACAGGGTTGAAAGGGAAAGCCCAAACAATATACAATACCCCCATTTGCTCAATTCTGTGCAAAAGGCACTGACATCTATGCCAGATTTACTGTTACAATTTACTGAAAGAGACTCTTTGTACGTTTTGATGTATTGATGCAGTCAACTTGTGAAGGAGCATTTGGTGTATTGTGTATTGTGCACCATTGTGTGCGCTAGACACATGAATCTTCACCACTGGGAAATATGACTAGAAGTGTGAAGGAGTTGCGTGGGAGGTGAGTTTAGTGCGCTTACATGAGGTGTGACGTGCACGTGCACAATCCTCTCATCCATCCTGGCCATCATGTTCTCATCTCATTCTCACAATCTGCCATTCCAATTGTCTTGATGTGTTTGTGCTATCCTGGCTTACAGCCGTCCTCGTGCGACGCTGATAGAAATGATGGAAAGCGCAGGCTGATGCCGCAACGACAATCTCTACACTCGCTATCCACTTTCCTCCCACGCGCCCTTGCATCGCCACGCTTTAGAGCGGCGCGCTTACCGATAAATTCCTGGCCTCGCGCGGGCTCAAGCATCATCGGCTCAGAGCAGCAGAGGCCCGGAGTGAATGGCGTGCTCTCGGGTGTTGTGTTTTACAGAATAAAAGCCTGTTGCGGGTGAGAAAACATCCCTGCAGGGGAACTGCTGGTGATAATGTTTGATCGTCTTTAGGAGAAGCTGATTGTAAGAAGGAAATAACTGTTCATTAAGAAGACAAATAACAATTTACAGTCAACAACACTGCTTCTCTAACTTCTTTCACTAAATACCAGAAAACACTCCAAATACCACCATAATGACATTAAATACAGTAGTGTAGTAGACCTAAGTATTCATTAAGTACCACCATAATGACATTAAAATACAGTAGTGTAGTAGACCTAAGTATTCATTAAGTACCACCATAATGACATTAAAATACAGTAGTGTAGTAGACCTAAGTATTCATTAAGTACCACCATGACATTAAATACAGTAGTGTAGTAGACCTAAGTATTCAATAAGTACCACCATAATGACATTAAAATACAGTAGTGTAGTAGACCTAAGTATTCATTAAGTACCACCATAATGACATTGAAATACAGTAGTGTAGTAGACCTAAGTATTCAATAAGTACCACCATAATGACATTAAAATACAGTAGTGTAGTAGACCTAAGTATTCATTAAGTACCACCATAATGACATTGAAATACAGTAGTGTAGTAGACCTAAGTATTCAATAAGTACCACCATAATGACATTAAAATACAGTAGTGTAGTAGACCTAAGTATTCATTAAGTACCACCATAATGACATTGAAATACAGTAGTGTAGTAGACCTAAGTATTCATTAAGTACCACCATAATGACATTGAAATACAGTAGTGTAGTAGACCTAAGTATTCATTAAGTACCACCATAATGACATTAAATACAGTAATGTAGTAGACCTAAGTATTCATTAAGTACCACCATAATGACATTAAATACAGTAGTGTAGTAGACCTAAGTATTCATTAAGTACCACCATAATGACATTAAATACAGTAATGTAGTAGACCTAAGTATTCATTAAGTACCACCATAATGACATTGAAATACAGTAGTGTAGTAGGCCTAAGTATTCATTAAGTACCACCATAATGACATTAAAATACAGTAGTGTAGTAGACCTAAGTATTCATTAAGTACCACCATAATGACATTAAAATACAGTAGTGTAGTAGACCTAAGTATTCAATAAGTACCACCATAATGACAACATTAAAACACAGTAGTGTAGTAGACCTAAGTATTCATTAAGTACCACCATAATGACAACATTAAAATACAGTAGTGTAGTAGACCTAAGTATTCATTAAGTACCACCATAATGACAACATTAAAATACAGTAGTGTAGTAGACCTAAGTATTCATTAAGTACCACCATAATGACAACATTAAATACAGTAGTGTAGTAGACCTAAGTATTCATTAAGTACCACCATAATGACAACATTAAATACAGTAGTGTAGAAGACCTAAGTATTCATTAAGTACCACCATAATGACAACATTAAAATACAGTAGTGTAGTAGACCTAAGTATTCATTAAGTACCACCATAAGGACTCTAACATACAGTAGTGTAGAAGACCTAAGTATTCATTAAGTACCACCATAATGACAACATTAAAATACAGTAGTGTAGTAGACCTAAGTATTCATTAAGTACCACCATAATGACAACATTAAAATACAGTAGTGTAGTAGACCTAAGTATTCATTAAGTACCACCATAATGACTCTAACATACAGTAGTGTAGAAGACCTAAGTATTCAATAAGTACCACCATAATGACATTAAAATACAGTAGTGTAGTAGACCTAAGTATTCATTAAGTACCACCATAATGACAACATTAAAATACAGTAGTGTAGTAGACCTAAGTATTCATTAAGTACCACCATAATGACAACATTAAAATACAGTAGTGTAGTAGACCTAAGTATTCATTAAGTACCACCATAATGACAACATTAAAATACAGTAGTGTAGTAGACCTAAGTATTCATTAAGTACCACCATAATGACAACATTAAAATACAGTAGTGTAGAAGACCTAAGTATTCATTAAGTACCACCATAATGACAACATTAAAATACAGTAGTGTAGTAGACCTAAGTATTCATTAAGTACCACCATAATGACAACATTAAAATACAGTAGTGTAGTAGACCTAAGTATTCATTAAGTACCACCATAATGACAACATTAAAACACAGTAGTGTAGTAGACCTAAGTATTCATTAAGTACCACCATAATGACTCTAACATACAGTAGTGTAGAAGACCTAAGTATTCAATAAGTACCACCATAATGACATTAAAATACAGTAGTGTAGTAGACCTAAGTATTCATTAAGTACCACCATAATGACAACATTAAAATACAGTAGTGTAGTAGACCTAAGTATTCATTAAGTACCACCATAATGACTCTAACATACAGTAGTGTAGTAGACCTAAGTATTCATTAAGTATCACCATAATGACTCTAACATACAGTAGTGTAGAAGACCTAAGTATTCAATAAGTACCACCATAATGACAACATTAAAATACAGTAGTGTAGTAGACCTAAGTATTCATTAAGTACCACCATAATGACAACATTAAAATACAGTAGTGTAGTAGACCTAAGTATTCATTAAGTACCACCATAATGACTCTAACATACAGTAGTGTAGTAGACCTAAGTATTCATTAAGTATCACCATAATGACTCTAACATACAGTAGTGTAGAAGACCTAAGTATTCAATAAGTACCACCATAATGACAACATTAAAATACAGTAGTGTAGTAGACCTAAGTATTCATTAAGTACCACCATAATGACATTAAAATACAGTAGTGTAGAAGACCTAAGTATTCAATAAGTACCACCATAATGACATTAAAATACAGTAGTGTAGTAGACCTAAGTATTCATTAAGTACCACCATAATGACAACATTAAAATACAGTAGTGTAGTAGACCTAAGTATTCATTAAGTACCACCATAATGACTCTAACATACAGTAGTGTAGTAGACCTAAGTATTCATTAAGTATCACCATAATGACAACATTAAATACAGTAGTGTAGAAGACCTAAGTATTCAATAAGTACCACCATAATGACAACATTAAAATACAGTAGTGTAGTAGACCTAAGTATTCATTAAGTACCACCATGACATTAAATACAGTAGTGTAGTAGACCTAAGTATTCATTAAGTACCACCATGACATTAAAATACAGTAGTGTAGTAGACCTAAGTATTCAATAAGTACCACCATAATGACATTAAAATACAGTAGTGTAGTAGACCTAAGTATTCATTAAGTACCACCATAATGACATTAAATACAGTAATGTAGTAGACCTAAGTATTCATTAAGTACCACCATAATGACATTAAATACAGTAGTGTAGTAGACCTAAGTATTCATTAAGTACCACCATAATGACATTAAATACAGTAATGTAGTAGACCTAAGTATTCATTAAGTACCACCATAATGACATTGAAATACAGTAGTGTAGTAGGCCTAAGTATTCATTAAGTACCACCATAATGACATTAAAATACAGTAGTGTAGTAGACCTAAGTATTCATTAAGTACCACCATAATGACATTAAAATACAGTAGTGTAGTAGACCTAAGTATTCAATAAGTACCACCATAATGACAACATTAAAACACAGTAGTGTAGTAGACCTAAGTATTCATTAAGTACCACCATAATGACAACATTAAAATACAGTAGTGTAGTAGACCTAAGTATTCATTAAGTACCACCATAATGACAACATTAAAATACAGTAGTGTAGTAGACCTAAGTATTCATTAAGTACCACCATAATGACAACATTAAATACAGTAGTGTAGTAGACCTAAGTATTCATTAAGTACCACCATAATGACAACATTAAATACAGTAGTGTAGAAGACCTAAGTATTCATTAAGTACCACCATAATGACAACATTAAAATACAGTAGTGTAGTAGACCTAAGTATTCATTAAGTACCACCATAAGGACTCTAACATACAGTAGTGTAGAAGACCTAAGTATTCATTAAGTACCACCATAATGACAACATTAAAATACAGTAGTGTAGTAGACCTAAGTATTCATTAAGTACCACCATAATGACAACATTAAAATACAGTAGTGTAGTAGACCTAAGTATTCATTAAGTACCACCATAATGACTCTAACATACAGTAGTGTAGTAGACCTAAGTATTCATTAAGTACCACCATAATGACAACATTAAAATACAGTAGTGTAGTAGACCTAAGTATTCATTAAGTACCACCATAATGACAACATTAAAATACAGTAGTGTAGAAGACCTAAGTATTCATTAAGTACCACCATAATGACAACATTAAAATACAGTAGTGTAGTAGACCTAAGTATTCATTAAGTACCACCATAATGACAACATTAAAATACAGTAGTGTAGTAGACCTAAGTATTCATTAAGTACCACCATAATGACAACATTAAAACACAGTAGTGTAGTAGACCTAAGTATTCATTAAGTACCACCATAATGACTCTAACATACAGTAGTGTAGAAGACCTAAGTATTCAATAAGTACCACCATAATGACATTAAAATACAGTAGTGTAGTAGACCTAAGTATTCATTAAGTACCACCATAATGACAACATTAAAATACAGTAGTGTAGTAGACCTAAGTATTCATTAAGTACCACCATAATGACTCTAACATACAGTAGTGTAGTAGACCTAAGTATTCATTAAGTATCACCATAATGACTCTAACATACAGTAGTGTAGAAGACCTAAGTATTCAATAAGTACCACCATAATGACAACATTAAAATACAGTAGTGTAGTAGACCTAAGTATTCATTAAGTACCACCATAATGACAACATTAAAATACAGTAGTGTAGTAGACCTAAGTATTCATTAAGTACCACCATAATGACTCTAACATACAGTAGTGTAGTAGACCTAAGTATTCATTAAGTATCACCATAATGACTCTAACATACAGTAGTGTAGAAGACCTAAGTATTCAATAAGTACCACCATAATGACAACATTAAAATACAGTAGTGTAGTAGACCTAAGTATTCAATAAGTACCACCATAATGACATTAAAATACAGTAGTGTAGTAGACCTAAGTATTCATTAAGTACCACCATAATGACAACATTAAAATACAGTAGTGTAGTAGACCTAAGTATTCATTAAGTACCACCATAATGACATTAAAATACAGTAGTGTAGAAGACCTAAGTATTCAATAAGTACCACCATAATGACATTAAAATACAGTAGTGTAGTAGACCTAAGTATTCATTAAGTACCACCATAATGACAACATTAAAATACAGTAGTGTAGTAGACCTAAGTATTCATTAAGTATCACCATAATGACTCTAACATACAGTAGTGTAGAAGACCTAAGTATTCAATAAGTACCACCATAATGACAACATTAAAATACAGTAGTGTAGTAGACCTAAGTATTCATTAAGTACCACCATAATGACATTAAAATACAGTAGTGTAGTAGACCTAAGTATTCAATAAGTACCACCATAATGACATTAAAACACAGTATTGTAGTAGACCTAAGTATTCAATAAGTACCACCATAATGACATTGAAATACAGTAGTGTAGTAGACCTAAGTATTCATTAAGTACCACCATAATGACATTAAGATACAGTAGTGTAGTAGACCTAAGTATTCATTAAGTACCACCATAATGACATTAAAATACAGTAGTGTAGTAGACCTAAGTATTCAATAAGTACCACCATAATGACATTAAAACACAGTAGTGTAGTAGACCTAAGTATGCATTAAGTACCACCATAATGACATTAAGATACAGTAGTGTAGTAGACCTAAGTATGCATTGGTATTCTGCTCTGCACGGTCCAGCCTCCATGCCAGCACCCACACATAACTTCTTTCTGGCTCCCGCTCAAACAAACAGAGCTCACAAGCTCTACTTATCGCTCTCATTTTAATTAGGCCGACACAGCAGAGCATCATGCAGCATGGCAGTTTCCTTTTTCTGATGCAATTCTCATGGGCAAGACGTCCCCGGTCAAGCACGGAGGCTGCAGTCGCCTCCAATGACTTTTTTTTTTTTTTTTACATGATTTATTTTGTGCGCTAAATCATTATTTTCAACTTACCTCTGTCGACCCTTCAGGAAGGCAAAGCAGTTTTTTCCCGGCATGTTTTTGTTGTTGTTTTTAGCCACCCTCCTGGGGGTAAATTGGCAGCCAGCTCTGTGTATGTCTCAAGGTCTGTGTGCCTGTGTTTGTAAGGGTGGGGGTCACCGTGTAATCTATACAGTAACATGATCATGCACACTTTGCCCGTGTCATTAAATTTACATATCTACTCTGTAAGAGGGGGAGTCTCAACTCTACTCCTCTGCCTGGAAAAAAAAAAGGAATGATGGAGTGAACGTAAAGTACAAACCCCGTTTCCATATGAGTTGGGAAATTGTGTTAGATGTAAATATAAACGGAATACAATGATTTGCAAATCCTTTTCAACACATATTCAGTTGAATATGCTACAAAAACAACATATTTGATGTTCAAACCCATAAACTTTATTTGTTTTTTGCAAAAAATAATGAACTTAGAATTTGATGGCTGCAACACGTGCCAAAGTAGTTGGGAAAGGGCATGTTCACCACTGTGTTACATGGCCTTTCCTTTTAACAACACTCAGTAAAAGTTTGGGAATGGAGGAGACACATTTTTGAAGCTTCTCAGGTGGAATTCTTTCCCATTCTTGTTTGATGTACAGCTTAAGTTGTTCAACAGTCCGGGGGTCTCCCTTGTGCTATTTTAGGCTTCATAATGCGCCACACATTTTCAATGTCTGGACTACAGGCAGGCCAGTCTAGTACCCGCACTCTTTTACTATGAAGCCACGTTGATGTAACACGTGACTTGGCATTGTCTTGCTGAAATAAGCAGGGGCGTCCATGGTAACGTTGCTTGGATGGCAACATATGTTGCTCTCTGTATGTACCTTTCAGCATTAATGGCGCCTTCACAGATGTGTAAGTTACCCATGTCTTGGGCACTAATACACCCCCATACCATCACACATGCTGGCTTTTCAACTTTGCGCCTATAACAATTCGGATGATTCTTTTCCTCTTTGGTCCGGAGGACAAGACGTCCCCAGTTTCCAAAAACAATTTGAAATGTGGACTCGTCAGACCACAGAACACTTTTCCACTTTGTATCAGTCCATCTTAGATGAGCTCAGGCCCAACGAAGCCGACGGCGTTTCTGGGTGTTGTTGATAAACGGTTTTCGCCTTGCATAGGAGAGTTTTAACTTGCACTTACAGATGTAGCGACCAACTATAGTTACTGACAGTGGGTTTCTGAACTGTTCCTGAGCCCATGTGGTGATATCCTTTACACACTGATGTCGCTTGTTGATGCAGTACAGCCTGAGGGATCGAAGGTCACGGGCTTAGCTGCTTACGTGGAGTGATTTCTCCAGATTCTCTAACACAATTCCCCAACTCATATGGAAACGGGGTTTGTAATTGCAAATTCCGACGAGTAAGTCTGCTTCGCCATGCGAGCGCCTTGACACCGTTCTCAGTCTCCAGAGAAATGAGCATGGAAGTGATGGCAGGCCGCCTGGTAGTCACCATCCAGCCAGCTCATTTGCTGCCTTCCCTCCGCACCGTCACACCGTCACACAACACAAGCCTCTCATGTCACCCAGTGACCACCACCATTGCTAATAATACCCTTAAAGGCCTACTGAAACCTACTACTACCGACCACGCAGTCTGATAGTTTATATATCAATGATGAAATCTTAACATTGCAACACATGCCAATACGGCCGGGTTAACTTACAAAGTGACTTTTAAAACTTCCCGGGAAATATCCGGCTGAAACGTCGCGGTATGATGACGTATGTGCATGACGAAGTCAGAGTAGCGGAAGTTATGGTACCCGTAGAATCCTATACAAAAAGCTCTGTTTTCATTTCATAATTCCACAGTATTTTGGACATCTTTTGCAATTTGTTTAATGAACAATGAAGGCTGCAAAGAAGACAGTTGTAGGTGGGATCGGTGTATTAGCAGCGGACTACAGCAACACAACCAGGAGGACTTTGTTGGAGCGCTAGCCGCGCTAGCCGCCGACCTTACCTTGACTTCCTACGTCTCCGGGCCGCCAAACGCATCGGGTGAAGTCCTTCGTCCTTCTGCCGATCGCTGGAACGCAGGTGAGCACGGGTGTTGATGAGCAGATGAGGGCTGGCTGGCGTAGGTGGAGAGCTAATGTTTTTAGCA
The DNA here is from genome assembly GCF_033978785.1 of Entelurus aequoreus. Classification (NCBI taxonomy): domain Eukaryota; kingdom Metazoa; phylum Chordata; class Actinopteri; order Syngnathiformes; family Syngnathidae; genus Entelurus; species Entelurus aequoreus. Next base: position 42,038,407 of record NC_084754.1, read on the forward strand.
TAGCTCTGTGAGGTCCCGTTGCTAAGTTGCTAAGTTAGCTTCAATGGCGTGGTTAGCACAGCATTGTTAACCTTCGCCAGCCTGGAAAGCATTAACCGTGTATTTACATGTCCACGGTTTAATAGTATTGTTGATTTTCTATCTATCCTTCCTTCTATCCTTTATTTTTTTGTTTCTATATGCAGTTAAAGCACGATGCTATCACGTTAGCTCGTAGCTAAAGCATTTCGCCGATGTATTGTCGTGGAGATAAAAGGCACTGAATGTCCATTTCGCGTTCTCGACTCTCATTTTCAAGAGGATATAGTATCCCAGGTGGTTTAAAATGCAAATCTGTGATCCACAATAAAAAAAAGGAGAGTGTGGAATCCAATGAGCCAGCTTGTACCTAAGTTACGGTCAGAGCGAAAAAAGATACGTCCATCACTGTCTCTCAAGTCCTTCACTGTAACGTTCCTCATCCACGAATCTTTCATCCTCGCTCAAATTAATGGGGTAATCATCACTTTCTCGGTCCCAATCTCTCTCGCTCCATTGTAAACAACGGGGAATTGTGAGGAATACTAGCTCCTGTGACGTCACGCTACTTCCGCTACAGGCAAGGCTTTTTTTTATCAGCGAGCAAAAGTTGCGAACTTTATCGTCGATTTTCTCTATTAAATCCTTTCAGCAAAAATATGGCAATATCGCGAAATGATCAAGTATGACACATAGAATGGATCTGCTATTCCCGTTTAAATAAAAAAAAATCATTTCAGTAGGCCTTTAAAGGGACATCAGCAGGTCCTAATCTCCAATTCTGTTCTTGGTGCCACCATCTCCCCCCTCATAACGCCGCCTTAGTGTTGCACAAGCTTGCAAATCAGTAAGCCAGTTATGATAAGAGGCAGAGAGCAATCACTGATGTGCATGACCAGACTGGCGAGTAGAGAGAAAAGATAAAGGGGAGATACATCTGGCCCTGAAATGGGCCGAGAGAGAAAAAAAAATGGCTGGAGTTGAATCCAAAATTAAACTCAATGTTAAAAAAGAAAAAATGTGTCATCTTGTGAGGCGTCTCTTGGATGAAACGGCTTTTAATAGTCACGCATTCTACAGAAAATGGTGTAATATTCTCAGAGCAGCTCTATATTATTAAAGAGATGTACAAAATGGTAAATGGGTTATACTTGTATAGCGCTTTTCTACCTTCAAGGTACTCAAAGCGCTTTGACACTATTTCCACATTCACCCATTCATCATCATCATCGTCGTCAGCGGCAACCGCTGGAAACGAGTATGATTGTCGTCCTGTTGGTGGGACTGCCTTCATTGTGCGTGGAGTCTTTCAAAGTGGGGAGACTGGTGCACAGACAGCCACCACCCTGTCCTTGGCAAAGAGAAGGCCAGGGTCCAATGGCATGGAGACCAAGACAATCGGGGGCACATCTTTGCTGCAGCCTTCTTCCGCCTTTCTGACCGTTGTGGAGCTTCTATGCAACCATCATCCGCCCACTACGCCGTTAGGGATGATGTTCGAAACCGATTCTCCCGGTTGTTCGATAAGAAAAGAACCGATTCCATGGACTCGAATCCCTTTTTGAGAACCGGTTCCCGTTCTCGAGGCCACTATAGTAGAGAAAAAGAGTTGGTTCTTTATCCGAATCCCTGGGAACGAATCCCAAATGGGCAATGAAATGCCCATTTGATTGTAGACTCTTACTGACACCTTGTGGCGATATGAAAATACTACGCGTCAATAGTTTGGGCGCTTCCGGGTTGACGATGTTAGTCCAGTTCATGAGAAAATTGAGAAGTAGACAAGTTGTGTTAGCTCTTACAAGCCTTGGAAAAGATAAGTAAACTGTTTAACTTGTTTATGTAACTCAATATTAAGGTGGAAAGTGGTTAAGTTTGAGAGTAAGATGTTTATTGAAAAATTATTTTTGTGCACTGTTTCAATGGATGTTTTGAGGACTTCAAATGGCTGCCAGTCGTGTATTTCCACCATCGAAATAGTTTCAACACTCAGAAGTATTTGTTTGATGTTAGCACTGTATATTTGTGTGAAGCTAATATTTACATATTGGGTATTACATTTCAGTATGTTAATTGAATCACATAGCTTATACATTTGTCATTGTGTGTATTTCAGTTTAAAACAAATAAAAATAACAGTCCAGTGCAAGACAAAAGTAAAGATAGGTAAGGACAAAGCAAGATCAACAACAATAAAGAGCCTAAATGGATGAATCTGCTTTGGAACTTTATTAGACGTCTTGGATTGATTGATAGCTGTCTGCCTGTGTGTGTAGTTAGTATGTTCCAATAGCAGCAGAAGTGCACTTTTTGGAGAGCTGTATTATTTCCAGTTTTGTGCACAAGGGACTGATTTTATTTAACACTATATTATTATTTATACACCTATAGTGATCACAGAGACAGGTTGTTTTTGTGTTACTGTATATATTTGTTTTTCTGAAAAATCCCACTTAATATACTTTGGGTAACAACAGTCAATATTTATTTATTTTATTTTTTTAGGGGGGTAACAGTCAATATTCATTTATTTATTTATTTTATTGTATTTTTTTCTTATAAAATAAAAGTGAGCTTTTGTTAAACCAATTATTGTTTTTTTCCATATACAACAACCTATCTGGATTCGATAAGAGAAGCGATATGGAATCGGTTCGATAGGAGGATTCGATAATGGGCTCGAACTCGATAATTTTTCATCAAACATCATCCCTATCCGCCGATGAGGTATTTTTCGACGAGGGAGACGCGCAGACTCCAACGTCACTTCTTGGCTGTGGGGAGCTGTATCTGATGGCAAGGGAAACCCAGGACGACCGGCACCTCCTCACAGCTGCAGGAGGCTGCCGGAGCTCCGGTCTGTCGGAGGACCGCCTATGGTGCGCCTACCAGCTCTTGCTTTTCTCTCCGAGTGTGCTCCCCTTGTTATGTCGAACTGGGGCAGGAGACTGCATGACAACAGGATATCAAGCTCGACAGGTTTATTGAGTGCTTGAAGATGTAGTTAACGATGAATGAATAGTCCGTTGGGAGGTCCGCCATCTGGTCCCGGTTTCTCTCTCAAGGAGTCTTGGACAAGACCCTCCACTTTCCAAGTGACCATGTCGATAATTCTGGAGGGTGGAAGGATGGTTTCTTCTGGGGTCTTGTCGGTGGTTTCTTCCGAGAACTGGCGAGAGAGTGCATCAGCTTTGGTGTTACAGGATCCTGGTCTGAAAGAGAGAACATATTTGAAGCAGTCTTGATCCGGGTACACCAGGATGGGTGCTGAGACGAAGCTCCTCTTCAGGCACCAAAATGCCATACCTGCTTCCCGGTTCCACTGAAAAGGTATGCTGGTTGATGTAAGTGCATGAAGGGGTGCAGCCACCCCTAGCCTTTTGTCTTCCCAGACTAACCCTCAAGGCAGCGGGGCAGTGGTTGGGTGATGCCAGGGCGCGTCCACAAAGTGGGCCTGCGCATCACGCCTCTGGGGACCACTGCAGCTCCGAGATCCCCCTGCCACGTTTGCCTTGGGCCGCGGGGCCTTAGTTACCGTGTGTGGCCCCGTGGAGGCCTGACAGGAGTCTTGGTGAAGGAGAGGCTGTGTACTGGCAGGAGAAGACTGACGCACAATGCTGCTTCTCCGTTCACCACAAGGGCTAGCCAGTGGCACCCATTCACACACACATTCACACACTGATGGCGGGAGCTGCCATGCAAGGCCCTAACCACGACCCATCAGGAGCAAGGGTGAAGTGTCTCGCTCAAGAACACAACGGAGGTGACGAGGTTGGTAGAAGGTGGGGATCGAAGCAGGAACCCCTTAGGTTGCTGGCACGGCCACTCTCCCAACCGCGTCACGCCGTCCCCTCCAAAAAATGGAGTTGGAGACTACCTGAGTTTGTCTTGTGTCACAGATTCACAATGCAGATCGTCATTTTAGGTTGCCATTTTCGTGTTGGTTAACCTACAGTCGTGGTCAAAGGTTTACATACACCTGTAAAGAACATCATGTCATGGCTGTCTTGAGTTTCCAACATTTCTACAACTCTTATTTTTTTTGTGATAGAGTGATTGGAGCACATACTTGTTGGTCACAAAAAAACATTCATGAAGTCCCCAACCGGCATCGGTTGGGGACATTTCTGCGCTGCTGACCCGTCTCCACTCGGGATGGTTTCCTGTTGGCCCCGCTGTGGACTGGACTCCCGCTGATGTGTTGGATCCACTGTGGACTGGACTTTCACAATGTTATGTCAGACCCACTCGACATCCATTGCCTTCGGTCTCCCCTAGAGGGGGGGGGGGGGGGGTTACCCACATATGCGGTCCTCTCCAAGGTTTCTCATAGTCATTCACCGACGTCCCACTGGGGTGAGTTTTTCCTTGCCCGTATGTGGGCTCTGTACCGAGGATGTCGTTGTGGCTTGTACAGCCCTTTGAGACACTTGTGATTTAGGGCTATATAAATAAACATTGATTGATTGATTGATTGGAAGTTTGGTTCTTTTATGAATTTATTATGGGTCTACTGAAAATGTGACCAAATCTGCTGGGTCAGCAATGTTAATATTTGCTTACATGTCCTTGGCAAGTTTCACTGCAATAAGGCGCTTTTGGTAGCCATCCACAAGCTTCTGGCAAGCTTCTGGTTCAGTTTTTGACCACTCCTCTTGACAAAATTGGTGCAGTTCAGCTAAATGTGTTGGTTTTCTGACATGGACTTGTTTCTTCAGCATTGTCCACACGCTTAGGTCAGGACTTTGGGAAGGCCATTCTAAAACCTTCATTCTAGCTTGATTTAGCCATTCCTTCACCACTTTTTGAGGTGTGTTTGGGGTCATTGTCCTGTTGGAACACCCAACTGCGCCCAAGACCCAACCTCCGGGGCTGATGATTTTAGCTTGTCCTGAAGAATTTCGGAGGTAATCCTCCTTTTTCATTGTCCCATTTACTCTCTGTAAAGCACCAGTTCCATTGGCAGCAAAACAGGCCCAGGGCATAATACTACCACCACCATGCTTGACGGTAGGGATGGTGTTCCTGGGATTAAAGGCCTCACCTTTTCTCCTCCAAACATATTGCTGGGTATTGTGGCCAAACAGCTCCATTTTTGTTTCATCTGACCACAGAACTTTCCTCCAGAAGGTCTTATTTTGGTCCATGTGATGTCAGTTCTTCTGTATTGTTTGTATACACCATCTCCTTGTATTGTTTCTTAAAATGGCTCGGTAGAAAAGCGCTTTACAAGTACAACCCATTTACCGGGTTGTGCGTTTCCTACCTAGGCCTTCAGTGATGTCCTACTTAGTCCGATTTGAATTCAAAAAAAATAATAATTACCCCTCAAAATACCATAGTTGATGTCACCACATGACCACGGCTGGAGAAATACTACAGCTGGATTCTGAGTCATGGGGAAGGCAAAATAAGTGTCCAAGGATCTGCGAGAAAAGGTAATTGAACTGCATAAAACAGGAAAGGGGTATAAAAAGATATCCAAGGAATTGAGAATGCCAATCAGCAGTGTTCAAACGCTGATTAAGAAGTGGAAAATGAGGGATTCAGGTAGACCAGCAAAGATTTCAGCCACAACTGCCAGGAAAATTGTTCGAGATGCTAAGAAAAATCCACAAATAGCTTCGGCTGAAATACAGGACTCTCTGAAAAGTTGTGGCGTGGCTGTTTCAAGATGCACAATAAGGAGGCACTTGAAGAAAAATGGGCTGCATGGTCGAGTCGCCAGAAGAAAGCCATCACTCCAAATTACTTTGTTCAAGAAGTTTTGAGGCTTGTCTCTGTGCTGTTTGGCGTAATGTAAGCGGGATACTTTGTGACATTTGCGCAGAAATGGCTTTCTTCTGGCGACTCGACCATGCAGCCCATTTTTCTTGGCCGTTCAAACCTGTTTGTGTCAACTTTGGTGCATGTTATCAGATCAAAGTCACTGGGGTATGTAAACTTTTGATCAGGGTCATTTGGGTACTTTCTTTTGTCATTTTGATTGAAAAAGAGTAAACACAGTTGTTTGCCAATAAATAGCTTCACACAACCATTAAGCATGAGTGGAAGAAAGGTTTTTGTGTCATCATTCATATTCGCTGAAGAATGGCCAAGAAATCATAAATTCTCCCAGGGTATGTAAACTTTTGAGCACAACTGTATTTACCTTAAAAAAGAGAAATCTGGGATACTTCTCTTGTTGCCTTATTTGTATTTGACTTTGTTAAATCTTTAGGTATAATTGTATTAAACAAAAACAGTTTTCCTTAAAGTAATATAGAAGTTTATCACAGCTGTTTATCTATTTTATGGAGGAATGTAGTTAATCATAGAACTGCCAAAGAATGTTATTAAAAAGTATGGATTTTGAATCTAGAATCAATTCTGAAACGAATCATTACCCCCAAGAATTGAATCGAAGTATTGTACATATTATGTTTGCTTGTATCTTTGTTGTAGTTTTCATTATTAAATTTGAAATCCGTATGTAAAATTGCTAGCATATACTGTATATGGCAAAGCCAATGAAAATTAGCATCAAGCTACCGCATTTGAGGAAAAATGGAGCCTTACTTTGTATTTAAGCTTTTTTTTTTATCGGGCATACTTGCTTTGTTGGCATTGATAATTGCAACAATACCTAGAGGCAGTTTGGCTGAGTTTGCTAGGTGCTTGTTTCCTCGCCAAGTGTTTGCAACCAAACATAACACCACAAGCCACAAAGGTTTTAAAATATGGCCCCGTTTTTTTGACATGAATCGATACTAGTAGTACTGGCGTATTTTGGTCGGTGCCTATAAAATAACTGCATTTGGTACCCATCCCTATCTGTAACTAAAACCATAATACACTGAAATACAATGAAATACACAATTGTAATGTTTTGTAAAGTTATATAGAATATACTTTTTTTTAAAATAAAATCAAACAATGTTTAGGGTTTTTTTTACATTTCTTGTCAGTTTAATTGTTGTTTATTTGGCTTAGTTTATACAAACCCCGTTTCCATATGAGTTGGGAAATTGTGTTAGATGTAAATATAAACGGAATACAATGATTTGCAAATCCTTTTCAACCCATATTCAATTGAATGCACTACAAAGACAAGATATTTGATGTTCAAACTCATAAACTTTATATTTTTTTGGCAAATAATAATTAAGTTAGAGTTTCATGGCTGCAACACGTGCCAAAGTAGTTGGGAAAGGGCATGTTCACCACTGTGTTACATGGCCTGTCCTTTTAACAACACTCAGTAAACGTTTGGGAACTGAGGAGACACATTTTTGAAGCTTCTCAGGTGGAATTCTTTCCCATTCTTGCTTGATGTACAGCTTAAGTTGTTCAACAGTCCGGGGGTCTCCCTTGTGGTATTTTAGGCTTCATAATGCGCCACACATTTTCAATGGGAGACAGGTCTGGACTACAGGCAGGCCAGTCTAGTACCCGCACTCTTTTACTATGAAGCCACGTTGATGTAACACGTGGCTTGGCATTGTCTTGCTGAAATAAGCAGGGGCGTCCATGGTAACGTTGCTTGGATGGCAACATATGTTGCTCCAAAACCTGTATGTACCTTTCAGCATTAATGGTGCCTTCACAGATGTGTAAGTTACCCATGTCTTGGGCACTAATACACCCCCATACCATCACAGATGCTGGTTTTTCAACTTTGCGCCTAGAACAATCCGGATGGTTCTTTTCTTCTTTGGTCCGGAGGACACAACATCCACAGTTTCCAAAAAACAATTTGAAATGTGGACTCGTCAGACCACAGAACACTTTTCCACTTTGCATGAGTCCATCTTAGATGAGCTCAGGCCCAGCGAAGCCGGCAGCGTTTCTGGGTGTTGTTGATAAATGGTTTTGGCTTTGCACAGTAGAGTTTTAACTTGCACTTACAGATATAGCGGCCAACTGTAGTTACTGACAGTTGTTTTCTGAAGTGTTCCTGAGCCCATGTGGTGATATCCTTCACACACTGATGTCGTTTTTTTGATGCAATACCACCTGAGGGATAGAAGGTCACGGGCATTTAATGTTGGTTTTCAGCCTTACGTGCAGTGATTTATCCAGATTCTTGGAACTTTTTGATGATAGTATGGAGTGTAGATGGTGAAATCCCTAAATTCCTTGCAATAGCTGCTTGAGAAATGTTGTTCGTAATCAATTTGCTCACACATTTGTTGACAAAGTGGTGACCCTCGCCCCGTCCTTGTTTGTGAATGACTGAGCATTTCATGGAAGCTGCTTTTATACCCAATCATGGCACCCACCTGTTCCCAATTAGCCTGTTCACCTGTGTGAATTTCCAAATAAGTCTTTGATGAGCATTCATCAACTTTCTCAGTCTTTTTTGCCACTGGTGCCAGCTTTTTTGAAACATTAAATTCCAAACGAGCAAACATTTGCAAAAAATAACAAAGTTTACCAGTTTGAACGTTAAGTATTTTGTCTTTGCAGTCTTCTCAATTGAATATAAATAATTTAATTGAATAAAGTTTGAAAAGGATTTGCATATCATTGTATTCAGTTTTTTTTTTTACGATTTACACAACGTGACATTTTCATTGGGTTTTTTTCTGTTTTTTTTAAATGTGCAAGAGAAGCTGTTTTGTTTTAAAATACAGCCGCTTTACACACATTTGAAGTCAAAATGAAGACGCATGAGAATGAGCCATAACTTACAGGTGTGCCTCTGATCGGTGACTACTAATAGTATGCATGGCAGCTGTGTAGCACATAAGACAGACCTGGGCATTCTGCGGCCCGCGGGCCACATCCAGCCCTTTGTGCGTCCCTGTCCGGCCCGCGTGAGGCCAATCATAAATTACAAAATACATTTAAAAAAGTATCTATGTCGAGTGTGCAATACAACGGTGCTGCTTTTGTTTTGAAAAGCGTTATTTGCATTACTTCCGTGTGGATGTTTGCACTATGTGATTGTGAGTGAATGTGAACAGCTGCAATCACAAATTACAAAATAAAGTTTAAAAAACATCTATGTCGTGCGTGCAATACAACTGTGCTGCTTTTATTTTGAAAAGTGTTATTTATGGGCGTATGTCCGTGTGTAGCCTGTGAGTGAAGGTGCACAGCGACAAGTGATGCACGGTTTACACCCGAGAAGCTAAAAAGAAAAAAGTTGATGACGAATGGCGTGTTTTCAACAAGACATGGACTGCCAAGCAACGTTCCCTCTAAGGTGCGCGCCTGCGCAATTGCGCACTGCTCAAGCGTCCTCTGCGCACAGCAAATATATTCCGCGCACCAAATCAAACCCATCTGAATTCTAAACAAAATAAACACATTTATTCTGTGTAATTTTGCAATGCAACTTTGAGTGACAGTGACAACAAGCGGCCCTAAGGTGTTCGTCAAAACCGTTCAATTGAACACCGTTCAATTATTGTAACGTCTATCGAGATGCTTCGAGTCCAGGAATTATATCGATTACTTTATAGAGCAAAACTGTTTATATTCGGCCATAACCACACCAAAAACATGAGTAAAACACTTCTATCTCGAAAAACTAGTCATTTTCTGCCGTACAAACCAGGCCAAAACCAACTTGTCATCTGTCACCAACACGCATACCACTGAACCACTGGTGCGTTTATGGCCACACAAAAAGTCGGACAACTCGAACACCACACAAAGTTACACTATGACTCCTCTGTCATATGTGTGCTTATTCTACTGTCATTTATTATTAATGTTAATTTATTCATATTAATCATGGAATGCAGTTACTAGAGAAAGTTACAGGAATGCAAACTTCATCCTATGCTTACATTTCATTGTGCAACATGAGGATGTTTAAGGGGAACTAAATGAAAGGGGTGCAAATGATTTCCAAAGCTGTGCTTTTGGTATAAAGTTAAGTTAGGTTAAATGAAAGTATTATTATTATCATTAATTATTATTATTATTATTATTATTATTATTATTATTATTTATCTTACAGTGTAAATCAAAAATAATATTGAGCAAATTTTAATTGAAATATTGTCGATGTGGCCCTCCAACAGTGCTCGGGTTGCTCATGCGGCCCCCGGTAAAAATTAATTGCCCACCCCTGATATAAGAGACCCTGAAAAACGGTGCCATCTGTTGCGTGCGTGCGTGAGTGTGTGCGTGCGTGTGTGCGCATACATATGTGTGTTATCTGTGTGGGATTGCACACTGAACGCAACCTGCAAGAGGGATGAGATCCATTCCCTCATCAAATATTCACCAGCAGGGTTCTCTCAGCAGCCCAACGCTGTAATGCACACACGTTGCTCTTGTTATGGCTTCTTGAAGTATGCACTGAATAAGGATGGACTACATTCACCCCACAATGATGTGCAGATAACAAAAAAGTCCACAAAAAATGGGGTAAAAAAACACACAATAACGAGAGGGAAACAATACAAGGACATATAATACATTAAGAGAGCACAGATATGATGCAACCAGCAGTTCAACAGTCCGGGGGTCTCCGTTGTGCTATTTTAGGCTTCATAATGCGCCACACATTTTCAATGGGAGACAGGTCTGGACTACAGGCAGGCCAGTCTAGTACCCGCACTCTTTTACTATGAAGCCACGTTGATGTAACACTTGGCTTGGCATTGTCTTGCTGAAATAAGCAGGGGCGTCCATGGTAACGTTGCTTGGATGGCAACATATGTTGCTCCAAAACCTGTATGTACGGGATGGGGGGGGCATGGCGTAGTGGGTAGAGCGGCCGTGCAGGTTCGCTCCCCACCTCTTACCATCCAAATCATTGCCATTGTGTCCTTGAGCAGGACACTTCACCCTTGTCCCCAGTGCCGCTCACACTGGTTGATGAATGATGAATGATGGGTGGTGGTCGGAGGGGCCGTAGGCGCAAACTGGCAGCCACGCTTCCGTCAGTCTACTCCAGGCTAGCTGTGGCTATGAAAGTAGCTTACCACCACCAGGTGTGAATGAATGATGGGTTTTCACTTCTCTGTGAAGCGCTTTGAGTGTCTAGAAAAGCGCTATACAAATCTAATCCATTAGTACCTTTCAGCATTAATGGCGCCTTCACAGATGTGTAAGTTACCCATGTCTTGGGCACTAATAGACCCCCATACCATCACACATGCTGGCTTTTACACTTAACAATCCGGATGGTTCTTTTCCTCTTTGGTCCGGAGGACACGACAGTTTCCAAAAACAATTTGAAATGTGGACTCGTCAGACCACAGAACACTTTTGCACTTTATATCAGTCCATCTTAGATGAGCTCAGGCCCAGCGAAGCCGACGGCGTTTCTGGGTGTTGTTGATAAACGGTTTTTGCCTTGCATAGGAGAGTTTTAACTTGCACTTACAGATGTAGCGACCAACTCTAGTTGCTGACAGTGGGTTTCTGAAGTGTTCCTGAGCCCATGTGGTGATATCCTTTACACACTGATGTCGCTTGTTGATGCAGTACAGCCTGAGGGATCAGCTGCTAACGTGCAGTGATTTCTCCAGATTCTCTGAACCCTTTGATGATATTACGGAGCGTAGATGGTGAAATCCCTAAATTCCTTGCAATAGCTGGTTAAGAAAGGTTTTTCTTAAGTGGTGACCCTCGCCCCATCCTTGTTTGTGAATGACTGAGCATTTCATGGAATCTACTTTTATACCCAATCATGGCACCCACCTGTTCCCAATTTGCTTGTTCACCTGTGGGATGTTCCAAATAAGTGTTTGATGAGCATTCCTCAACTTTATCAGTATTTATAGCCACCTTTCCCAACTTCTTTGTCACGAGTTGCTGGCATCAAATTCTAAAGTTAATTTTTATTTGCAAAAAAACAATTTTTTTATCAGTTTGAAAATCAAATATGTTGTCTTTGTAGCATATTCAACTGAATATGGGTTGAAAATTATTTGCAAATCATTGTATTCCGTTTATATTTACATCTAACACAATTTCCCAACTTATATGGAAACGGGGTTTGTATATATGTATATATATATGAGCATGCTTTGGAGCTTCTGCCTCGAAAGAAAATAATGTTTGCCTTGGTGCCCTAAAATATGAGCCCTCCTTTAAAGGCCTACTGAAAGCCACTACTACCGACCACGCAGTCTGATAGTTTATATATCAATGATGAAATCTTAACATTATAACACATGCCAATACGGCCGGGTTAACTTATAAAGTGACATTTTAAATTTGCCGCTAAACTTCCGGTTCGAAACGCCTCTGAGGATGACGTATGCGCGTGACGTAGCCCGGCGAACACGGGTATGCCTTCCACATTGAAGCCAATACGAAAAATCTCTGTTTTCATTTCATAATTCCACAGTATTCTGGACATCTGTGTTCGTGAATCTGTTGCAATCATGTTCATTGCATTATGGAGAAGGAAGCTGAGCAAGCAAAGAAGAAAGTTGTCGGTGCGAAATGGACGTATTTTTCGAACGTAGTCAGCAACAACAGTACACAGCCGGCGCTTCTTTGTTTACATTCCCGAAAGATGCAGTCAAGATGGAAGAACTCGGATAACAGAGACTCTAACCAGGAGGACTTTTGACTTCGATACACAGACGCCTGTAGAGAACTGGGACAACACAGACTCTTACCAGGATTACTTTGATTTGGATGACAAAGACGCAGACGTGCTACTGTGAGTATGCAGCTTTGGCTTCTAAACATTTGATCGCTTGACCGTATGTGCGCAACTTTTTTTTGCGTATGTACGTAACTTTTTAAAAATATATAAGCTTTATGAACCTTGGGTTAGGTGAACGGTCTTTTGGGCTGAGTGATTGTGTGTGTTGATCAGGTGTTTGAATTGTATTGGCGTGTTCTATGGAGCTAGGAGCTAGCAGAGGAGCTAGGAGCTAGCATAGGAGCTAGGAGCTAGCATAACAAACACGCAGGTGTTTTTATGCAGGATTAATTTGTGGCATATTAAATATAAGCCTGGTTGTGTTGTGGCTAATAGAGTATATATATGTCTTGTGTTTATTTACTGTTGTAGTCATTCCCAGCTGAATATCAGGTCACCCCCGGCTCTCACAGCATCTTCCCTATCTGAATAGCTTCAACTCCCCACTAGTCCTTCACTTGCACTTTACTCATCCACAAATCTTTCATCCTCGCTCAAATTAATGGGGAAATTGTCGCTTTCTCGGTCCGAATCTCTCTCACTTCATGCGGCCATCATTGTAAACAATAGGGAACTTTGCGTATATGTTCAACTGACTACGTCACGCTACTTCCGGTAGGGGCAAGCCTTTTTTTATCAGATACCAAAAGTTGCAATCTTTATCGTCGTTGTTCTATACTAAATCCTTTCAGCAAAAATATGGCAATATCGCGAAATGATCAAGTATGACACATAGAATAGATCTGCTATCCCCGTTTAAATAAAAAAAATTCATTTCAGTAGGCCTTTAAGGCAACACTTGCCTTGACCTTAAAAAGTTCAAATTGGAGGCCTGCACCAGCACATCTCGTGTTAAAGCTATAATATATCACCTGAAAGCAACAGCTTTAAAATGTTGTGGGTGGAACACTAGTTAAGCATCTGTCATCGCCATAGCAACCCTGCATCATTAACTTTATGTCGTGGTAGCATTAACCTTTCAATTCAGACTAGTCTTTTAAAATAAAGCGTGAAATGGAGGCTTAAAATATGAAGCATTACGTATTGGATACATCTTTTTTTTTAATCGCGACACAAGAGCAGCGGCATTACGATCACTTAATGAGCATTAGTGCGCTCCGAGAAGATTTTGACGGATATTTTTTCCAGAAGCCATGAAAAGGACACACAATCTTCTTAAGACGCTTAATGGAATCACTCACATGAATCCTCACATTTGTACAATTCTACCTTTGCAGCTCTCCTGACAGGCACTGCTAGCGACTGTACTGCAGGTGAGTGAGGAGCATCATTGTTTACCACGCTAACCTTTTAAAGACCGAAGATAGTAAAATAGTATGTGCTCAAAGACAGACCAAATAATATAATCATTGATTAATTCCAACAATACATATTCTTGGTGACAGTATCCCTCTGAAAATATCTCTGGGGGGAGTTGCAGGGCCGCCCCTTCTTATACGCAGATCACACGTAGGGTCAAGGCCTCCGGCGGCTAAATTAGGGCCCTAAGACAAAAAATTGTTCAATAATTAGTTTTTTGTGCAAAATAATTGTAATATTATTAAAAATACAATCATCTAGTCGGGGTTGCATGGTTTTGCGGTGGTCGTTTCCCCAAGATGCAGAAGGATGTCCGGAAGCACTGCGCAGGTAAGAAGGATGATTTATTCAAATAACAATGCAAAATATACGAAAAGCCTTCAGCTCTCACTGGATCGGTTCGCAGCCGAGTGTGAAGCGACTGGGATGAGAATCAGCACCTCCAAGTCCGAGTCCATGGTTCTCGCCCACAAAAGGGTGGAGTGCCATCTCCGGGTTGGGGAGGAGACCCTGCCCCGAGTGGAGGAGTTCAAGTACCTCAGAGTCTTGTTCACGAGTGAGGGAAGAGTGGATCGTGAGATCGACAGGCGGATCGGTGCGGCGTCTTCAGTAACGCGGACGCTGTATCGATTCGCTGTGGTGAAGAAGGAGCTGAGCCGGAAGGCAAAGCTCTCAATTTACCGGTCGATCTACGTTCCCATCCTCACCTATGGTCATGAGCTTTGGGTTATGACCGAAAGGACAAGGTCACGGGTACCATCGCCCCAAATGAGTTTCCTCTCCCTTAGAGATAGGGTGAGAAGCTCTGCCATCCGGGAGGAGCTCAAAGTAAAGCCGCTACTCCTCCGCATGGAGAGGAGCAAGATGAGGTGTGTGGGGAGGCGGGGCCGGCAGACTGACAGTGAGGCGGGCCCCGCTGGGGCCGACTCCGAGATGGCGGCGAGGAGGCGTGGCCGGCAGTCCGACAGTGAGGCAGGGCACACCGGAGCACGCTCCAAGATGGCGGCGAGGAGGCGTGGCCGGCAGTCCGACAGCGAGGCAGGGCACACCGGAGCCAGCTCCAAGATGGCGGCGAGGAGGCGTGGCCGGCAAACCCGCGTCGAAATGGACTGCAGGTGCGTGGATCGTGCATCTGGGCAAAATTAAGTAATCCCCTCTCAGTCTTCGTTATCCCGCCCCCCCCGGTCTGGTCCGCCAATGCTTGCAGGAGCCGCAACTGTTGGCGGCTGCCTGCCGCCAGCTTCGTGAGCGCGCCCTTGAGAGCCCACAGGGGATCGTCCTCCCCCGCCTCCCATGGTCCTTCCAGATTGGGCGCCAAATGTGACGGACTCTTGTCGTCGTGCGGGTTCTCAGGACCACCAAGGAAGGACATTGTCGAGCAGGTTTGACTTTATTTTATTTTTGCAAATAAAACCTCAGTCTCTCGGTGGGTCGCTTTTCAGCTCCTCCTCCACTGCTCGCTCTTCGGTCGCTTTTCATCCGCCCACTTCGGCGGCGTCTGCGTCTTGCTCTCTGTTGCTTCCGCTCTTCATGCAGTGCTGGCTCTCCAACTCTCTCTTCTCCGTCGTTCTCGGCTGTCGCCCTTTTACACACTGAGAGGGGATTACTTAATTTTGCCCAGTTGCGCGATCCACGCACCTGCAGTCCATTTCGACGCGGGTCCGCCGGCCACGCCTCCTCGCTGCCATCTTGGAGCTGGCTCCGGTGTGCCCTGCCTCGCTGTCGGACTGCCGGCCACGCCTCCTCGCCGCCATCTTGGAGCGGGCTCCGGTGTGCCCTGCCTCGCTGTCGGTCTGCCGGCACCGCCCCACCACAAGGTGGTTCAGGCATCTGGTCAGGATGCCACCCGAATGCCTCCCTAGGGAGGTGTTTAGGGCACGTCCGACTGGCAGGAGGCCACGGGGAAGACCCAGGACACGTTGGGAAGACTAGGTCTCCCGGCTGGCCTGGGAACGCCTCGGGATCCCCCGGGAAGAGCTGGACAAAGTGGCTGGGGAGAGGGAAGTCTAGGCTTTCCTGCTTAGGCTGCACCCCGACCTCCGATAAGCGGAAGAAGATTGATGGATGGATGGAAGATATGAAAAAGGAAAACATGCATATGGCACAAGAAGCTACGGCAAAGCTTAGCAATAAACTAGCCAACAACGGAGCAATCAACTAGTCATTCCAAACTGATTGTAACGGTACAGCGGAGATGGAGACGGCACTGAGGCAGGGACGCCGTTTAGCTTGCAGCGTTTTATTAAGCACAAGTAGGTGACGTGTGTAATTAACCCAAATACGTGGTGTGTGTCTACGTGAAGCGATTACGTGGTGAGTGTTACCGGGAGGTGTTGAAGGTGCGTGTTGTGAAAGCTGCGGAAGCCCAGGGAGGGCAAGGCAGGATCGTAGGTCCGTGGGCAGGCAAGGTTCAAGGGCTGGAGCGAGGCGTGGTAGTCCGGGGGCAGGCGAAAGGTCGAGATCCAGGGAGGCAGCAAGAAGTCCAGAGGGGAATCCGGGGAGACGAGACACACAGCTCAAAATCAGGGAACGAAGAGGAGCTGCGGGATGCCGACACAGTACAAGACAGAGGAGGGGAAACGAGGAAGCACATATGCAAGGAGAGCTAGAGATGTGTAGGGCTTACTGTACAGATACAAGTAGCTACATTCTGGCACTGGAACGCAGGACATGCTGGCTTAAGAAGGATGTGGAGCTCTCATCAGTGTCAGGTGTGTTGATTGCAGAGTGACTGCAGGAGAGGAACGCCCGTGGGCGTGTCTTGAGGCGCGCTCGTACGGCAACACATCCTTGAGCCGTAACACTCATATGAAAATAAATCCCGACGTAAATGTCGTGTGTTGCGAACAGGACTGCCAAGCAGCGTATGGCGTCAGGCAGGAATAAACAGCTCACTGATCAGTGACCAGCAGCAGGTGAGCGTCTCGGCCACTAATCAGAGACAGGGGACAGAAATCAGCACCTATGGCAACTAAGAACACAAACAAGGGTGCTGAAACAGAATTAACCAACAACTAAGGAAATATCAAACTAAACAAAACATGACCCGGGCAATAAATCATGAGAACATCAACAATATGATTTGCCTGAGTTGTTTGACAGGAAAAAAAACAACAACCATGCGTTCATAAACCTTACTATACCTCGATCAAATTTAAACCCTGAACCTTCTGCCTTGGAAGACAAGCACTAATGCTGTGCGCCATAGGAGCCACTTGATTAAGTGGGGATACTTTGCATTGATAGAGGAATATGTATCACCTTAGTGCAGGGGTGGGCAATTAATTTTTACCGGGGGCCGCATGAGCAACCCGAGCACTGTTGGAGGGCCACATCGACAATATTTCAATTAAAATTTGCTCAATATTATTTTTGATATACACTGTAAGATAAATAATAATAATAATAATAATAATAATAATAATAATAATTAATGATAATAATAATACTTTCATTTAACCTAACTTAACTTTATACCAAAAGCACAGCTTTGGAAATCATTTGTACCCCTTTCAGAGATCACATTTAGTTCCCCTTAAACATCCTCATGTTGCACAATGAAATGTAAGCATAGGATGAAGTTTGCATTCCTGTAACTTTCTCTAGTAACTGCATTCCATGATTAATATGAATAAATTAACATTAATAATAAATGACAGAATAAGCACACATATGACAGAGGAGTCATAGTGTAACTTTGTGTGGTGTTCGAGTTGTCCGACTTTTTGTATGGCCATAAACGCACCAGTGGTTTAGTGGTATGCGTGTTGGTGACAGATGACAAGTTGGTTTTGGCCTGGTTTGTACGGCAGAAAATGACTAGTTTTTCGAGATAGAAGTGTTTTACTCATGTTTTTGTTGTGGTTATGGCCGAATATAAACAGTTTTGCTCTATAAAGTAATCGATATAATTCCTGGACTCGAAGCATCTCGATAGACGTTACAATAATTGAACGGTGTTCAATTGAACGGTTTTGACGAACACCTTAGGGCCGCTTGTTGTCACTGTCACTCAGAGTTGCATTGCAAAATTACACAGAATAAATGTGTTTATTTTGTTTAGAATTCAGATGGGTTTGATTTGGTGCGCGGCATATATTTGCTGTGCGCAGAGGACGCTTGAGCAGTGCGCAATTGCACAGGCGCGCACCTTAAAGGGAACGTTGCTTGGCAGTCCATGTCTTGTTGGAAACACGGCATTCGTCATCAACTTTTTTCTTTTTAGCTTCTCGGGTGTAAACCGTGCATCACTTGTCGCTGTGCACCTTCACTCACAGGTTACACACGGACATACGCCCATAAATAACACTTTTCAAAATAAAAGCAGCACAGTTGTATTGTACGCACGACATAGATGTTTTTTGAACTTTATTTTGTAATTTGTGATTGCAGCTGTTCACATTCACTCACAATCACGTAGTGCATACGTCCACACGGAAGTAATGCAAATAACGCTTTTCAAAACAAAAGCAGCACCGTTGTATTGCACACTCGACATAGATACTTTTTTAAATGTATTTTGTAATTTATGATTGGCCTCACGCGGGCCGGACAGGGACGCACAAAGGGCCGGATGTGGCCCGCGGGCCGCAGAATGCCCAGGTCTGTCTTAGTGGAATGGAATGTGTAGGAGTCATGCTGTGTGCACTCTATTTGCAAATACACGCATACACACAGCATACTAGTTTCGATGATGAGGAGAGGTGCCAGCTACGAGATGGAACGAAGGCAGACGTGTGTGTGTGTCAAAAAGATACACATTAAGGTAACTTCCGATTTCGCTGGACTGAAGCTCAAGCAGCTCCGCTTGGGACAAAAGCATGTGAACAGTCTTCAGAGAATGTGCTGGACTTCGCTGCCAGGTTCAAACAATGATGACGTCTATTAAACAGACAAGAAGCAAGGAATTAAACAGAGACAGAACTCAATTTAGCTCATTGAGGAGAAACGTCTGGGCTGTACTCTTTGAACAGTCTTCCACCACGCTCTGACAAAAGATTGTACGCCTCCTCTTTTATTTGGACTTTCCCTGATTACATGGCAACAGCTGTTTCTAAAGGAAGGGGGTCGTAAACAGCCGTCGCCTTTGGTTACAAAACAGTTAAAAGAAAAGGTGCCTGGAGGGGGGTCAGGTCCTGCTTCCTCTCCGCTTTGTAGATCTCGGGTCAAGCCAAAATCTTCCTAATTACAATAGATCAAAGAAACCGACACCTTCATGTCGCTTCCCATCCTACACAGTGGAGTTTTACAAGCCTTCTGCTTGGTAAGATCAAAGACAGCTTTTGTCTGCTCGCCGGGAACTCATGGCAACACAAAGTTTTGTGATAACTTAGATACAATTATTCTGACATAGCAAAACCTGGTCGTCTTTCCAGAGCTGGTATCGCTCATGTTTGTACTTACTCAGTTTGTTGAATCCACTCAAAGGTCGATACAACGCGGTCGTTGGAGTCCATAAAATACAGATCTCGTTATTTCCGATTAATGGTATTGGTAAAGTTATACTAAAGTTAAAGTACCAATGAAAGTCACGCACACACTAGGTGTGGTGACATTTTTCCTCTGCATTTGACCCATCCCCTTGTTCACCCCCAGCGCCCGGGAATCATTTTTGGTGATTTAACCCCCAATTCCAACCCTTGATGCTAAGTGCCAAGCAGGGAGGTAATGGGTCCCATTTTTATAGTCTTTGTTATGACTCGGCCGGGGTTTGAACTCACAACCTACCCATCTCAGGGCGGACACTCTAACCACTAGGCCACCGAGTAGGTGCACTCAGCTCGGCTGCCTGAACCTGCTTGGCGGATAGTGCCCCCTCGTGAAATGATGTGAATGGTGGGTTGTGGTGACAGAACGGGGCGAGCACTATCCACCAGTAGGTTTGAACATCACTGGGTCGATCATTTGTTATTTTTTGCTTTTTGGAGACTTTCATCAAGATTTACTGTGTACGTTTGTAAATACGCAATAATTTGTTGAAAAACAACGCGTTTGACTCTGGTGGGGGAAAAATATAACGGAATGTAAACCGGTGAAAATTCAGGGTCCATGGCACGATCGGGTTGTATAGAATGTCGCGTCATCAGGAACCGGACTATATTGAACTTTAAACTTCAGTTCTAGTCTCCTCGCAGTCGTTAGCACAAAAGAACCTGGGAGGACTTCACTCTTTAAAAGGGGAAGCTCTAACATCATTATATTCATACCAGTGATTGAAGGAGCGGGAAGCTGGAGATACAGTTGCAATAAAAATGTAATATGAATGGTCCTGTCAGCCATTAATTGAAATTTGACATGTGCTTCTTGATGCAAAGCGGGACCCAACACATATCACGGAGCCCTACACAGCGCGTGACCTGCATGTAGAGAGGGGCAAATAATAGACTTAGACTTAGACAAACTATAATGATCCACGAGGGAAATTGTTCAACACAGTAGCTCAGTTACAATGTGTGAGAGTCCAGTCCATAGTGGATCTAACATAATATTGTGAGAGTCCAGTCCATAGTGGCTCTAACATAATATTGTGAGAGTCCAGTCCATAGTGGATCTAACATAATAGTGACAGAGTCCAGTCCATAGTGGATCTAACATAATAGTGAGAGAGTCCAGTCCATAGTGGATCTAACATAATAGTGACAGAGTCCAGTCCATAGTGGATCTAACATAATAGTGACAGAGTCCAGTCCATAGTGGATCTAACATAATAGTGAGAGAGTCCAGTCCATAGTGGATCTAACATAATATTGTGAGAGTCCAGTCCATAGTGAATCTAACATAATATTGTGAGAGTCCAGTCCATAGTGGATCTAACATAATATTGTGAGAGTCCAGTCCATAGTGGATCTAACATAATAGTGACAGAGTCCAGTCCATAGTGGATCTAACATAATAGTGAGAGAGTCCAGTCCATAGTGGATCTAACCCCGTTAACCACGCTATACTGTTGGATAAGCTCAGAGCAATCGGATTTAACAAAACCTCTTGGAGCTGGATGCAGTCTTACTTGGAGGGGAGGGAGCAGGTGGTAGAGGTGAACGGCACCGTGTCCCCCCCCCTCTCGGTGAGCTGTGGAGTCCCCCAAGGCAGTATATTGGGACCTTTACTGTTCCTAATATACATAAACCACATGTCATCGGCATGCGACTGTGAATTGTTATTGTTTGCGGATGACTCTGCCCTGCTGGTATCCGGCAAGGACAAGTCACAGGTGGAGAAAATCCTCAGTGCTGAGCTCTGTAGAACTTGCACCTGGCTCGCTGACAACAAGCTATCCATACACTTGGGTAAAACAGAATCCATCCTGTTTGGGTCCCACATCAAACTTAAGAGAGTCAATGACTTCACCATAAAAGTGGGTGACATTGTTATCACCAGGAAAGATGAGGTCACCTACCTAGTTTCCATTCTAGAGGCTAACCTTTCCTGTGATAAAATGGCAACCAAGGTAATCAAAAAGGTTAACCAACGAACGAGATTTCTCTACAGAATTTCCTCTCTGGTCAACAAAAGCACCTTGAGGATTCTGGCGGGAACTCTCGTTCAACCCTTTTTCGATTACGCATGCACCTCCTGGTACCCTAGCACCTCCAAAACCCTCAAATCTAAACTCCAAACATCTCAGAACAAGCTAGTCAGGTTACTTCTAGACCTCCACCCCAGATCCCACCTCACTCCTACCCACTTCTCTAAAGTGGGCTGGCTCAAGGTGGAGGACAGAGTTAAACAACTTGCACTGAGCCTAGTCTATAAAATCCGCTACACCTCCCTGATACCGAAGTACATGTCAAACTACTTCCTTAACGTAAATGACCGCCATAACCACAACACCAGGGGGTGCTCCACTAACCACGTTAAACCCAGATTCCGAACTAACAAAGGTCTTAACTCATTCTCTTTCTATGCCACATCAATGTGGAATGGGCTCCCAACAGGTATAAAAGAAAGGGCATCTCTATCCTCCTTCAAAACCGCAATAAAAGTTCACCTCCAAGCAGCTACAACCCTAAACTAACACCCTCCCCGGATTGCTAATAATCAAATGTAAACAATCAAATGCAGATACTTTTTCTTTTTCTTATGCCTTCTGATCTCTCTCTCTCTCTCTCTCTCTCTCTCTCTCTCTCTCTCTCTCTCTCTCTCTCTCTCTCTCTCTATGTCCACTACTTGATGTCCATCTCTCACACTATTATGTTAGATCCACTATGGACTGGACTCACACACTATTATGTTAGATCCACTATGGACTGGACTCTCACTATTATGTTAAATCCACTATTGACTGGACTCTCTCACTATTATGTTAGATCCACTATGGACTGGACTCTCACACTATTATGTTAGATCCACTATGGACCGGACTCGCACACTATTATGTTAAATCCACTATTGACTGGACTCTCACACTATTATGTTAGATCCACTATGGACTGGACTCTCACACTATTATGTTAGATCCACTATGGACTGGACTCTCAAAATATTATGTTAGATCAACTACGGACTGGACTCTGTCACTATTATGTTAGATCCACTATGGACTAGACTCTCACACTATTATGTTAGATCCACTATGGACTGGACTCACACACTATTATGTTAAATCCACTATTGACTGGACTCTTTCACTATTATGTTAGATCCACTATTGACTGGACTCTCACACTATTATGTTAGATCCACTATGGACTGGACTCGCACACTATTATGTTAAATCCACTATTGACTGGACTCTCTCACTATTATGTTAAATCCACTATGGACTGGACTCTCACACTATTATGTTAGATCCACTATGGACTGGACTCTCAAAATATTATGTTAGATCCACTATGGACTGGACTCGCACACTATTATGTTAAATCCACTATTGACTGGACTCTCTCACTATTATGTTAGATCCACTATGGACTGGACTCTCACACTATTATGTTAGATCCACTATGGACTGGACTCTGTCACTATTATGTTAAATCCACTATGGACTGGACTCTCACACTATTATGTTAGATCCACTATGGACTGGACTCTCAAAATATTATGTTAGATCCACTATGGACTGGACTCTCACACTATTATGTTAAATCCACTATTGACTGGACTCTCTCACTATTATGTTAGATCCACTATGGACTGGACTCTCACAATATTATGTTAGATCCACTATGGACTGGACTCTCACAATATTATGTTAGATCCACTATGGACTGGACTCTCACAATATTAATTTAGATCCACTATGGACTGGAGTCTCACTATTATGTTAGATCCACTATGGACTGGACTCTCATTATTATGTTAGATCCACTATGGACTGGACTCTCACAATAGTTCCAAAAAATGTCAGGAATTCCAAAGCCATATTTGACCTCTTCCTGGAATGTTTTGACAGTCCACATTTTTCAACCGCCTTTGACCCACAACAAAAGTTATTCCAATTACCGTTTCTTTCCCAAAATTCCAGGAATTCCGAAATACCAATTCAACTTCAAGCTGTTACTACGTCAACATTTTTCAACCATTTGGAAAAATTCCAACACTAACCCCTTCATATCATCAAGGACAATTGCGGTATTATCTATACTTTCAAAAGTTCCCCAAATCCCCAAATTTCGAGGAAATTCCCATTCAGATGAATGGACAGATTCATAGTTCTACAATGCCCAAAATGTTTAGCATTTTTTTCAACCCAATTCCGACCTTTCAAGCGTCCACACACTACTCTTTTGGTAAATCCAATGCAAATTGTTGACGTTAAGCATGTCCAGTGTCTAATTCCACATATCTTCTTAGTTGAACATGCTCTTGGTTGTTTTAAAGGTCGATGGCCAGCTGTTCCGGCTGCTGCCGCCTCGGAGTAAGGGTCAGAGTGATGTAATGGGAATGATGTGGGGATAAAGATAGAGATTAGAGAGGACAGGCACCCCCGACGCAGTCACAAATGTAGTGATTACAGCCAGATTAATGACACAGCGTCCATGTGGACACACTTGTGTTTGGAACTTTACTGGATTATATAAACATACTGTGTACTACTTTGGGATCGATGATATCAACCTAACCGAAGCTACAATTGAACACAAGTGTTTGCATTTAAGAATTCAATATACCGTATTTTCCGGACTATAAGGTGTTGTAGTAAAATTTCTGACCTTTGAGCTACATTTTGTGTCTGTCAAGAATGTCTGCTCGGTTCATTTATTTTCTATTCTATACCATTGAAGGACCAGATGTGGGACAACGTTGAATATGGAGTCGCTCTGACCATTCTACAAAATGTTTTGATTGTCTAAGCATGACTAAGGGATTCAAGGATGTTGCAAAACATCAGGACCTTATGGCATGAGGGAAACAGATCAAATTGGCCAAGTGACAAGGGCTGGGAGAGATTGCTTGATTCTTGTGTCCTCCGGAGGACGTTTGTTTGTCTGCATGGGCAGCTCAATCCAACTTTGCACTTTTGACTATGGGTAAATAAACTTTTTGTACTAAACTCACTTTTGTTGCTGTTTAAGCTTCGGACAATCCACTACAGCGTACTTAAAGGCCTACTGAAAGCCACTACTACCGACCACGCAGTCTGATAGTTTATACATCAATGATGAAATCTTAACATTATAACACATGCCAATACGGCCGGGTTAACTTATAAAGTGACATTTTAAATTTGCC
Organism: Entelurus aequoreus; assembly: GCF_033978785.1. Lineage (NCBI taxonomy): Eukaryota > Metazoa > Chordata > Actinopteri > Syngnathiformes > Syngnathidae > Entelurus > Entelurus aequoreus. Next base: position 42,063,020 of record NC_084754.1, read on the forward strand.
GCTAAACTTCCGGTTCGAAACGCCTCTGAGGATGACGTATGCGCGTGACGTAGCCCGGCGAACACGGGTATGCCTTCCACATTGAAGCCAATACGAAAAAGCTCTGTTTTCATTTCATAATTCCACAGTATTCTGGACATCTGTGTTCGTGAATCTGTTGCAATCATGTTCATTGCATTATGGAGAAGGAAGCTGAGCAAGCAAAGAAGAAAGTTGTCGGTGCGAAATGGACGTATTTTTCGAACGTAGTCAGCAACAACAGTACACAGCCGGCGCTTCTTTGTTTACATTCCCGAAAGATGCAGTCAAGATGGAAGAACTCGGATAACAGAGACTCTAACCAGGAGGACTTTTGACTTCGATACACAGACGCCTGTAGAGAACTGGGACAACACAGACTCTTACCAGGATTACTTTGATTTGGATGACAAAGACGCAGACGTGCTACTGTGAGTATGCAGCTTTGGCTTCTAAACATTTGACCGTATGTGCGCAACTTTTTTTTGCGTATGTACGTAACTTTTTTTAAATATATAAGCTTTATGAACCTTGGGTTAGGTGAACGGTCTTTTGGGCTGAGTGATTGTGTGTGTTGATCAGGTGTTTGAATTGTATTGGCGTGTTCTATGGAGCTAGGAGCTAGCATAGGAGCTAGGAGCTAGCATAACACGTACCGTACCGTACGTGCGCGTCACGTACGTAACTTTTTAAAAATATATAAGCTTTATGAACCTTGGGTTAGGTGAACGGTCTTTTGGGCTGAGTGATTGTGTGTGTTGATCAGGTGTTTGAATTGTATTGGCGTGTTCTATGGAGCTAGGAGCTAGCATAGGAGCTAGGAGCTAGCGTAACAAACACGCAGGTGTTTTTATGCAGGATTAATATGTGGCATATTAAATATAAGCCTGGTTGTGTTGTGGCTAATAGAGTATATATATGTCTTGTGTTTATTTACTGTTGTAGTCATTCCCAGCTGAATATCAGGTCACCCCCGGCTCTCACAGCATCTTCCCTATCTGAATAGCTTCAACTCCCCACTAGTCCTTCACTTGCACTTTACTCATCCACAAATCTTTCATCCTCGCTCAAATTAATGGGGAAATTGTCGCTTTCTCGGTCCGAATCTCTCTCACTTCATGCGGCCATCATTGTAAACAATAGGGAACTTTGCGTATATGTTCAACTGACTACGTCACGCTACTTCCGGTAGGGGCAAGCCTTTTTTTTATCAGATACCAAAAGTTGCAATCTTTATCGTCGTTGTTCTATACTAAATCCTTTCAGCAAAAATATGGCAATATCGCGAAATGATCAAGTATGACACATAGAATAGATCTGCTATTCCCGTTTAAATAAAAAAAATTCATTTCAGTAGGCCTTTAAAATCTTTTTTTTTTCTCAAAACTCGACAGTCTCAAAACCCAGTGCGCCTAATGTACGGAATAATTCTGGTCTTGCTTACCGACCTCAAAGCTATTTTATTTGGTACATGGTGTAATGATAAGTGTGACCAGTAGATGGCAGTCACACATAAGAGATACATTTAGTCTGCAATATGACTCGAGTAAACGACACCAACATGTTATATGTTCCATTGAAAATATAGAACATAGGCTAAATTAGGGCCAAATGTTTTGTAGTTGAAAAAGGAACTTTTAAACTGAAAAAAACACGTTTTGAAAAATGCATCAATGTTTTCAAAATAAAGAACAAGTGCAGACATGCTTTTATGATTCCCACTGGCCATTGAGTGTCTGTCAAATGTTAATTTTTCATTTTCAGACCTTTTTTGTTTCCAGATTTGTCAGATTTTGTCAAACCGGTTTTACTTTGTATCGTAGTACACAACTATGGCACATTCAGGGGTGGCTAAATACACAACTATACTCACATACACACAGTTATTCATACGTACACACATAGGTACCTACGCTCCCATATACATACACAAATACAATACATACATACACACTCAAAGTTGATGGATCCACTGTACAAACATACATATACACATACTGTACATATACATTCACTGTACAAACATACATATACACATACTGTACATATACATTCACTGTACAAACATACATATACACATACTGTACATATACATTCACTGTACAAACATACTGTACATATACACATACTGTACATATACAAGTACATATACATACATACACTCATGCATATAATCACGTTTCATCAAACATATATTAACGTTGTTGCCCTAGGGTAAACCGGGTAACACATGGCACACTGACAAAGCTTAACCTATTGTTACTATAACAATCTACAAGGTTAATACAGTTGGCTTCTCTTTCTTCCCCTCCATTCATCTGCTTTCTTTCGTATCTCTAGTTATCATTTCATATATGTATTGTTGCATTTGAACAACTGTATTGTTGATAAAAAAAGGTCAATTATTGTTATTATTCATTAGCAATAGTGATAGTTGATGTCACACAAAAAGTCCGATTTTGATCAAAAATAAAATTATTTACATGTAAAAAAAAAAAATTAAAAAAAAGATCCAAGACTAAAAAAATAGTTAAACTGTAAAAAATTGGATTTGAAAAAAGTTCTAAAAAATATATACATGACATGACAGCTATTAGTTTCTTGTACTTTGATGTATTTCCTGTCCAGCGCCCTTCTTTTTGTTCCCACTTCATGTTCACTTCCATTTGCCACCACCGCTGGCTCTCTCACCTGTCCCTGATTGGCAACCAGGAAGCCTCTCAAGTCGGCCTGTTCGGTTTTTTCCCCAACAAAAGGGTTTTTACTTGCACTCTGCCTGCCGTCTCTGCATCCTGGGGTCCGGACATATAAGTGCAAATTGAAAACAAAGAAGTCATTCAAAATAATTACAAGAATGAATCAGAATTATGTTCAACCTGAAACAAAAATGTATATATTTCTATCTGGAATACACTGATGTATTTTTTCAATATTTAACATCCAGACTTTATTTTTACAGTTTTTTATTGTTCCAGTACAAAACGTTTGGCCCTACAGCCGCATAGGACCACCCCTGTGGCTGCACAGCTCCCAATATAACAGGTGTGATGAATGACACCAGGAGTTAAACTTGTCAAAGCTCTTTTACAGCCCTGAAACCACCTCAGGCAACTTTGTCCAGCTATTCTGTGTTGGGGCTGTCACGACAATTTTCTTCCCATTACAAAAACCTTCCTAGCCCCCATTTACTTCCGGGGTCATTTCCGCTTACGTCATTTCCTCTTATGTACGTCATTTCCTCTTATTGCCCGTCGCTGGTTTTTTTTATTTTTTATAATATAGTCATTTCCTCTTACATCATTGACAGCGATCGATAAAATCGATGGAATCCAAATCTCCTAAAAATGGTGATGTCACTGAATGATATTCATCTTTATCTTTCCCAGGGGACTTATGTCAAACACCAGCAGGCTTCCAAACATTTCAAGCGGAGTGTTAGGGCCGCTGCTGGGAACTTCTGTCTTCGTGGTAACGTGCAAAAAATATTAATTAATATATAATACTGTTAAATGTCTGTACTACTTTAAATCAACATTATTGTTGAAACCATTTCACTAATATTAATTAATATATAATAATGTTAAATGTCTGTACTTTAAATCAACATTATTGTTGAAACCATTTCACTAATATTAATTAATAACTAATACTGTTAAATGTCTGTACTACTTTAAATCAACATTATTGTTAAAACCATTTCAATAATATTAATTAATATATAATAATGTTAAATGTCTGTACTTTAAATCAACATTATTGTTGAAACCATTTCACTAATATTAATTAATAACTAATACTGTTAAATGTCTGTACTACTTTAAATCAACATTATTGTTAAAACCATTTCACTAATATTAATTAATATATAATAATGTTAAATGTCTGTACTTTAAATCAACATTATTGTTGAAACCATTTCACTAATATTAATTAATATATAATACTGTTAAATGTCTGTACTACTTTAAATCAACATTATTGTTGAAACCATTTCACTAATATTAATTAATATATAATAATGTTAAATGTCTGTACTTTAAATCAACATTATTGTTGAAACCATTTCACTAATATTAATTAATATATAATAATGTTAAATGTCTGTACTTTAAATCAACATTATTGTTGAAACCATTTCACTAATATTAATTAATAACTAATACTGTTAAATGTCTGTACTACTTTAAATCAACATTATTGTTAAAACCATTTCAATAATATTAATTAATATATAATAATGTTAAATGTCTGTACTTTAAATCAACATTATTGTTGAAACCATTTCACTAATATTAATTAATAACTAATACTGTTAAATGTCTGTCCTTTAAATCAACATTATTGTTGAAACCATTTCACTAATATTAATTAATATATAATACTGTTAAATGTCTGTACTTTAAATCAACATTATTGTTGAAACCTTTTCACTAATATTAATTAATAACTAATACTGTTAAATGTCTGTACTACTTTAAATCAACATTATTGTTGAAACCATTTCACTAATATTAATTAATATATAATAATGTTAAATGTCTGTACTTTAAATCAACATTATTGTTGAAACCATTTCACTAATATAAATTAATATATAATACTGTTAAATGTCTGTACTACTTTAAATCAACATTATTGTTAAAACCATTTCACTAATATTAATTAATATATAATAATTTTAAATGTCTGTACTACTTTAAATCAACATTATTGTTGAAACCATTTCACTAATATTAATTAATATATAATAATTTTAAATGTCTGTACTACTTTAAATCAACATTATTGTTGAAACCATTTCAATAATATTAATTAATATATAATACTGTTCAATGTCTGTACTTTAAATCAACATTATTGTTGAAACCTTTTCACTAATATTAATTAATAACTAATACTGTTAAATGTCTGTACTACTTTAAATCAACATTATTGTTGAAACCATTTCACTAATATTAATTAATATATAATACTGTTAAATGTCTGTACTACTTTAAATCAACATTATTGTTAAAACCATTTCAATAATATTAATTAATATATAATAATGTTAAATGTCTGTACTTTAAATCAACATTATTGTTGAAACCATTTCACTAATATTAATTAATAACTAATACTGTTAAATGTCTGTACTACTTTAAATCAACATTATTGTTGAAACCATTTCACTAATATTAATTAATATATAATAATGTTAAATGTCTGTACTTTAAATCAACATTATTGTTGAAACCATTTCACTAATATTAATTAATAACTAATACTGTTAAATGTCTGTACTACTTTAAATCAACATTATTGTTGAAACCATTTCACTAATATTAATTAATATATAATACTGTTAAATGTCTGTACTTTAAATCAACATTATTGTTGAAACCATTTCACTAATATTAATTAATATATAATACTGTTAAATGTCTGTACTACTTTAAATCAACATTATTGTTGAAACCATTTCACTAATATTAATTAATATATAATACTGTTAAATGTCTGTACTACTTTAAATCAACATTATTGTTGAAACCATTTCACTAATATTAATTAATATATAATACTGTTAAATGTCTGTACTACTTTAAATCAACATTATTGTTGAAACCATTTCACTAATATTAATTAATATATAATACTGTTAAATGTCTGTACTACTTTAAATCAACATTATTGTTGAAACCATTTCACTAATATTAATTAATAACTAATACTGTTAAATGTCTGTACTACTTTAAATCAACATTATTGTTGAAACCATTTCACTAATATTAATTAATATATAATAATGTTAAATGTCTGTACTACTTTAAATCAACATTATTGTTAAAACCATTTCAATAATATTAATTAATATATAATACTGTTAAATGTCTGTACTTTAAATCAACATTATTGTTGAAACCATTTCACTAATATTAATTAATATATAATAATGTTAAATGTCTGTACTTTAAATCAACATTATTGTTGAAACCATTTCACTAATATTAATTAATATATAATACTGTTAAATGTCTGTACTACTTTAAATCAACATTATTGTTGAAACCATTTCACTAATATTAATTAATATATAATAATGTTAAATGTCTGTACTACTTTAAATCAACATTATTGTTAAAACATTTCAATAATATTAATTAATATATAATAATGTTAAATGTCTGTACTTTAAATCAACATTATTGTTGAAACCATTTCACTAATATTAATTAATATATAATACTGTTAAATGTCTGTACTACTTTAAATCAACATTATTGTTGAAACCATTTCACTAATATTAATTAATAACTAATACTGTTAAATGTCTGTACTACTTTAAATCAACATTATTGTTGAAACCATTTCACTAATATTAATTAATAACTAATAATGTTAAATGTCTGTACTTTAAAACAACATTATTGTTGAAACCATTTCACTAATATTAATTAATAACTAATACTGTTAAATGTCTATACTACTTTAAATCAACATTATTGTTAAAACCATTTCAATAATATTAATTAATATATAATAATGTTAAATGTCTGTACTTTAAATCAACATTATTGTTGAAACCATTTCACTAATATTAATTAATAACTAATACTGTTAAATGTCTGTACTACTTTAAATCAACATTATTGTTGAAACCATTTCACTAATATTAATTAATAACTAATACTATTATTTAATGTGGTCTACCATATTATTCTATGGGGCCTGCCATATTATTTAAAGTGGTCTGCCATATTATTTAAAGTGGTCTGCCATATCATTGAAAGTGGTCTGCCATAATATTCTATGTGGTCTCACATATTATTTAAAGTGGCCTGCCATATTATTCTATGTGGTCTGCCATATCATTTAAAGTGGTCTGCCATATTATTCTATGTGGTCTGCCATATTCTTTAATGTGGTGTGCCATATTCTTTAATGTGGTCTGCCATATTATTTATTGTGGTCTGCCATATTCTTTAATGTGGTCTGCCATTTTATTTAAAGTGGTCTGCCATATTATTCTATGTGGCCAGCCATATTATTTAAAGTGGTCTGCCATATTATTCTATGTGACCTGCCATATTATTTAAAGTGGTCTGCCATATTATTCTATGTGGCCAGCCATATTATTTAAAGTGGTCTGCCATATTATTCTATGTGACCTGCCATAGTATTTAAAGTGGTCTGCCATATAATTCTATGTGACCTGCCATGGTATTTAATGTGGTCTGCCATATTATTGTATGGGGCCTGCCATATTATTTGACGTGGTCTGCCATATTATTTAATTTGGTCTGCCATATTATTTAATATGGTCTGCCATATTATTTAAAGTGGTCTGCCATATTATTCTATGTGGTCTGCCATTTTATTTAATGTGGCCTGCCATATTATTCTATGTGGTCTGCCTTATGATTCTATGGGGCCTGCCATATTATTTAATTGGCCTGCCATATTATTTAATTTGGCCTGCCATATTATTCAACGTGGTCTGCCATATTATTTAACGTGGTCTGCCATATTATTGAAAGTGGTCTGCCATGTTATTCTATGTGGTCTGACATATTATTTAAAGTGGCCTGCCATATTATTCTATGTGGTCTGCCATATTATTCTATGTGGTCTGCCATATTATTCTATGTGGTCTGACATATTATTCTATGTGGTCTGCCATATTATTCTATGTGGCCTGCCATATTATTCTATGTGGTCTGCCATATTATTCTATGTGGTCTGACATATTATATAACGTGGCCTGCCATATTATTCTATTTGGTCTGCCATATTATTCTATGTGGTCTGACATTTAACGTGGCCTGCCATATTATTCTATGTGGTCTGCCATATTATTCTATGTGGTCTGACATTTAATGTGGCCTGCCATATTATTCTATGTGGTCTGCCATATTATTATATGTGGTCTGCCATATTTGTCAGGCTTATCACTGACAGTTTGGTTATGTTTTAGTTGTTCCTCTGTTTGTGTTTCATTTCCTGTCAGCGCTCTTATTTTGATTCCTCTTCCTGCATGTCTCCCTGAGCGCTTGTTGCCCTCACCTGTACCTGATTGGCAGTCTGGCACACCTGGTGGCAATTTCCAATCAGGCCACTATTTATACCTGCCTCGCCCTCCAGTCAGTGCTGGAGTATTACTAGCTGTATGCTGTGGACTGTTTGCTGTGAGCTGTTCCCTGGTTCCCTGGTTCCCTGGTTCCCTGGTTCCCTGGTTCCCTGGTTCCCTGGTTCCCTAGTTCCCTGGTTCCCTGGTTCCCTGGTTCCTGATTCCTGTTCCTGTTTGCTGTTTTCTGCCTCCTGGTTCGTGTTTTACCTGTATTTTTGGACATTAAAACCATGTTTTCCTGTATCAAGCCTGCCATCTCTGCATCTTGGGGTTTAGTCACCAACACTTCCTGACAATATTATTCTATGTGGTCTGCCATTTTATTTGATGTCGTCTGCCATATTTTATGTGGCCTGCCATTTTATTTGATGTCGTCTGCCATATTATTTAATGTCGTCTGCCATATTTTATGTGGCCTGCCATATTATTTGATGTGGCCTGCCATAATATTTAAAGTGGTCTGCCATATTATTTTATCCATCCATCCATTTTCTACCGCTTATTCCCTTTGGGGTCGCGGGGGGCGCTGGAGCCTATCTCAGCTACAATCGGGCGGAAGGCGGGGTACACCCTGGACAAGTCGCCACCTCATCGCAGGGTTTTATGTGGTCTGCCATTTTATTTAAATTGGCCTGCCATATTATTTTATGTGGCCTGCCATATTATTTAAAGTGGTCTGCTATATTATTCTATGTGGTCTGACATATTATTTAAAGTGGTCTGACATATTATTCTATGTGGCCTGCCATATTATTCTATGTTGCCTGCCATATTATTTAATGTGGTCTGCCATATTATTCTATGTGGCCTGCCATATTATTTAATGTGTTTTGCCATATTATTCTATGTGGTCTGCCATATTATTTAATGTGGCCTGCCATATTATTTAATGTGGTCTGCCATATTATTCTATGTGGCCTGCCATATTATTTAAGTGGCCTGCCATATTATTTAAAATGGCCTGCAATATTATTTTATTTTGTCTGCCATATAATTCTATGTGGCCTGCCATATTATTTGATGTGGCCTGCCATATTATTATAAGGGCCTGCCATATTATTCCATGTGTGCCATATTATTCTATGTGGTCTGCCATATTATTCTATGTGGTCTGCCATATTATGTTATGTGGCCTGCCATATTATTTAAAATGGCCTGCAATATTATTTTATTTTGTCTGCCATATTATTCTATGTGGTCTGCCATATTATTCTATGTGGTCTGCCATGTTATTTTATGTGGCCTGCCATATTATTTAATGTGGCCTGCCATAATTTTCTATGTGGTATGCCATATTATTCTATGTGGCCTGCCATAATTTTCTATCTGGTATGCCATATTATTCTATGTGGCCTGTCATATTATTCTATGTGGCCTGCCATATAATTCTATTTGGCCTGCCATATAATTCTATGTGGCCTGCCATATTATTCTATGTGGCCTGCCATATTATTCTATGTGGTCTGCCATATTATTTAATGTGGTCTGCCATATTATTTGACATGGTCTGCCATATTTTTTAAGTGGTCTGCCATATTTTATTTGGTCTGCCATATAATTCTATGTGGCCTTCCATGTTATTTGATGTGGCCTGCCATATTATTTGACGTGGCCTGCCATATTATTCTGTCGCCTGCCATATTATTTTAGTTGGCCTGCCATATTATTCTATGTGGTCTGCCATATTATTTTCGCAGGCCAGCCAAGTTAAAAGCCACTTCTTTTTAAAGTGGACTGCCAAATTAATATATGTGGCCCACCTTATTTTTTACGTGGCCTGCGAAAGACTGGATTTTTTTTAATTGTTTTTTTAAAAAACCCTTTCAGGCTAAATGTATTTGTGTTATTTAAATGTTGATAGATTTTCATATGTCCTACACTTTAATATCATCTGATGCTCCAAACTTTTTACTTTTAATTGTCACAAATAAACAAGGCTTTTTCACATTTATAGTCATACATATTGATTTTATTAAATGTAGCCATCTGACGGCAGCCATAATTGCAATGTGACCCTCCATAAAAATGAGTTTGACACACCTCTGGCCTGTAGACAAAAACAAAATATGAAAAACAATCTTCTGGCTCCTCACCTGTGTCTGTTTCTTGGAGTCTAGGCAGCATGTGGAAGCAGCAAATCCATCAGGAGAGTCTAGACCTGACTCCACACCTCAGGTAGGACTTCCTCAGCCTATCTACCTTCTCCTATCTGCTCTCCCACAGCTGCCACCCCACCAATATAAAGGATAATGGCTTGTTTGTCCTGAGGCCAGGCGTGGGACACGAGGCGATCGCACACGGATGTTTTCATGCCTCAAATTGGATGTATTGAATCAGTGGGATGTTCAAAGCAGCTGCAGCATGGTGATAACACATCGTGTTGACTTTTTGCATTTGGTGTGCGTCTCACGCGCACGTGTGCCGTGTTGAATGATGAAACAACCCTTCCCACGTGCAGGACAAGCCACAGATAGGGTTTCTCTTTAGCCTATCACAGCTTTCACTAACCTTCACGTTGCACAAACACATTGGAAGATAAAAAGCCATTCTCGCTCTGTGAATCCAATCCAATTGTCTTTATTGTCATTCTACCAGCACAACCACATTTGCAGTACAAACTAGGGTTGTACGTATGCCGGTACTAGTATAGTATTGCGGTACTAATGAATCGAAAAAGGTACTATACTCTGTTTAAAATGTACCGGTCCGCTATTTTTTTTTGATTGTGATTGTGCGTGCTGCTGGTCCACTAATAGTACTAACCTTTAACAGTTAATTTTACTCATTTTCATTCATTACTAGTTACTATGTAACTGTTTTTATATTGTTTTACTTTCTTTTTTATTCAAGAAAATGTTTTTAATTTATTTATCTTATTTTATTTTATTAATTTTTTAAAAAAGGACCTTATCTTCACCATACCTGCTTGTCCAAATTAGGCATAATAATGTGTTAATTCCACGACTGTATATATCGGTATTGGTTGATATCGGTATCGGTAATTAAAGAGTTGGACAATATCGGAATATCGGATATCGGCAAAAAGCCATTATCGGACATCCCTAGTCTAAATGCCTAAATGACCATTACAGTAACAACAGAAAACTAACAATATTGCGATTTTATTCAGTATTTGCTTTGTAATTCTAACACAGTAACAACAAGTTTTGGCAAAAAAATATCGGTGCACTCCATAGCCCGTGAAATACGGTACCTCATACTTCCGGTTGTTATGGTACCGATATGGTTTGTTTTCCTATAAAGTTATTGATAACCAGCTGTGTATTTGCATAACTAACCTTCAATAACAAGGCATGGCAGATGATTTGCAGCATGATCGTTATTTTATCATTATTTATTCCCCATTGTGGGATAAATACAACTCTATCCTTTAAAGCAGGGGTGGGCAATTAATTTTTACCGGGGGCCGCATGAGCAACCCGAGCACTGTTGGAGGGCCACATCGACAATATTTCAATTAAAATTTGCTCAATATTATTTTTGATATACACTGTAAGATAAATAATAATAATAATAATAATAATAATAATAATAATAATTAATAATAATAATACTTTCATTTAACCTAACTTAACTTTATACCAAAAGCACAGCTTTGGAAATCATTTGCACCCCTTTCAGAGATCACATTTAGTTCCCCTTAAACATCCTCATGTTGCACAATGAAATGTAAGCATAGGATGAAGTTTGCATTCCTGTAACTTTCTCTAGTAAGTGCATTCCATGATTAATATGAATAAATTAACATTAATAATAAATGACAGTAGAATAAGCACACATATGACAGAGGAGTCATAGTGTAACTTTGTGTGGTGTTCGAGTTGTCCGACTTTTTGTGTGGCCATAAACGCACCAGTGGTTTAGTGGTATGCGTGTTGGTGACAGATGACAAGTTGGTTTTGGCCTGGTTTGTACGGCAGAAAATGACTAGTTTTTCGAGATAGAAGTGTTTTACTCATGTTTTTGGTGTGGTTATGGCCGAATATAAACAGTTTTGCTCTTTAAAGTAATCGATATAATTCCTGGACTCGAAGCATCTCGATAGACGTTACAATAATTGAACGGTGTTCAATTGAACGGTTTTGACGAACACCTTAGGGCCGCTTGTTGTCACTGTCACTCAAAGTTGCACTGCAAAATTACACAGAATAAATGTGTTTATTTTGTTTAGAATTCAGATGGGTTTGATTTGGTGCGCGGCATATATTTGCTGTGCGCAGAGGACGCTTGAGCAGTGCGCAATTGCACAGGCGCGCACCTTAAAGGGAACGTTGCTTGGCAGTCCATGTCTTGTTGAAAACACGCCATTCCTCATCAACTTTTTTCTTTTTAGCTTCTCGGGTGTAAACCGTGCATCACTTGTCGCTGTGCACCTTCACTCACAGGTTACACACGGACATACGCCCATAAATAACACTTTTCGAAATAAAAGCAGCACAGTTGTATTGTACGCACGACATAGATGTTTTTTAAACTTTATTTTGTAATTTGTGATTGCAGCTGTTCACATTCACTCACAATCACGTAGTGCATACATCCACACGGAAGTAATGCAAATAACGCTTTTCAAAACAAAAGCAGCACCGTTGTATTGCACACTCGACATAGATACTTTTTTAAATGTATTTTGTAATTTATGATTGGCCTCACGCGGGCCGGACAGGGACGCACAAAGGGCCGGATGTGGCCCGCGGGCCGCAGAATGCCCAGGTCTGCTTTAAAGACATGCACACAAGCCGGCAACAGCTGTGATATTTATTACCAGCATTCTGCCGCGTTACAATCTACCTCAGGGAAATTCAATTGACCAGTTGAACCATCACAATGTGTGATCTTTGGAAGAAAAAGGGGGTTATTTATTCATGCTTAACCCTGGAGCTGCTCAGATATAGCAACTATTCATGAGGTGAGCGGATCTCTATCCAGCAGGCAAAAGTGAACATTCCTCCCTTCGAGCAGAAAACTGCTCTCTTCAGAGTGAAAAAAACATTAGAAAAGGACTGACAGGAGGTTCTGGAGACCTCGCCGAGCTAATACCGTTGGACTTGCCTAAACAGCAAGAAAGGAAGGAGCTTTGGTGAGGAAGGCTGCTTGTTGCTATGGTAGCCATATGGAATAAATCAGCTGCACGTATTCCACCCTCCAAATGCCGTTAGCACCCTGCTGGCTCAGGTGGACCACGACGGAATTTGAATGAGTATAAAACCAGAATGAGTGATGACGAAGTAATTTATGTGGTGGAACTACTTGGACATATACAGCCGTGGTCAAAAGTGTACATACACTTGTGAATTACATAATCTCATGGCGGTCTTGAGTTTCCAATCATTTCTACAACTCTTATTTTTTTGTGATCGAGTGATTGGAGCACATACTTGGTCACAAAAAAAAAAAATCATGAAGTGTGGTTCTTTTATGAATTTATTATGGGTCTACTGAAAATGTGAGCAAATCTGCTGGGTCAAAAGTATACATACAGCAATGTTAAAGGCCTACTGAAAGCCACTACTACCGACCACGCAGTCTGATAGTTTATATATCAATGATGAAATCTTAACATTATAACACATGCCAATACGGCCGGGTTAACTTATAAAGCGACATTTTAAATTTGCCGCTAAACTTCCGGTTCGAAACGCCTCTGAGGATGACGTATGCGCGTGACGTAACCCGGGGAACACGGGTATGCCTTCCACATTGAAGCCAATACGAAAAAGCTCTGTTTTCATTTCATAATTCCACAGTATTCTGGACATCTGTGTTCGTGAATCTGTTGCAATCATGTTCATTGCATTATGGAGAAGGAAGCTGAGCAAGCAAAGAAGAAAGTTGTCGGTGCGAAATGGACGTATTTTTCGAACGTAGTCAGCAACAACAGTACACAGCCGGCGCTTCTTTGTTTACATTCCCGAAAGATGCAGTCAAGATGGAAGAACTCGGATAACAGAGACTCTAACCAGGAGGACTTTTGACTTGGATACACAGACGCCTGTAGAGAACTGGGACAACACAGACTCTTACCAGGATTACTTTGATGTGGATGGCAAAGACGCAGACGTGCTACTGTGAGTATGCAGCTTTGGCTTCTAAACATTTGATCGCTTGACCGTATGTGCGCAACTTTTTTTTGCGTATGTACGTAACTTTTTTAAAATATATAAGCTTTATGAACCTTGGGTTAGGTCAGGGGTCGGCAACCCAAAATGTTGAAAGAGCCATAATGGACCAAAAATACAAAAACAAATCTGTCAGGAGCCGCAAAAAATTAAAAACCATATTACATGTATCCTGAGATATACATTTAATTAAGATGACTTAAAGGAAAGTAAATGAGCTCAAATATAGCTACAAATGAGGCATAATGATGCAATATGTACATATCGCTAGCCTAAATAGCATGTTAGCATCGATTAGCTTGCAGTCATGCAGTGACCAAATATGTCTGATTAGCACTCCACACAAGTCAATAACATCAACAAAACTCACCTTTGTGCATTCATGCACAACGTTAAAAGTGTGGTGGACAAAATGAGACGGAAAAAGAAGTGGCATAAAACACGTCCTAGAAAGTCGGAGAAAGGTCTAGATGTAAACAAACTATACGGTGAGTTCAAGGACCGCCAAAATTAGTAGGACAAAACGGCGCTCGCCAAATACTCGAATCAGTGAAGCATGTTTAATATAAACAGTGTGATTTATAACAATTAGGGAGGTTTGTGTCTAGTTTGTCCTCCTACAGAAACCATACTAAAACAAAAAATAGATTTTTTTCCCCTCAACTTTTTCCATTCTTCATACATTTTTGAAAAATCTCCAGAGAGCCACTAGGGCGGCGCTAAAGAGCCGCATGCGGCTCTAGAGCCGCGGGTTGCCGACCCCCGGGTTAGGTGAACGGTCTTTTGGGCTGAGTGATTGTGTGTGTTGATCAGGTGTTTGAATTGTATTGGCGTGTTCTATGGAGCTAGGAGCTAGCAGAGGAGCTAGGAGCTAGCTAACAAACACGCAGGTGTTTTTATGCAGGATTAATTTGTGGCATATTAAATATAAGCCTGGTTGTGTTGTGGCTAATAGAGTATATATATGTCTTGTGTTTATTTACTGTTGTAGTCATTCCCAGCTGAATATCAGGTCACCCCCGGCTCTCACAGCATCTTCCCTATCTGAATAGCTTCAACTCCCCACTAGTCCTTCACTTGCACTTTACTCATCCACAAATCTTTCATCCTCGCTCAAATTAATGGGGAAATTGTCGCTTTCTCGGTCCGAATCTCTCTCACTTCATGCGGCCATCATTGTAAACAATAGGGAACTTTGCGTATATGTTCAACTGACTACGTCACGCTACTTCCGGTAGGTGCAAGCCTTTTTTTTAATCAGATACCAAAAGTTGCAATCTTTATCGTCGTTGTTCTATACTAAATCCTTTCAGCAAAAATATGGCAATATCGCGACATGATCAAGTATGACACATACAATAGATCTGCTATCCCCGTTTAAATTAAAAAAAATTCATTTCAGTAGGCCTTTAATATTTGCATTTCCCTTGGCAAGTTTCACTGCAATAAGACGCCTTTGGTAGCCATCCACAAGCTTCTGCTGGAATTTTTGACCACTACTTAGACTTAGACTTAGACAAACTTTAATGATCCACAAGGGAAATTGTTCAACACAGTAGCTCAGTTACAGTTAAATTGGTGCAGTTCAGCTAAATTTGTTGGTTTTCTGACATGGACTTGTTTCTTCAGCATTGTCCACAGGTTTAAGTCAGGACTTTGGGAAGGCCATTCTAAAACCTTAAGTATAGCCTGTTTTAGCCATTCCTTTACCACTTTTGACGTGTGTTTGGGGTCATTGTCCTGTTGGAACACCCAACTGCGCCCAAGACCCAACCTCCGGGCTGATGATTTTAGCTTGTCCTAAAGAATTTGGAGGTACTCCTCATTTTTCATTGTCCTATTTACTAAAGCACCAGTTCCATTGGCAGCAAAACAGGCCCAGAGCATAATACTACCACCACCATGCTTGACGGTAGGCCTGGTGGTCCAGGGATTAACGGCCTCACCTTTTTCTCCTCCAAACATATTGCTGGGTATTGTGGCCAAACAGCTCAATTTTTGTTTCATCTGACCGCAGAAGTTTCCTCCAGAAGGTCATATCTTTGTCCATGTGATCAGCAGCAAATTTTAGACGAGCCCTAAGGTGTGGCTTCTGGAGCAAGGACTTCCTTCTTGCATGGTAGCCTCTCAGTCCATGGCGATGCAAACCAGGCTTGACTGTGGACACTGACACCTGTGTTCCAGCAGCTTCCAATTCTTTGCAGACCTGCTTGTTGGTGGTTCTTGGTTGACTCTTGATCATCCCGACCAATTTTTTTCTCAGCAGCAAGTGATAGATTGCATTTTCTTCCTGATCGTGGCAGTTACAAAACTGTGCCATGCACTTTATACTTACAAACAATTGTCTGCACAGTTGCTCTTGGGACCTTAAGCTGCTTTGAAATGGCTCCAAGTGACTTTCGTGACTTGTTCAAGTAATGATTCGTTTTTTTCAGATCTATGCTGAGTTCCTTTGACTTTCCCATTGTGGCGTTTGTAACCGAGTCTAATGACTACATCACATGAGCCCTTTTTAAATGTGCTCAAAGAAGTCAACAGGTGTCGTCAATCATAATTAAGGCGCTTTTGGTAGCCATCCACAAGCTTCTGGCAAGCTTCTGGTTGAATTTTTGACCACTCCTCTTGACAAAATTGGTGCAGTTCAACTAAATTTGTTGGTTTTCTGACATGGACTTGTTTCTTCAGCATTGTCCGAAGGTCGTTCTAAAACCTTAATTCTAGCCTGATTTAGCCATTCCTTTACCACTTTTGACATGTGTTTGGGGTCCTGTTGGAGCACCCAACTGCGCCGAAGACCCAACCTCCGGGCTGATGATTTTAGGTTGTCCTGAAGAATTTGGAGGTAATCCTCCTTTTTCATTGTCCCATTTACTCTCTGTAAAGCACCAGTTCCATTGGCAGCAAGAGCATAATACTACCACCACCATGCTTGACGGTGGGCATGGTGTTCCTGGGATTAAAGGCCTCACCTTTTCACTTCCAAACATATTGCTGGGTATTGTGGCCAAACAGCTCCATTTTTGTTTCATCTGACATCACATGGACAAAGATAAGACCTTCTGGAGGAAAGTTCTGTGGTCAGATGTGGTCCAAATTATTGGAAACTCAAGACAGCCATGACATTATTTTTTTTACAAGCGTATGTCAACTTTTGACCACGACTGTATTAAGGCTCCATAAATGTACATGTATTATGTTGCACTTTTAACAGGTGTATTGTCTGGACTTGTGTATACAACACAAAAGTTTAGTGATTTCTCTGTGGCATGACCGGGTCATTGCTAGGGATGATGTTCGAAACCGGTTCTCCCGGTTGTTCGATAAGAAAAGAACCGATTCCATGGACTCTAATCCCTTTTTGAGAACCACTTCCCGTTATCGAGGCCACTATAGTAAAGAAAAATAGTTGGTTCTTTATTCGAATCCCTGGGAACAAATCCCCTCCCACAGGAAATGCCCTGTGGAACGGCAATGTTCTGCCCATTTGATTGTAGACTCTCACTGACACATTGCGGCGATATGAAAATACTAAACGTCATTAGTTTGGGCACTTCCGGGTTTGCGACGTTTGTTCAGTTCATGAGACAATTGAGAGGTAGACAAGTTGTGTTAGCTCTTACAAGCCTTGGAAAAGATAAGTCTGTAAGTAAATTGTTTAACTTGTTTATGTAACTCAATATTAAGGTGGAAAGTGGTTAAATTTAATGGTGAGATGTTTATTGAAAAACAATTTTTGTGCACTGTTTCAATGGATGTTTTGAGGACTTAAAATGGCTGCCAGTCGTGTATTTCCACCATCGAAATAGTTTCAACACTCAGAAGTATTTGTTTGATGATAGTACTGTATATTTGTGTGAAGCTAATATTTACATATTGTGTATTAAATTTCAGTTGTTAATTGAATTACATAGCTTATACATTTGTCATTGTGTGTATTTCAGTTTAAAAAAAATAAAAAATAACAGTCCAGTGCAAGACAAAAGTAAAGATAGGAAAAGACAAAGCAAGATCAACAACAATAAAGAGCCTAAATGGATTACTCTGCTTTGGAACTTTATTAGACGTCTTGGATTGTTTGTTAGCTGTGTGTGTAGTTAGTATGTTCCAATAGCAGCAGAAGTGCACTTTTTGGAGAGCTGTATTATTTTCAGTTTTGTGGCCAAGGGACTGATTTTATTTAACACTATATTATTATTTATACACCTATAGTGATCACAGAGACAGGTTGTTTTTGTGTTACTGTATATATGTGTTTTTCTGAAAAATCCCACTTAATAAACTTTGGGTAACAACAGTCAATATTTATTTATTTTATTTTTTTAGGGGGATGACAGTCAATATGTATTTATTAATTTGATTTGATTTTTTTCTTATAAAATAAAAGTGAGCTTTTGTTAAACCAAATATTGTGTTTTTCAACAACCTATCTAGATTCGATAAGAGAATTGATAAGGAATCGGTTCGATAAGAGGATTCAATAATGGGCTCAAACTCGATAATTTCTTATCAAACAACATCCCTATTCATTGCATAATGTTGCTGTGAGTAATGCCATCAGAAGCAGCCGCCACGTCGAAGAGGTGGAATAGTTTTCTTTCTGCATTTCCCGACAAAGCGTCACATCATGGGGGCGCAAACAGCAATCAAGAAAATTACTTGTTTTTTTATGACTGAGCTATATTAATTTTCCAACTGTTTCATTTGTTGGGTTTCTCTTTGCACGCAGCTGAGTGTCATCTGCACTCATTGATTGTTTCTTCAGATGTTGATCACGTGTATTAACGTTGGAAAACTGTGGGGAATGGCACTGTTTTGGTGTAATACTGTGTTTTTATAATGACCACATAATGTGTGTGTGTGTGTGTGTGTGTGTGTGTGTGTGTGTGTGTGTGTGTGTGTGTGTGTGTGTGTGTGTGTGTGTGTGTGTGTGTGTGTGTGTGTGTGTGTGTGTGTGTGTGTGTGTGTGTGTGTGTTCTGGCAATGCTTACTTAATGGGGACATCGCTCTGTTTACACCAGAGGTGTCAAACTCATTTTAGATCGGGGGCCACATGGAGAAAAATTTACTCCCAAGTGGGCCGGACTGGTAGAATCACGGCACGATAACTTAAAAATAAAGACAACTTCAGGTTGTTTTCTTTGTTTAAAAATAGAACAAGCACAATCTGAAAATGTACAAATCATAATGTTGTTGGGTTTGTTTGTTCTTTACAATTAACTGTTGCAGTTAATAGTATATATACTTTATTTGTCATTATTTATATTTTCTACATAAATTATGTGATAATGTTCATCAGTCAACTCGTTGGTGTTAATTTTCAATCTATGAAGATAACAAAAATAATATCAAATTCAAATTATAGGATGTTATTTATGTAGTTTGCTCATTTTCCTCAACTGGTGCACTAACATCATGTGGTTTATTTGTTTTTACATATGTAGCATCATTTACAAAGATACAAAGAATTGCTATTGCGACATCTAGTGGACACATTTAGAACAGCAGTTTATTTCATTCAAAAATTCAAGGTTAATTTTTATACTTAAACTCATCCTGGGGGGCGGATAAAACCTGTTTGCGGGCCTGATCCGGCCCTCGGGCCGTACGTTTGACACCCCTGGTTTACACAGTCACCTTTAGGGGACCTTTGACAGTATGGAGACAAAAAAAACAGGTCCCCTAAAGGGAAACCTTTTTAAATGATAGTCAGATCCATTCTGAAGATGCCTAAGTGATTTTTAAGCTTTGGCCCATAAAACATGTTTACTGGTTAGTTTGAGGCGACATTTGCACAGCAGCCCCCTCATCGAGCTGTAGCTGGTACTGCACTCGCTGCTCTGCTCACACTTCTTCTGTGAATTCAAGATTCAAGATGCTTTATTATTGTCCATTCTTTAACATGCACAAGACACATGAGAACTGAAATTTCATTTTGGGCACAGTCCCACTAAGAGCAGACATACGTTACAGGGAGACAAGACGGGACCGCCAACGGATCAGCTACTTACGGTCTGAAGGGGGTCCAGACTGAGTCCAAGGGAAAAAAACTCATTTAGCATAGCACACATAAACATGTTACATATAATCACAACAACTCGCAACAGAGGGGGGAGGGGATTTGGGGCCCTGGAGGCCGGCCTGCTGCTATAAAGCGCTACTAGCCATCCATAACCCCGAAGAGGAATTAAGCGGTGGTGAGGTTCGTTGGGTGGTGGTGGGGAGTGTGTTTGTATATATGCCCACTGTCTTTGGGTGAAGTGTAATGTTCATGAGCCCAGAGTCGTTCTGCATGCAATGCAAGCAAAGTTCGATTTCCAGGTGTCGTTGAGGAGGGGCGAAGGGAGGGAGGTGAAAAGCGTCCATCTTTGAAATTCCTCAGGAGATGATTACAGAACAGCCTGTTCTTGTCTCAAGGCCATTCGGGGGAGTCAAGTCGTTGATAAGGATTTTAGTTTTTTCTCGAGCAGGCATTACAATGCCTGTTCTATCCGTCCATGCTGGCCCTCATGTCTAATCCTTGCTTTACAGCAAGCTTCTCCATGATGTGATCCATCTTGCGATTTAGTTCAAAAATCGCCCCAGACTGTGATCCCACAGCCCGGCCCAATCCGTCCATTGCGACAAACAGCCTTTGGGCTCCTTAAGTGGCTGCCATCGTCTTACGAATTTTACGAGCAATGCTAAGCCCAATCAGCAGGTGCCCCGCGATCATGGTTCCAAATAGGTAGATGTCTTCCACGTCCTCGATGGAAAGGCCTGAGAGGCACATGATTCTCCATTTGTCCCAGGAATCTCTCACATACCCCGCAGCAATGGTTTCATCAGGGCAGCCAGGCTCCCCAGAACCTCTTTTCCTCGTCGAAAAGATTTTGTCAATAGAGTCGAGAGTCCAGCTAATCAATTCCATGTCTGATGTTTAGATTTGGAGGACAGCGCAAAGAAAGAGGCTTGAAAAAAAGATTAGACAAGACAAAAGAGAGCAAGCCAGGAAAAGATGGGAGGAGAAAAAAATGTGACCACCCTCACCAGAGGCAAGACAAAGTGTACAGTTAATCACTTCCACCTGGTCCCCATAACGAAGGTGGTTTGTCTGCAGGAGATGTCGGCTAATGGGATACGAAAATAAGCTTTTTAAACCAAAAGGTAAGCACATCTTTCTTATAAACGGAGGTTATTGACTATCATTTGTACAAGAACAATTTGTTCATAACAAAGTTAAGCCCAAAAATTATGTAAGCTAGTTACGTCTTGTGAGTTAGCATAGCACGATAACTAGTTCGACCTGATTAGCTGGAGAAGCTAAGCTAAGCTAAGTATAGCTCGGAAAATAAGCATGTTTTATCAATGGTCTTTTCACAAAAAGCCTATACCAATTGTATTGTCATCTCAACCTATATATTTTACTACAAAGAGTTGAGCATATATTTTTTTTGAGGGCAACTCAGAGAACCTTTACCAACAGGTGCATTTAATTAAGAATATCAGCCTTGCTCCTAGAAACCTTTTGAATCACTTTGTGTTGCTTTTGCTTTTCATTTGGACTGGTTGATAGTCAAAGTAGCTCTAATTTAATGCTAATTGGTTGTCTATAAGGACTTTTAAGAAGTTATATGTAATGCTTATAAAGGTATGATGGACATCGGAGATTTAGGATATTTTAAAAAACTCACATTGATTTTGTTTCACACATTTTAGATTAGATTAGATTTAGATGTATTGGTCCCCGTTGGGGAAATTCATTTTCACTGCCGTACATTTGAACAATAGACATTACACATCACGAAACAAAAATAACAAAAAGACATCATACATGACCAACACACATTTACAGGCTTGTCAGACATGTCGGCCGGTCATGTTGTTAAGGGCGGCTATAGCTGCAGGGATAAGGCTTTTCCTGAGGCGGGCCCTCCGGAATTTGATGGTTCTGTACCTGCGCCCTGATGGTAGTGGGATGATGTATTGGTGTAGTGGGTGAGTGATATCCTGGACTATCGTGTTTGCCAGTCGAATGATGGACCTGTGGTTTAGATCTGAAATGTTGGGTGTGGGTAGGCCGATGATTCTAGCTGCTATGTAGATGAAAGACAGATGTCCTGATGACCTATATGAAACTACATCAGTGAGCGATTTGTCAGTCAGTGCTGATGAGTATGTTCCACATACCACCTTCACTACATTACATTGAACCAACAGAAGAGGGGGCCTTTCCAACCACTGAGGAGGAAGCAATCCCACCCCCCAAGAGACTGAAACGACTTTCAAAAGAAGAGGAGGTATCCTCAGGAGATCGTGCAGTGAGACATTCTTCCAAAGTTAAACTGTTTTAAGTCAAGTTTTATCAGTCTTTGTTTTCTCACAAATAATGCAAATGCATATGTATGCATTGTTATCTGTGGGTTAGAGACATTATAGGAAACAAATGTATAACTTAATTTCTTAATTTTCTTTTTTAAATTTTATTTTCATCATGTTCGTCCTTCGTTTTCGAAGATGACCCAGGTGACTTCACGTTGATTTGTGTGTGCGAAGATGGCTGTTGAGGCCAATCCTTGCGCGGAATGAGCGGCTGCAGTGAGGGCAGGTTATGGCTGGGGGGTGGCTGGCTGAGAGGGAGGAACTGTCTCCGGTCTTGCGGAGCTGTCGCTTAGGTTCGGCTTCATGGATGCGTTTTTCCTCGAAGTCTGCTACACCATGCCAGACTACAGAGCGCCAGTTTGAACGGTGTTGGGCATCGGCTTCCCAGGTCTCTGGGTCCAGACCACAGCCCTTGAGACTGGCCTTCAGGGTGTCCTTAAAGCGTTTCCATGGTGCAGATTACCGTACAGGAGCATTTTTGGTAGGCGTTCATCTGACATGCGGCAGACATGGCCAGCCCATCTCAGCTGGGAACGCTTGAGGATGGCATAGATCAGGGGTCGGCAACACGCGGCTCCGGAGCCGCATGCGGCTCCTTGACCACTCTGATGCGGCTCAGCTACATACATGCCGACCCCCCCGATTTTCCCAGGAGATTTATGGATGTCAGTGTCCCTCATAGATTACTCCCAGGGAAAAAATAATCCTATTTACACTCTAAATACTAAATAAAGGGCGTGCCCTAATTGCACTGCAGTAATTGTCCTCTATAGCATTTACATACAGCGTGCCAGTCCAGCCACATGTTGCATGTTGTTATTACTTGCACACACAGGAGACAGCAAAGCATACTTACTCATCAGCCACACAGCTGACACTGACGGTAGCCGTATCAAACAACTTTAACATTGTTACGTTACAAATATGCGCCACACTGTGAACCCACACCAAAAAACAATGAAAAACATATTTCTGGAGAACATCCCACCGTAACACAACATAAACACAACACAACCATTACCCAGAATCCCATGCAGCCCTAACTCTTCCGGTCTACATTATACACCCCCGCTACCACCAAATCCCCCCACACATCAACCCCCCCCCCCCCTCTCCGTGCGTTGGTTGAGCGGAAGAGTTAGGGCTGCATGGGATTCTGGGTATTGGTACCGTCAGTGTAAGATGTGTGGCTGCTGAGCTAGTACGCCTTGCTGTCACTTACGTGAGCAAGCTGAAATTGCATTCTACGTGTGGTCGAACAGGTACACTGTTAGGGCAGACTGTAGAGGGCGCCAAATGCAGTGTCAACACACTCTGATATTCGGGAGTCTCCCGGGAAAAATGAGAGGGTTGGCAAGTATGACGCTATCAAGCGCCATTCATTCAAAACTCGCGGGCTGCACTAACATCAAATTTCCACATTAAAGTGCGTGCCGGTGCGTGTGTCGGAGACCCCTGGTTAACATAGCACAAAGCGTTTAAGCTTTGTATGCGGTGTTTTTTATTTTTAAAAAAATTTTGTGGCTCCCATTACTTTCTTTAATTTGTGAAACTTGCCAAAATGGCTCTTTGAGTGGTAAAGGTTGCCGACCCCTGGAATAGATGCTCTCCATCTCAGCCCTGTGGAGGACCTCAGTGTCTGGGATCTTGTCCTGCCACCTGATGTTGAGCAGCCTCCTGAGGGATCTCATGTGGAAGGCGTTAAGCAGTTTAGCATGCCGGCTGTATACAGTCCAGGTCTCACAGGCATACAGCAGGGCGGGTAGGACAACAGCACGGTAGACCTTAAGTTTGGTCCGTAGGCTGAGCCCTCTGCGCTCCCAGACAGATCTGCGGAGTCGTCCAAATGCAGCACTTCCACGCGCTGTCCTATGCATGACCTCCTCGTCCATGTTGCCCACGCGTGACAAGGTGTTACCCAGGTAGACAAACTTTTCATACACATATTTTGTATGGTCACTTGCAGGTAAAGCTGCCCAGAAAAGAAGACCCTGGGAAGAGAAAGAGGTGAAGGCTGTGGAGAAGAACATGAAGCCATTCATCCCTTCTGGTATTGTACCAGGAAAGAGTGACTGTTTAAAATGTTTGAGGGCCGAACCGGAAGCTCTCCAAAAGCGGGAATAGCAAGCATTGAAGTTCTATGTGTACAACATCATTACGGCCTACAAAAGGAGATTGCAGGTAAAAATACACAAACACAAACATAAACACACACCAACATGAACACACACGAACATAAACACACACGAACATAAACACACACGAACATAAACACACACGAACATAAACACACACAAACATGAACACACACACAAACATGAACACACACTCAAACATGAACACACGTGCACACACATTAACACACGCACATATATTAACACACGCACACATATTAACACACGCACACACATGAACACACTCACAAACATAAACACAAACATAAATACACACAAACATTAAAACACACAGAAACATAAACACTCACACAAGCAAACACACACAAACACCCACAAACTAACACACAAACATTAACACATACATGTATACACACACACACAAACATAAACGCACAAACAAACAAACAAACAAACAAACACACAAACAAACATAAACACACTAACAAACACACAAACAAACACACACACACAAACATAAAAAACACACAAACATAACACACATACACACAAACATAAACACACACAAATATAAACACAAACATAAACACACACAGACAAATACACACACAAACATAAACACACACAAATATAAACACAAACATAAACACACACAGACAAATACACACACAAACATAAACACACACAAATATAAACACAAACATAAACACACTGACAAATACACACACAAACAAACACACACAAATATAAACACAAACATAAACACACACAGACAAATACACACACAAAGATAGACACATACACACACATAAACACACAAACATAAACACACACACACATAAACACACAAACATAAACACACACACACACACATAAACCAACACACAAACAAACACGTACACACACAAATATAAACGCACACAAACATAAACACACACACACACATAAACAAACACACACACATAAACACACACAAACATAAACACACAAACAAACACACAAAAATAAACACACACACAGACATAAACACACATAAACAAACACATAAACACACACACAAACACACACACACAAACATAAACACACACATAAACACACACAAACATAAACACACATAAACAAACACACACACATAAACACACAAACAAACACACACACAAACATAAACACACACAAACATAAACACACACAAACAAACACACACAAACATAAGCACACATAAACATAAACACACGCACACAAACAAAAACACATACAAAAATAAACACAAATGGAAAACACACACGCATTAACACACACAAACATAAACACAAAAACAAACACACACACAAAAATAAAAACACACACACACATAAACACACACACAAACATAAGCACACATAAACACACACGAACATAAACACGCACAACCATAAACACGCACAAACATGAACACACACAAACATGAACACACAAACAAACATAAAAACACACACAAACATAAACACACACGCACACACTTTAACACACGCACACACATTAACTCACGCACACACATTATCACACGCACAAACATAAACACACAAACATAAACACACACATATTAACACACACAAACAAACACACAAACATCAACACACACAGAAACATAAACACACACACAACCATAAAAATACACATAAACACACACACAAACATAAACACACGCACACACACATAAACACACACACACATAAACGCACACACAAACATAAACGCACACAAACATAAACACACACACACAAACATAAACACACACAAACATAAACACACACACACAAACATAAACACACACGAACAAAAACACACATTCGCAAACACACACACGAACATGAACACACAAGTATAAAAACAAACATAAACAAACACAAACAAATACACGCACAAACTTAAACACATACACAAACATAAACACATACACAAATACACAAACAAACACATACACAAACAAACCTAAACGCACACAAACATAAACACACACACAAACATAAACACATACACAAACATAAACACACACACACAAAGATAAACTTTCAGTTGTCCTGCTCCTCAGTTGTGTTGCCAGATATTTCCACAATGTGTGTTGATCATACATCTATACTGCTTTGCCAGCTGTACACTGACTACTCTAATGTACAGTATATGTTTCTCCAGTAATGTCTCTTGAGTAGTTCTAATAACAAATATTTCAGAAATGTGACATAGGTTATCATAAGTCAACATGTCATTCCTCTGCACAACAAAACATAGTCATTCTAGGCACTGTACTGTACTGTACTAGCATCCATAGAACTGTACTGTACTAGCATCTATAGGACTGTACTGTACTAGCATCCATAGACTGTACTCTACTGTACTAGCATCCATAGAACTAGAACTTCTTTACTCTAACAGCTTTTACAAGTGCTTTATTTCCACTGCGATTATGACATATAATACAAAAAAATGCATGTTTCTGACGTATATATTTGATAATAGTGGTTGTACTGTACGGGCTGACATACATCATGTACTGTACTGACATACTGTACACATCATAACTACAACACAATGACACTTTCCACTTCATGACATCTAAATACAAACAAGGGAATAAGTTATCATCATACACTGGCATTGCAATAATAACAATAATAATAATAATAATAACACATATTAGTTTGTGTCCAGTGAGATTGACATGCAGTGTTCACAGCACCTTGATTGACACTTGATTGACCAGGTGAGTCCACAGGAGTCCACAGGAGCTGCTGTTTACACAGTTTCCTTTCCACGGATCCATGTCCTCATCAACACCCACTCACTCACCCACCTCCACCCAGGACCCGCTTCTTTGTGTTCTTACACACATGTCCTCATCAACACCCACTCACTCACCCACCTCCACCCAGGACCCGCTTCTTTGTGTTCTTACACACATGTCCTCATCAACACCCACTCACTCACCCACCTCCACCCAGGACCCGCTTCTTTGTGTTCTTACACACATGTCCTCATCAACACCCACTCACTCACCCACCTCCACCCAGGACCCGCTTCTTTGTGTTCTTACACACATGTCCTCATCAACACCCACTCACTCACTCACCTCCACCCAGGACCCGCTTCTTTGTGTTCTTACACACATGTCCTCATCAACACCCACTCACTCACTCACCTCCACCCAGGACCTGCTTCTTTGTGTTCTTACACACATGTCCTCATCAACACCCACTCACTCACTCACCTCCACCCAGGACCTGCTTCTTTGTGTTCTTACACACATGTCCTCATCAACACCCACTCACTCACTCAAGTGTTGCATTTTAAAGCCTTGTCACACTTCATGTCCTTGTTTTTGTCATGTTTGTGTGTGTTTGTGTGTGGGGGGGGTTTGTGTGTTTGTTAGTGTGTGTTTATGTTTGTGTTTGTTTTTATTTTTGTTTATGTGTGTTTATGTTTGTGTGTGTTTGTTTGTGTGTGTGTTTGTTAGTGTGTGTTTATGTGTGTGTGTTTATGTTTGTGTTTATTTTTATTTTTGTTTGTCTATCCATCCATCCATTTTCTACGCTTGTCCCTTTTGGGGTCGCGGGGGGTCGCTGGAGCCTATCTCAGTTGCATTCGGGCGGAAGGCGGGGTACACCCTGGACAAGTCGCCACCTATTTTTTTTTGTGTGTGTGTTTATGTGTGTTTATGTTCGTGTGCATGTTTGTTTGTGTGTTTGTGTGTGTGTTTATGTTTGTGTGTGTGTTTATGTTTGTGTGTGTTTGTTTGTACACGTGTTTGATTCTGTGTGTTTGTTTGTGTGTGTTTATGTTTTTGTTGATGTTTGTGTGTTTATGTTTGTGTGTGTGTTTATGTTTGTGTGTGTGTTTATGTTTGTGTCTGTTAATGTGTGTTTGTGTGTGTGTTTATGTTCGTGTATGTTAGTGTGTGTGTGTGTGTTTATGTTTGTGTGTGTTCATCTTTGTGTGTGTGTTTATGTTTGTGTGTGTGTTTATGTTTGTGTGTGTGTTTATGTTTGTGTGTGTTTGTTTGTGCACGTGTTTGATTCTGTGTGTTTGTGTGTGTTTATGTTTTTTTTTATGTTTGTGTGTTTATGTTTGTGTGTGTGTTTATGTTTGTGTGTGTTTATGTTTGTGTATGTTAATGTGTGTTTGTGTGTGTGTTTATGTTCGTGTATGTTAGTGTGTGTGTGTGTGTGTTTATGTTTGTGTGCGTGTGTTTGTTTGTGTGTGTTCATCTTTGTGTGCGTGTTTATGTTTGTGTGTGTGTTTATGTTTGTGTGTGTGTTTGTTTGTGTGTGTTTATGTTTGTGTGTGTGTTTGTTTGTGTGTGTGTTCATGTTTGTGTGTGTGTTTATGTTTGTGTGTGTGTTTCTTTGTGTGTGTTTATGGTTGTGTGTGTTTGTTTGTGTGTGTTTGTTTGTGCGTGTGTTTGTTTCTGTGTGTGTGTGTGTTTATGTTTGTGTATGTTAGTGTGAGTGTTTTTGTTTGTTTGTGTGTGTGTTTATGTTTGTGTGTGTTTGTTTGTGCATGTGTTTATGTTTCTGTGTGTTTATGTGTGTGTGTGTTTATGTTTTTGTTGATGTTTGTGTGTGTGTTTATGTTTGTGTGTGTTAATGTGTGTGTGTGTGTTTATGCCTGTGTGTGTGTTTATGTTTGTGTGTGTTTATGTTTGCGTATGTTAGTGTGTGTGTTTATGTTTGTGTGTGAGTGTTTGTTTGTGTGTGTTCATGTTTGTGTGTGTGTTTATGTTTGTGTGTGTGTGTTTATGTTTGTGTGTGTGTTTGTTTGTGTGTGTTTATGGTTGTGTGTGTTTGTTTGTGCGTGTGTTTGTTTCTGTGTGTGTGTGTTTATGTTTGTGTATGTTAGTGTGAGTGTGTTTGTTTGTGTGTGTGTTTATGTTTGTGTGTGTTTGTTTGTGCATGTGTTTATGTTTCTGTGTGTTTATGTTTGTGTGTGTTTATGTTTTTGTTGATGTTTGTGTGTGTGTTTAAGTTTGTGTGTGTTAATGTGTGTGTGTGTGTGTGTGTGTGTGTGTTTATGTCTGTGTGTGTGTTTATGTTTGTGTCTGTTTATGTTTGTGTATGTTAGTGTGTGTGTTTATGTTTGTGTGCGTGTTTATGTTTGTGTGTGTCCATGCTCATGTGTGTTTGTTTGTGTATGTTTGTGTGTGTGTTTGTTTGTGTGTTAAAGTGTGTGTGTGTTTATGTTTGTGTGTGTGCTTATGTTTGTGTGTGTTAAAGTTTGTGTGTGTTTGTTTGTATGTGTTTATGTTTGTGTGTGTTTTTATGTTTGTGTGTGTGTTTATGTTTTTGTGTGTTTTTATGTTTGTGTGTGTTTATGTTTGTGTATGTTTGTTTGTGTGTGTTTATGGTTGTGTGTGTTTGTTTGTGCGTGTGTTTGTTTCTGTGTGTGTGTGTTTATGTTTGTGTATGTTAGTGTGAGTGTGTTTGTTTGTGTGTGTGTTTATGTTTGTGTGTGTTTGTTTGTGCATGTGTTTATGTTTCTGTGTGTTTATGTTTGTGTGTGTTTATGTTTTTGTTGATGTTTGTGTGTGTGTTTAAGTTTGTGTGTGTTAATGTGTGTGTGTGTGTGTGTGTGTGTGTGTGTGTTTATGTCTGTGTGTGTGTTTATGTTTGTGTGTGTTTATGTTTGTGTATGTTAGTGTGTGTGTTTATGTTTGTGTGCGTGTTTATGTTTGTGTGTGTCCATGCTCGTGTGTGTTTGTTTGTGTATGTTTGTGTGTGTGTTTGTTTGTGTGTTAAAGTGTGTGTGTGTTTATGTTTGTGTGTGTGCTTATGTTTGTGTGTGTTAAAGTTTGTGTGTGTTTGTTTGTATGTGTTTATGTTTGTGTGTGTTTTTATGTTTGTGTGTGTGTTTATGTTTTTGTGTGTTTTTATGTTTGTGTGTGTTTATGTTTGTGTATGTTTGTTTGTGTGTGTGTTTATGTTTTTGTGTGTTTTTATGTGTGTGTGTGTTTATGTTTGTGTATGTTTGTTTGTGTGTGTGTTTGTTTTTGTGTGTTTTTATGTGTGTGTGTGTTTATGTTTGTGTATGTTTGTTTGTGTGTGTGTGTGTGTGTTTTTGTGTGTGTTTATGTTCGTGTGTGTGCTTATGTTTGTGTGAGTTCATGTTCGCGTGTATTTATGTTTGTGCATGTTTGTGTGTGTTTTTATGTTTGTGTGTGTGTTTGTTTGTGTGTGTTAAAGTGTGTGTGCGTGTGTGTTTATGTTTGTGTTTAACCTACTCGGTGGCCTAGTGGTTAGAGTGTCCGCCCTGAGATGGGTAGGTCGTGAGTTCAAACCCCGGCCGAGTCATACCAAAGACTATAAAAATGGGAGCCATTACCTCCCTGCTTGGCACTCAGCATCAAGGGTTGGAATTGTGGGTTAAATCACCAAAAATGATTTCCGGGCGCGGCCACCGCTGCTACTCACTGTTCTCCTCACCTCCCAGGGGGTGATCAAGGGTGATGGGTCAAATGCAGAGAATAATTTCGCCACACCTAGTGTGTGTGTGACAATCATTGGTACTTTAACTTAACTTCCTGTCCAAAATGGTCCAGTGACGAAGCCAACTGTGTGACTAGAACTTAGTATGGAAATGGACAAACAAGTTTGCACCTCTGAGATAAAACATCCTCATGTCATGATTTAGGGCGTATTACCTGCATTTTTTTTTTTTTTTAAATACCCCCCTATTTACATTTTTTTTGTACAAAATCCTACTAAATTATTTCAAGAATAGATTGACAAGTGTTCTCAGGTGTGCCTGGGGGCTCGATGGGACCCCTCCTCTCCCCTCCCTTTGCCTCTCTTCTCGCCACTCGAAGCAACAAACTTCTTTTTGGTCTTTTTGCGTTTCCTGTCAGGGCACCACACCCTCTCGCAGTACTCATCCACTTTCTGGGCATCCCTGTAGCCAATCAGCTGGAGAAACTCTTTGTACCACTGCTTGGAATTGGAGGAGGGTGGCACCAGAGTCCTGGGGGTGAGGCCAGGGCCCCCTTGGGGCGGGCAGGACGATCCGGCTTTGCCTCCTTGGATGGCCGACTCCAGCGTCTCTTCTCTCAGTACATGAAGGCCGACGCGCAATAAGGTGTGCACGTATCCGTGTTCCACGGTCTGGCACACGTACACGCCGGCGTCCGAGCTTCTCACGCTTAACAGAAGCAGACCATGGGAGGTGGAGATGACCCGCTCGTCAGCATGGATCTGCCCACAAGGAAAAAGAACAGTTCTTCAGGATACTCGCAAAAGTGGATACGAAAGCAGAAAGTGGCACCGGAGCCATACCCGGCCAGCGGAGAAATCAGCGGTACTCACTTTTTTAACCAGCAAAGAAGCAGAGCAAAACGTTGATTAGGTGGCAGATGTATATTTGCAAGGGCATTTTCAAGAAGGATATTTAAAGACAAACTAGAGCTTCTGAGACGAGGTTGGCCGACCCTGGAAACGAGTTAAGCTGTGAATTCTGCCGGAGGCCTTCTGATCCAACATTCAGTTAACAGACAATTGCGATAGCTGTTCAGATCACGAGTTGTTGACAGTAGGCTTACGTTGAACGTGACTGTGATTGGATACTCACTTGTCACGCTCAAGTATCCAATCACAAGTTGTGATTTACGAATGCAGAAAGTGGCACCGGAGCCATACCCGGCCAGCGGAGAAATCAGCGGTACTCACTTGTTTAACCAACAAAGAAGCAGAGCAAAACGTTGATATTTGCAAGGGCATTTTAAAGAAGGGTGTTTAAAGAGAAACTAGATCTTGTGAGACGAGGTCGGCCGATGCCGGAAACGAGTTAAGCTGTCCTGGCGGGGAAATGGTTTGCCCCACTTCCACTCGAATCAACCAACTACAAGCGGTACCAATGGCTAATACGGTATCAAATGGCCTTTAGAAATTGTGAGTTCAAATATATTTTTTCACATTCAATATGTTTTTAACAATTATTTTACTTTTGACAGTACCACGTCCGATGCGGGTTTAACAGAAGCAGCCCATGGGAAGTGGAGATGACCCGCTCTTCATCATGGATCTGCCCACAAGGAAAAAGAACAGTCTTCAGGATACTCGCAAAAGTGGATACGAAAGCAGAAAGTGGCACCGGAGCCATACCCGGCCAGCGGAGAAATCAGCGGTACTTACTTTTTTAACCAGCAAAAAAGCAGAGCAAAACGTTGATTAGGTGGCAGATGTATATTTGCAAGGGCATTTACAAGAAGTATATTTAAAGAGAAACTAGAGCTTCTGAGACGAGGTTGGCCGACCCTGGAAACGAGTTAAGCTGTGAATTCTGCCGGAGGCCTTCTGATCCAACATTCAGTTAACAGACTATTGCGATAGCTGTTCAGATCACGAGTTGTTGACAGTAGGCTTACGTTGAACGTGACTGTGATTGGATACTCACTTGTCACTCCCAAGTATCCAATCACAAGTTGTGATTTACGAAAGCAGAAAAGTGGCACCGTAGCCATACCCGGCCAGCGGAGAAATCAGCGGTACTCACTTGTTTAACCAACAAAGAAGCAGAGCAAAACGTTGATATTTGCAAGGGCATTTTAAAGAAGGATGTTTAAAGAGAAACTAGATCTTGTGAGACGAGGTCGGCCGATGCCGGAAACGAGTTAAGCTGTCCTGGCGGGGAAATGGTTTGCCCCACTTCCACTCGAATCAACCAACTACAAGCGGTACCAATGGCTAATACGGTATCAAATGGCCTTTAGAAATTGTGAGTTCAAATATATTTTTTCACATTCAATATGTTTTTAACAATTATTTTACTTTTGACAGTACCACGTCCGATGCGGGTTTAACAGAAGCAGCCCATGGGAAGTGGAGATGACCCGCTCTTCATCATGGATCTGCCCACGAGGAAAAAGAACAGTCTTCAGGATACTCGCAAAAGTGGATACGAAAGCAGAAAGTGGCACCGGAGCCATACCCGGCCAGCGGAGAAATCAGCGGTCCTTACTTTTTTAACCAGCAAAAAAGCAGAGCAAAACGTTGATTAGGTGGCAGATGTATATTTGCAAGGGCATTTTCAAGAAGGATATTTAAAGAGAAACTAGAGCTTCTGAGACGAGGTTGGCCGACCCTAGAAACGAGTTAAGCTGTGAATTCTGCCGGAGGCCTTCTGATCCAACATTCAGTTAACAGACTATTGCGATAGCTGTTCAGATCACGAGTTGTTGACAGTAGGCTTACGTTGAACGTGACTGTGATTGGATACTCACTTGTCACTCTCAAGTATCCAATCACAAGTTGTGATTTACGAATGCAGAAAGTGGCACCGGAGCCATACCCGGCC
Organism: Entelurus aequoreus; assembly: GCF_033978785.1. Taxonomy (NCBI): domain Eukaryota; kingdom Metazoa; phylum Chordata; class Actinopteri; order Syngnathiformes; family Syngnathidae; genus Entelurus; species Entelurus aequoreus. The sequence goes on from NC_084754.1 coordinate 42,097,093, forward strand.
AGCGGAGAAATCAGCGGTACTCACTTGTTTAACCAACAAAGAAGCAGAGCAAAACGTTGATATTTGCAAGGGCATTTTAAAGAAGGATGTTTAAAGAGAAACTAGATCTTGTGAGACGAGGTCGGCCGATGCCGGAAACCAGTTAAGCTGTCCTGGCGGGGAAATGGTTTGCCCCACTTCCACTCGAATCAACCAACTACAAGCGGTACCAATGGCTAATACGGTATCAAATGGCCTTTAGAAATTGTGAGTTCAAATATATTTTTTCACATTCAATATGTTTTTAACAATTATTTTACTTTTGACAGTACCACGTCCGATGCGGGTTTAACAGAAGCAGCCCATGGGAAGTGGAGATGACCCGCTCTTCATCATGGATCTGCCCACGAGAAAAAAGAACAGTCTTCAGGATACTCGCAAAAGTGGATACGAAAGCAGAAAGTGGCACCGGAGCCATACCCGGCCAGCGGAGAAATCAGCGGTACTTACTTTTTTAACCAGCAAAAAAGCAGAGCAAAACGTTGATTAGGTGGCAGATGTATATTTGCAAGGGCATTTTCAAGAAGGATATTTAAAGAGAAACTAGAGCTTCTGAGACGAGGTTGGCCGACCCTAGAAACGAGTTAAGCTGTGAATTCTGCCGGAGGCCTTCTGATCCAACATTCAGTTAACAGACTATTGCGATAGCTGTTCAGATCACGAGTTGTTGACAGTAGGCTTACGTTGAACGTGACTGTGATTGGATACTCACTTGTCACTCCCAAGTATCCAATCACAAGTTGTGATTTACGAATGCAGAAAGTGGCACCGGAGCCATAC